>NC_041390.1:456492809-456501045 GCF_002162155.2 Triticum dicoccoides
GAGCCACAGAAATGCTGACGTGTGGATGCCTATTGGTCCCGGTTGGTGCCACCAACCGGGACCAAAGGGTCTCCTGCCTGGGCTCCGCGCACAGGCCACGTGGAGGCCCATCAGTCCCGGTTCTGGATTGAACCGGGACTAAAGGGGCAGGGCATTAGTACTGACCCTTTAGTCCCGGTTCAGGAACTGGGACAAAAGGCCCTTACGAACCGGGACAACAGGCCCTTTTTCTACCAGTGTGCCGCCGTCCATAAGGACTCTAGTGAGATGAAATCCGTCAATAATTGGGTCTAGAACCAATGCGGAGAATCCGCCATGACGGGTGCTAGTGGGGTGGTCCCTTCGATCAAAGGTGATCGGGCAGGAGGACCATGGGTTGAACTTTGGGGCGACTGGCTCTATCGTGTATACGTCCCTTAACGCGCGCTTCCGCTCCCTCTTGGGGATGTGGGTTGCGTATATCATGTTCACCGTCCGTACTTGTGGGAGAAAACCCTTCTGTCCACTGTTGTTCGGCAGCCGGGGCTCTTCGTCGTCATCACTATGCAGCCCCTTGTCTTTATTTTCGGTATTTAACTTGCCTGCCTGCTTGAACACCCAACAATCCCTGTTGGTGTGATTGGCCGGCTTTTCGGGGGTGCCATGTATCTGGCACGAGCGGTCGAGTATTCGGTCCAAACTGGACGGGCCCCTAGGATTTCTGTTGAATGGCTTTTTCCGCTGATCGGATTTATAGCCTCTAAATCCGGCATTAATAGCCGTATCCTCAGCATTGTCACCGTTAATGCGGCGCTTTTGCTTGTTGCGACGCGACCTGCCACTACTGTCCCTGGTATCTGAATTACCAGGGTTCTTGGTCATATTGTTGCTACGAGCAAGCCAGCTGTCTTCTCCCGTGCAAAAGTGGGTCATGAGTGTCGTGAGTGCTGCCATAGATTTCGGCTTTTCCTGTCCAAGGTGCCGGGCAAGCCACTCGTCACGGATATTGTGCTTGAAGGCTGCTAGGGCCTCTGCGTCCAGACAGTCCACTATTTGAATTTTCTTTGTTAGGAACCGTGTCAAGAATTGCTTGGCCGATTCCTCTGGCTGCTGAATTACGTGGCTTAGGTCATCGGCGTTTGGTGGTCGCACATAAGTGCCCTGGAAATGGTCAAGGAATGCGGCTTACAGGTCCTCCCAACAACTGATTGATCCTGTTGGCAAGTTGTTAAGCCAATGCCGAGCTGGTCCTTTAAGCTTGAGTGGGAGGTATTTGATGGCGTGGAGATCATCGCCGCGGGCCATGTGGATATGAAGGAGATAATCCTCGATCCATACCACAGGATCTGTTGTGCCATCATATGATTCGATGTTTACGGGTTTGAAACCCTCGGGGATTTGATGATCCATTACTTCGTCTGTGAAGCATAGTGGGTGTGCGGCACCTCTGTACTGGGCTATATCACGACGTAGCTCCAATGAGCTTTGTCTACTGTGTTCGGCCCTACCGGATTTGTGTCCGGCGTGACGGTTATCGTCTCGAGTCGTGGGGCGCCCGCGTGATCCGTAAATCGATCTTGTTTGCCTTTCCTTGTTCTCCAACATATCTCGCAGGTCTGGCGCATTTTCCCATCCCTTGGTACGGGGTGCGGCTTGAGTGGAGGGCCGAGAGGCCTCTCTGTCGCGGCCACGAGGTGGCCGATCTGCCGTATCTGGTGATGTAGGTTTAAGTGCTTCCTCCTCTAATCGGGGTAGCAACCTGCGCTTTGGGTAGCTCTTGGAGGGGCGTTCGAGTTTATGCTCTTCGGCCGCAACGACTTCAGTCCATCTGTCGACTAGCAAATCTTGATCAGCTCTAAGCTGTTGCTGTTTTTTCTTGAGGCTTCTTGCCGTGGCCATAAGCCTGCGTTGAAAACGCTCTTGCTCGATGGGATCCTCTCGCACGACGAATTCGTCATCGTCGAGGCTTGCCTCGTCTTTGGAGGGAGGCATATAATTATCGTCCTCGACCTCTTTGTCTGCCACTCTCTCATGAGGGCTGGCATCTCCATCCTCCTGTGCTGAATCTTGCTGGAGGGGGTTTTCTTCGGCACTCTCCGGAGTATTATTATCTCCCGTGCTGGAATCGCTGTATTTGCTTTGGCGGGATTTTGAGCGGCGCCGCTGACGCCAGCGCTTAGGCTATTTCTTGGAGGGGTCATCCTCTGCTGTTCCATCGCCATCTCCTTCTTTTGGGGTGTCCACCATGTATATGTCATATCACGAGGTGGCTTTCCAGGGCCCAATAGGCGCTGGTTCTTCATTGTCTCCTGCATCGCCGTCCATACCGTCGATGTCTTCAAATTCGAAGTCGAGCATGTCGGTTAAATCGTCGACAGTGGCTACAAAGTGGGTGGTGGGTGGGCTTTGAATTTCTTCATCGTCCGTATCCCAACCTTGCTGACCGTAGTCCGGCCAAGGCTCTCCTGATAAAGAGAGATACTTTAGTGTCTTTAGAATATCGCCGAAAGGCGAGTGCTGAAAGATGGCTGCGACAGTAAACTCCATGATCGGCGCCCAATGGGATTCGATTGGCAGGGGTGCGGAGGGTTCGGAGTCCGGAGAGGAGTCCGGCTCCTTGGAGTTACGAGTCTCGCGGAGTGCGGGGCTGGTGTTCGGCTCGATCGCCGTTGGGATCGCAGCCCCCGAGGCGGCGTCTAACCACCCATCCTCGATCGGCGCAGTTGGCTCCGAATTAAGGGTCGAAGCCGATGCGGGTGCGGCCTCCAGGGCACTGTTCGGTGGCAGAGCAAGATCATGCTCGTCGAGACAGTGCGGCGCGCTCGGCAGTGGCTTGAATCCATCGAAGAGCAAGTCCCCGCGGATGTCAGCCATGTAGTTTAAACTTCCAAATCTGACCTGACGGCCAGGGGCATAGCTTTCGATCTGCTCCAGATGGCCAAGTGAATTGGCCCGTAGTGCAAAGCCGCCGAAGACGAAGATCTGTCCGGGGAGGAAGGTCTCACCCTGGACTGCATCGCTATTGATGATCGTAGGAGCCATCAAGCCTAACAGCAACGACACAAAGGAACTCTCAATGAAAGCACCAATGTTGGTGTCAAAACCGGCGGATCTCGGGTAGGGGGTCCCGAACTGTGCGTCTAGGCCGGATGGTAACAGGAGGCAAGGGACAGAAAGTTTTACCCAGGTTCGGGCCCTCTCGATGGAGGTAAAGCCCTACGTCCTGCTTGATTAGTATTGATGATATGGGTAGTACAAGAGTAGATCTACCACGAGATCGGACAGGCTAAACCCTAGAAGCTAGCCTATGGTATGATTGTTGTGTATGAATGTTGTCCTACGGACTAAAACCCTCCGGTTTATATAGACACCGGAGAGGGTTAGGGTTACATAGAGTCGGTTACAATGGTAGGAGATCTACATATCCATATCGCCAAGCTTGCCTTCCACGCCAAGGGAAAGTCCCTTCCGGACACGGGACGAAGACTTCAATCTTGTATCTTCATAGTCCAGGAGTCCGGCTGAAGGTATAGTCTAGCCATCCGGACAACCCCTAATCCAGGACTCCCTCAGGGGGGGTGTGGGGGTTTTGGGAGGTTAATTTAGGTGTTCCATATATTGTGTTAGCTAGCTACATACTATATACGTATATCCATGCTTGGTCGACGCTACATACTATATACGTATAGAGAGGACTAGACACGCTAGCTAGCTAGTAAGCAAACGAAGGAAACAAAAGATCGTCATGAACATATATGCATACAGAGATAAGTGACATCGACCACCTCTCCTTCTCCGAGAGATTCGTCGAACAACAAGTTCTCGTATATCTATCTGACACTACCGGCTACATATATACAATAATTATCTCTTACAGTATAATCTCCTAATTATATACGAACACAGGATCCACATAGTATTCTCCGTCTTCACCGATCACGTGGTCAAGGAAGAATGCCGCCAATTCCTCTTGAATTGCTTGCATACGATCTGGTGCTAGGAGTTCATCCCGCATCCGAAAGATCTAATTTGAAGAAGGGGGTCAATATATATATATATATATATATATATATATATATATATATATATATATATATATATATATATATATATATATATATATATATGAATAAATGAAACTCAACACAAGTGATGGTAATAAAATAAAATTGTGAATATTATTGCTTACGCACTTCATATTGTTCGTCGGAGTACCCCCGTTCACAGGTCGTTTGGCGGATGGACTCGCAAACATAGTATCCACAGAAATCATTCCCTTGTTCCGGCCACAACCACTTTACAAGAAATAAAGGTCAATCAAACTGATAAGCAAGCATGCCAAATGGTTTTGATAAAACTAGCGCTTGAATCACTAGGAGATGCGCGGAACATGTTACTATAGTACTTACTTTCGGGTGTCTAAATTGCAGCTTCTTCGGCAGTACCGGAGCTTTTTTGGTGAATTTTCTCCAAACCCTGCCAGACAAAGAAAACAATTACTTGATATCAGGAAATGAACAAAGTTGCTGATATGGTGGATAAGGATCAATTTAACTTACTTCTCGAGCATTTGAGTCATGTCCGCATAGTCCTGGGTATCTTTTCGTCTCGAGTCTAAGACAGTTACTAGTCCCTGCTCAAGCTTAATCTCTAGGAGAATATAGTGGAACCTGTGCACGCATGCATAACTCATCAATTACATTACTATAACCTAGACTAATAAGGGAAACCGAATATGCACAAGACAGTAACACTCACTTGAAGTTGTAATGAAAGAGTATTATATATTTGTTTTCATTTATTACCATCGTAGCAAGTTGGCCTCGGTATCTTCGGCACAATATTTAACCTCAGTTGCATCTATGAGATTTGTGTTAATGAACCCAATATCACCGATTTGTCTTTTCTTCAATTCGGCGATCTTCAATCTGCATAATATGGTGAGGATAATTATAAATACATGCAATGAAAGAGCTGACCTATATAGAGAGACTTAATGACAGAAGTAGTACTACTTACAGACAGTAGCAAGTGACCGTTGCTTTATCGAGGGCCCTTTGATTGAAAAACTAGAAGAACTCCTCAAATGGAACATTCAACAGTTCAATTCCAACAAGGTCATGCTCCTCTCTAACTCTCAGCGTCAAAGTATTCCTCCCCCAGACTCTCTACAGGTTTTCATGTACCAATCATGGAATCTTTGCATCATCGTTGTTAGAGATCTTTCATCTTTGATGAGAGGCTTCCCATACTCGTATTTGTGTTCCTCCACCTCCAAGAACTCATAATGTACATCGTCGGGCAGGTAATCTCCAAGATTGCTATAACCGGGCACCATCCTCAGATCATTAGTAGGCACCTTGAGTGGGGGGCACGCTTGGTTCGCTTGTTCGCCAAGCTGGGCAATTTTTTTCCCAGCTCGTCGTTCTTTTAACCTTTGATCACTGACGGTACCTCCCGACCGCTCCGCTTCAACAAATGACTTTTCAATAATGCGATCATAGTTTCCTTTCGACAGAGACTTTGCTGGTTTTTTCAGGGCAGCCAGAGTGCGCTTCGCTTTCACCGGATCTACCTTCTCCTCCGGAGGTGGATGTTTCTTTTCTTTCACCCCTTCAAAGAAGTTCCTCACTTCGGCTCGCGTGATCTCGGCGTTCTTCTCTGGGGTCCTCTCGTACGGTAACTTCTCTGGAGTCTTCAGAGAAGGACCGAATCTGTATTGCCTCCCGCCTCTGGCTATACTGCTAGACACCGACAGAGCAGACGGAGTGCCTGCGGCGGTCTTCTTTCCTTGCTTACGAGGCGGAGGAGGAGGACTACGACGCGCCGGAGCAGCCGGAGCGGCGGCGGGTCTCTTCCGCCCTTGCTGACGAGGCGGAGAAGGAGGAGGCTGGCTGCTCAGGTGCGCCGGCGCGGGCGGAGAAGGAGGTGGAGTGCGGCCACGCGCCGGAGAAGGAGGCCGAGTGCTCTGATCATCACTCACCGGAGGAGGAGGCGGTGGAGGAGGTGGAGTGCCCTGACTCGCCGGAGGAGGAGGAGGCGTAGGCGTCCAGTTTGGAAGGTTGATGAGCTCCTTCCGCCATAGGCATGGAGTCTTCAGAGCAGAACCCAGCCGAGTCTCCCCTTCACCGGTAGGGTGGTCAAGCTGGAGGTCCTCAAATCCCTCCGTTATTTCATCCACCATCACCCTAGCATATCCTTCTGGAATTGGCCGGCAGTGAAAAGTTGCGCCGGGTTCAGTAGGAAAAACAGAGCCAACAACCGCCTTGACCTTCAAATTCATCCATTGCGTCATAAGGTGGCAATTTTGAGACTCTGTGATAGCATCCACGGGATAGCTGGCAGGAGCCGTCAAGACATGCTCCGACTGAAGCATCTCGGTGGAAGCCACGCTGCTTCTCCGCTGAGATGGCGGGGTAGCTTCGGGGGAAGCTTGGGCAGTTTGTTTGCTGCGATTTGCTTCTCGTTCCTCTATCGCTTGTACCCTTGCGTGCAACGCCTGCATTTGGGTCTGCTGCACTTTTTTCATCCTCTCCTGGCATTTGTAACCTCCTGCGTCCGGAAAAAGCCTTCCACGGAACGGAGCCTGGCATGCCTCGTGTCTGTCCAGGGTGCTCAGGATTCCCGAGGGCCATTGTGAGCTCATCGTTCTCTCTGTCTGGAATGAACGTCCCTTGCTGCGCTGCATCGATATAGTGCTTTAGCTTCTTGACTGCTATGTTCATTTGCTCGTCCGTCCAAACGCATTTCCCTGATACAGGATCCACGGTTCCGCCAACCCCGAAGAACCAAGTCCGGCAACGGTCTGGCCAGTTCATTGTCTCTGGTTCGATCCCTTTATCAAGCAGATCATTCTCAGCCTTGGCCCAATTAGGCCGGGCTTTGAGGTAGCCACCTGACCCCGTGCGATGGTGAAGCTTCTTCTTTGCAGAATTTTTCTTGTTTTTTGCCGACATCTTCTTACTCTTTTCCGATGTCTTGTAGGCCACAAATGCGGGCCAGTGATCTCTGATCTTCTCATATCTGCCGATGAATTCTGGTGTCTCTTCGTTGTCGACAAACGTTTTCAGCTCTTTCTTCCACCTCCTGAATAGCTCTGTCATCTTCTTAAGAGCATGAGACTTGATTAATTGCTCTTTAACTGGCTTCTCCAGATCCTCCTCTGGTGGTAGGGTGAAATTTGCCTTCAACTCAGTCCAAAGATCATCTTTCTGCATATCATTGACATAAGACACCTCAGGGTCTTCGTTCTTAGGCCTATACCATTGTTGGATGCTGATCGGGATCTTGTCCCTAACAAGAACCCCGCACTGAGCAGAAAATGCTTCCTTTGTCCGGATGGGTTCAATCGGCATGCCATCCCGCGCGATTTCTGTGATCTCAAACCTTTCATCCGAGTGCAACTTTTTCTTCGGGCCTCGTTTCTTTACCGAAGTTGTGCTCGATCCGGAGGGCTAGAAAAAAGAAGAATTAGACGAGGGTTAATTAATATGTGTACATACCAAAACAATGAATGCATCAATTAGCTAGTCATCACAGGCTTAACTAATATATTTACCTGGCCGGACTCTGTTCGGTCACCGCAGCCGTTACCACGGGCTCCTTCTTGCACCAGCATTGGGTCACCGGAGCCATCATAATCATGTGTTTCCTCCTCCATTCTTCGATCACCATAGCCTGCTTCTTCTTCACCCTGTTCTGCTTCCAGACCATCATTGTCGTTAAGATACGACATGACATCACCTCCGGCTAAGATTATGTCCCCCAACACCTGTTCTTGTTCCTCGTCTCGTCCGAACTACATTGTTTCTGCAAATATTACAACATGGCAATTATTACACAAACATGACGGCATGTGGATATATTAGTGGCAATTGTAGACCTAGCTTATTCCGGGTTTGGGGTGGCCTCGACAACGCTTATCACGGTCGAAGTTATCCAGGAGGGGGGTTATATCAACAACGACGACATACATACATGGGAAAATAATGTTATCGGGGAGGGGGTAGGTCGAACCCCCCCTCGTGTTGAAGTTATCGGGACACGGGGTATATCGACCCCCCTCGTGTTGAAGTTATCGGGAGGGGGTATATCGACCCCCCACGTGTTGAAGTTATCGGGAGTTTATATCGACACGACATACGTACATGGGAAAATAATATTATCAGGGAGGGGGTATATCGACTCCCCTCGTGTTGAAGTTATCGGGAGGGGTTTATATCGACAACGACGACATACGTACATGGGAAAAATAATA
>NC_041390.1:456501439-456502571 GCF_002162155.2 Triticum dicoccoides
CACATGTTGAAGTTATCGGGAGGGGGTATATAGACCCCCCCTCGTGTTGAAGTTATCGGGAGGGGGTATATCGTCCCCCCCACGTGTTGAAGTTATGAGGAGTTTATATCGACACGACATATGTACATGGGAAAATAATATTATCGGGGATGGGGTATATCTACCCCCCCACCCCCATGTGTTGAAGTTATCAGGAGGGGTATATCGACGACGATAGACCCGATAAAACATAAGAAAACGAAGAAAAAATAAAAGGTGGAGAAGAAGAAAGGAATAGAGGAGAAGATCGAAGAAAAAAAAGAAGAAAAAAAAAGAGGAGAAAAAGAAAGGAATAGAGGAGAAGAAGAAAAAATAGAAAAAAATTTCTATTTCTTCTTCTTCTCCTCTATTCCTTTCTTCTTCCCCTCTATTTTTTCTTCTTTTTTCCTCTACTTATTTATTTCTCCTCTTCTTCCTCTCCTCTTATTCTTTCTTCCTCTTCTTATTTTCTTTTTTCCTATCCTTCTTTTTCTTCTTCTTCCTTCTTAATATCACTTAGCAACTTTTGCAACAATAGGGAGGGGGTGCTCCCGTGGTCTAAAATCCGTCTATGCACGATAGAAAATTCTAAAAAAAATACATCTATGATCCCTCAACGTCCCTGCCTCTCTCATGAACAAAAAAATCTATGAATAAAAAAACATCATGTTCTATGAACAAAAAACATTATATTTCATCCACATCCGTGCATACATCATATATGTGATCATCTATGAAAAAACATCATATTCTATAAAAAAATCATTACATATATATATATGAACAAAAAAATTATGATAACAAGCATATATATCATCGTATATATAACAAAATAAGCATATATATGAAAAAAACAAGCATATATATGAAAAAATGCTAGGGAGGGCGCCAGCCGGACCAAGGTGAGGAGGACCGTGGGGTCGGCGGCGAGGATGGTGACGGGGCAGTGGGCGTGCGCTTGGGGTAAGGGGCGACGGCGACGAAGGGCGAGGCAGGGCGACGGCGACAACAGGATCGGGGCAGGGTGCGGGCAACGGCGAGAGCGTGGGCAATGGCAGGCGACGGTGCAGGGGTGCGGGCGACGGCGAGGGCGTGGGCAACGCTGGGCGACGGC
>NC_041390.1:456503178-456519747 GCF_002162155.2 Triticum dicoccoides
GGGACCAAAGGCCTTGCGCTGGCGCGGTGCGGTGGGAAGTTTAGTCCCACCTCGCTAGCTGAGAGAGCTCAGCACCTGTTTATAAGCTGCGTTGCGGCTCAGGTGCTGAGCTCCTCTCTAATATGCAGGCAGTACTTGCCTACCCTTGTCACTGCCTTGTTGGGCCTATTGGGCCTGCGGGCCTGCAGCCTGGCCCATGTACAGATGGGTTTCTAGTCGTATGCAGGCCGTGTGGCCCAATAGGTGGCATTTTTATTTTTTGAATTATTTATTTTCTTTTGATTCTTGCTTTATTTTTTTATTCTTGTTGCTTTTTGTTTTAGAAAAACTATAAACTTTCTGTTAGTGCCATTAGTTTTCAAATTTGAATAGTTAAAATTTGAATTTTTTGAAATTTATGTGAATCACAAGTTGAGATCCACTGTTGTCATTCCGTACTGTGGGTCTACCTGTACCCCGCCTCCTGACAGATTGACCCATTTGCACTTAAACAAAGGGACCTTAAAATCATGTCCGTAGTCAAGTTCCCATATGTCCACTATGTAACCATAATATGTGTCCTTTCCCCTCTCGGTTGCTGCATCAAAGCGGACACCGCTGTTTTGGTTGGTGCTCTTTTGATCTTGGGAGATCGTGTAAAATGTATTCCCATTTACCTCGTATCCTTTGTAAGTCAATACAGTCAAAGATGGTCCCCTGGACAACAAGTACAACTCATCACAAATAGTGTTGTCACCTCTGAGACGTGTTTCCAACCAACTGCTGTAAGTCCTGATGTGTTCACATGTAATCCAGTCGTCCCACTGCTCCGGGTATTTGGAGCGTAGACAGTTCTTGTGTTCATCGACATACGGGGTCACCAAGGTAGAGTTCTGTAGAACTGTGTAGTGTGCTTGAGACCAAGAATATCCGTCCCTGCATATTATTGAGGCCCCTCCCAACGTGCCTTTTCCAGTTAGTCTCCCCTCATATCGCGATTTAGGGAGACCTATCTTCTTAAGGCCAGGAATGAAGTCAACACAAAACCCAATGACATCCTCTGTTGGATGGCCCATGGAGATGCTTCCTTCTGTCCTTGCACGGTTACGAACATATTTCTTTAGGACTCCCATGAACCTCTCAAAGGGGAACATATTGTGTAGAAATACGGGCCCCAGGATGACAATCTCGTCGACTAGATGAACTAGGACGTGCGTCATGATATTGAAGAAGGATGGTGGGAACACCAGCTCGAAACTGACAAGACATTGCGCCACATCACTCCTTAGCCTTGGTACGATTTCTGGATCGATCACCTTCTAAGAGATTGCATTTAGGAATGCACATAGCTTCACAATGGCTAATCGGACGTTCTCTGGTCGAAGCCCCCTCAATGCAACCGGAAGCAATTGCGTCATAATCACGTGGCAGTCATGAGACTTTAGGTTCTGGAACGTTTTCTTTGGCATATTTATTATTCCCTTTATATTCGACGAGAAGCCAGTCATGACCTTCATACTGAGCAGGCATTCAAAGAAGATTTCTTTCTCTTCTTTCGTAAGAGCGTAGCTGGCAGGACCTTCATACTGCTTCGGAGGCATGCCGTCCTTTTCGTGCAAACGTTGCAGGTCCTCCCGTGCCTCTGGTGTATCTTTTGTCTTCCCATACACGCCCAAGAAGCCTAGCAGGTTCACGGAAAGGTTCTTCGCCACGTGCATCACGTCGATTGAAGAGCGGACCTCTAGGTCTTTCAAGTAGGGTAGGTCCCAAAATATATATTTCTTCTTCCACATGGGTGTGTGTCCCTCAGTGTCATTCGGAACAGCTAGTCTGCCGGGACCCTTTCTAGAGGATTACGTGTAAATCATTGACCATAGCAAGTACGTGATCACCGGTACGCATGGCGGGCTTCTTCCGGTGATCTGCCTCGCCTTTGAAATGCTTGCCTTTCTTTCGACATTAATGGTTGGTCAGAAGAAATCGACGATGGCCCAGGTACACATTCTTCCTGCATTTTTCCAGGTATATACTTTCAGTTTCTTCTAAACAGTGCGTGCATGCATGGTATCCCTTGTTTGTCTGTCCTGAAAGGTTACTGAGAGCGGGCCAATCGTTGATGGTTATAAACAGAAACACGTGCAGGTTAAATTCCTCCTGTTTGTGCTCATCCCATGTACGTACACCGTTTCCATTCCACACCTGTAAAAGTTCTTCAACTAATGGCCAAAGGAACACATCATTGTCGTTGCCGGGTTGCTTAGGGCCTTGGATGAGAATTGGTATCATAATGAACTTCCGCTTCATGCACATCCAAGGAGGAACGTTATACATACATAGAGTAACGGGCCAAGTGCTGTGATTGCTGCTCTGCTCCCCGAAAGGATTAATGCCATCTGCGCTTACACCAAACCATACGTTCCTTGGGTCACTTGCAAACTCAGGCCAGTACTTTCTCTCGTTTTTCTCCACTACGACCCGTCAGCGGGTGCTCTCAACTTCCCGACTTTCTTACGGTCCTCACTGTACCATCGCATCAACTTGGCATGCTCTTCGTTTCTGAACAGGCGTTTCAACCGTGGTATTATAGGAGCATACCACATCACCTTCGCAGGAACCCTCTTCCTGGGGGGCTCGCTGTCAACATCACCAGGGTCATCTCGTCTGATCTTATACCGCAATGCACCGCATACCGGGCATGCGTTCAGATCCTTGTACGCACCGCGGTAGAGGATGCAGTCATTAGGGCATGCATGTATCTTCTGCACCTCCAATTCTAGAGGGCATACGACCTTCTTTTCTACGTATGTACTGTCGGGCAATTCGTTATCCTTTGGAAGCTTCTTATCCAATATTTTTAGTAGCTTCTCAAATCCTTTGTCAG
Source organism: Triticum dicoccoides (assembly GCF_002162155.2). Classification (NCBI taxonomy): domain Eukaryota; kingdom Viridiplantae; phylum Streptophyta; class Magnoliopsida; order Poales; family Poaceae; genus Triticum; species Triticum dicoccoides. Next base: position 456,506,039 of record NC_041390.1, read on the forward strand.
GCACAACATTCTCTGCCTTCCACTGCAGCAATTCCAGTACGGTACCGAGCTTTCTGTTGCCATCTTCACAATTGGGGTACAACCCTTTTTTGTGATCCTCTAACATGCGATCGAACTTCAGCTTCTCCTTTTGACTTTTGCATTGCGTCCTTGCATCGACAATGACCCAGCGGAGATCATCATCATCGGGCACATCGTCTGGTTCCTCATGATCTTCAGCAGCTTCCCCAGTTGCAGCATCATTGGGCACATCGTCTGGTTCCTCTTAATCTTCAGCAGCTTCCCCCGTTGCAGCATCATCGTATTCAGGGGGCACATAGTTGTCATTGTCCTCTTCTTCCTCATCGTCTTCCATCATAACCCCTATTTCTCCGTGCCTCGTCAAAACATTATAGTGTGGCATGAAACCATTGTAAAGCAGGTGGGTGTGATGGATTTTCCGGTCAGACTAAGACTTCGTATTCCCACATTTAGGGCATGGACAGCACATAAAACCATTCTGCTTGTTTGCCTCAGCCACTTCGAGAAAATCATGCACGCCCTTAATGTACTCGGAGGTGTGTCTGTCACCGTACATCCATTGCCGGTTCATCTACATGCATTATATATAATTAAGTGTGTCAACAACCATTACAGAACATCATGAATAGATAATGAAGTGACCAAATTAATAAAAGTTCATCATCACATTAAAACCAAAGTACATACATAGTTCTCATCTAACAACATATAGCTCTCTAGAGCATCTAATTAATTAAACCATACATTGAAACTATGTAAAACATTTCAATGCGAAAACAAATGCGATCATAATCGCAACCAAGGTAACAATTGATCCAACGGCATAATGATACCAAGCCTCGGGATGAATGGCATATTTTCTAATCTTTCTCATCTTCAACCGCATTGCATCCATCTTGATCTTGTGATCATCGACGACATCCACAACATGCAATTCCAATATCATCTTCTCCTCCTCAATTTTTATTATTTTTTCCTTCAAGTAATTGTTTTCTTCTTCAACTAAATTTAACCTCTCGACAATAGGGTCGGTTGGAATTTCCGGTTCAACTACCTCCTAGATAAATAATATCTATGTCACGTTGGTCGGCATAATTGTCATAAACAATAAATGAACCAAATAGTTATAAAAATATAATATATACCACATCTGAATCATAGCCAGGACGAGGGCCGACGGGGGCGGATACCAAAACCATCGCACTATATAATAACAAGCAATAATAAAAGTAAGAAAATTAGACAAGTATCTATCTAGCTAAAGTAAGAATTTTTTCTTTCGGAAAGAAGATAAGAACAAGAGGCTCACCACGATGGTGCCGGCGACGAGATCGGTGTTGGTGATCGACGGCGGTGAAGACGGGAGTGGGACGTGACGGGCCGCTAAACCTAGAAAAATCTTGAGGAAAATGGAGCTTTGAGGTCGAGCTTCGAGAGGAGAAAGCTTAACAAGTTTGGCTTGGGCATTTCATCGAACACCTCATGTGCATAGGAGGTGAGCTAGAGCACCACAAAGCCCTCCCCTCGCCGGCCAGAGAAAAACAGAGCACTGGGGTGCTATGCTCGCGGGCGAGGTGTATATATAGGCACCTCATTGGTCCCAGTTCGTGGCATGAACCAGGACTAAAGGGAAGCCTGTGGTCCCGGTTCAAGCCACCAACCGAGACAAATGGTGGTGGGCCAGGAGCGAGGCCCATTGGTCCCGGTTCGTCCCACCAACGGGGACCAAAGGGGCATGACGAACCGGGACCAATGCCCCACGAGGCCCGGCCACCCCCTGGCCTCATGAACCGGGACCAATGGCCCCATGGGTCCTGGTTCTGGACTGAACCGGGACTAATGGGCTGGCCCGGCTTGGACCAAAGCCCTGTTTTCTACTAATGACTCTACGACATCATGGGCCAGAAGGTGGCCATGGGAAAGGCAACGATCGTGAAGCCGAAGGACCGCATGTTCCTCAACCGAGAGATGCCCGATTGCGTCTTCAAGGTTAACGTGCCAATGTCTTTGGGGGCTTCGAGGAATTGTCTCCTCCAGTACCAGTCGATGACGACGAGACCCCTAAGATGTTTGGCGCTTGCAAGAGCTGGTTCTTGGCTTGGCCGAAGTCTCTTCTTCGTCTCGAGGCACCCAGTATCACTCCAATGCCACCTTCTCAAGAAGGTATGAACACCACCCCACCTACCACATTATCTGCACCTGTCGTGGCGAGTGATAGCGGACAATGCGAGGGAGAGCCTCCATTAGTGCCAGATGATGTAGCCCCCGGTGTTAAAGACACAAATGTTGATGATGACATGGAGGATGATGATGACCCAAACAAGTATTTCAATGCCGCCTATGATGATGGAGGATTGATGGCTCGGGACGGCGAAGACACAGGCTATGAGCGTGGAGATGATGACTTGATGCTGCCTGATTGGCCAGAGCCGGAACGTCCTAAGGCGCAATGCAAAAAGTCTCTCTTCAAGCGATCCTTGCAGGAGACGCCTCCAGATGCTGCATGTACCCAGCAACCGCACGATGCCCGTCCACTGATTAGCCCGACGACACTGGGGTGGTGGTTAGGGAAGGTATGGTGGGCTCACTACCGCCACCTGCCAAGAAACAAAGGAGGATACCAGACAAGAAATGCCCTAAAGGCGCCAGAGCTACTTCAAGCAGCCAGCCGCCTCTGAAGCCCCGGATGGTAGACAGAATACCAGTCCAAGGTGCAAGCGCTTCCATGCACTACAAAAAAAATACACTTCTGTGATGATACATGTTTGTCACAGTAGGTTGCTTTTTTGTCATGCATGTACATCCATGACAAATTTATGACAGAATCAAGATAGTCATACCTGTGCTGTCGTAGAAGTGTTCCATGACATTACCAAAATTATCATCACGGAAGTGTCCACTTCCATGACGATAAATCGCGCGTCACAGAAGTGCTTTCGTCAAGGGTGACCGATACGTGGCATCCACGGTAATGGAACGCCGTTAAGCTACCTGGGCGGGTTTTGGATCTGATAACCCGTTAACAGCCCCGACCAATGGGAAATTTCCACGTGTAAAATTCTTATTGGCCGAACGAAACACGTGTCAGCTCGTCAGTGGGTCAGATAGGCGCCTATGATACATCGACATGTGGTACGGCCCAACAGAGGCCCATTCCTGTGAAAAGGCCGGCCCGTTTGACTTGGTCAAAAGGTGGCGGGCCGGCCCATGGAAAGCCTGTTAACGGCCTGTTCGCATATAGCCCATTTACAGCCCGCTAACATAAGGCCCGTTACGCCCTATCCGAATTAGGCCCAGTAGCGTCATCTAGGCCATCCAATATGATTCCAGCCCATTTTCACTTTTGGCCCATGTATGGCCCATGACGTCTTTCGGCCCATATGAGGCCCTATGTAACTCTTGGCCTATTAACAGCCCATGGTGATACTGGCCCGTAATGAATAGTGTATCACTTTACACCCATTAACGGCCCGTGGTGAAACTGGCCCGTAATGAACAGTGTATCACTTTATACCCATTAATGGCCCGTTATTCTGTTGGGCTGTTTCCAGCCCATGTTATCTTTCGGTCTTCTCAGAGCCCATTTATTCTTGGGCTCATTTCAAGCATCCGTTTACTTATGGCCCGTTACTGTCATTTCTGCTTGTGGGCCAAATTCAGCCCGTGGTTACAGTCGGCCCGTTTGTGGTTCGTTAATACATTGGGCCGTTTTCATAGCGTCATCAAATATGGCCTATTAACGAAGCCCCGTTACGGTCGGCCCATGAACGGACGATTCCAACTCTAGCCCGTTTATAGCCATAATGTGGCCTGTTATTGGCCCATGTTTGGCCAATCGATCATACGGCCCGTATAAGGCCCATTGATGATACAACCCGTAGAAGGCCCGTTGTTTCTATGGCTCGTAGAAGGCCTACTGTTTGCATGGCCCGTAGAAGGCCCACTGTTTCTACGGCCCGTAGGAGGCCCAGTGTCACTAAAGTAAATATTAGCCCATGGTTATTGTGGCCTAGTTTTAAAAAATAGGTTATTGCGGCCACTAGTTAACCGCGGAAAAACAACTGCAATGACTACAAGCAAACAAATAAACAAGAAAACAAGGAAATAAATAAGCAAGCAACTAACGCTAGGCTATCACGGCTATTACACATATTACATCCACTGGGCATCAAAGTTCGCCACCAGTGCAAATATAGGGATCAAAGCAGCATATCATATACACTGGCCGTCAAAATTGGCCACCAGTGCAAATAAATGCGGCAGCAAAAGAAGAGCATAACTAAAACAACTTCAGAAGAGCTCAAGAAACGTTATCCTGGGTATCCACCATGCTGGCAATAAGCTTAGCAAGCTGATTAGCTTTGTCCTGTTTGGCGCTAAAATCCTCCAACGCTTGCAGTTGCACCAGAAAGTATGCATCTGAATGCTCCAGGGACTTCCGCAGTCCTTCCGCTTCTTGTCGCAGCACAGCTGATCGATGTCTTTCAAGTTGTAGTTGAGACTCAAGAAACCGAACTGATTCAGACAGTGATTTTGAATAGCTTGTGCAAGCGGTAGTGGCCAGTAACTCCAACACTAAACCAAGACAGGATGTGTCACTATCCTGAACCTTATCTGCATTACTTTCTTTACCGTTGCTTAATAAGGCACTCTTCCTCAATATTCTGTCAGCATTCTAAAAGAAGAAACAAGCAGACACATAACAAGTTTAGCATGTACTAGTATATGAAACTCATTTCGATGAACCAGTTCATTAGTAAGGTGGACATGATTAAACTACCAAGTCTTCTATTGCCAAGTACTAGTACATAAAAAAGCATCAAACAAACAGGGACCCTCCAAGGTCATGGCAGTACGCAAGAAAGTGCCTCCTTATTTCAAGCCAATAAAAAAATGGCTCCTCCTAGTGGATTTCTGACATCAGGGTCACATGCCATTGTCAACATAGTCAATAAACGAGAGAATTGCACAACGAGCGGCTGACACCAGGGACCCAGCAGCTCGCCCAGTTATTTTTCTTTTGGGTTAATTTGATAAATGCCACTCCAAATCTGGTGTATCCGAGAAATGCCACTGCAATTTCCAAACTTTGAAAAATGCCATTTCATGCCATTTCTAGTGGCATTTTTCGAAGTCTGGAGTGGTATTTTTTAAAGTTTGCACACTACAGTGGCGTTTTTCAAAGTTTGCAAAAATTGCAGTGGCATTTTTCAAAGTTTGGAAATTGCAGTGGCATTTTTATGAATCTCCATAATTAATTGGAGTGGCATTTATCTAATTTGTTTTTGAGACGGAAGCAGGGTGTCAACTGGGCTGTGCGGGACACTCTGGCCTGTCTAGATAGCCTTTTCTTTTATGTTTACCACAGACCAGCCCAGTAGTTTTTTTCTTTCTGAAAATGGATAGCCCGGTTCTTTTGTGAATTGTCAAGTAAGTCGCTTTATCAGGCCTGCTGGGCTGCAAATCTTTCAAGACGAGGAGAGCTTCGTTCGGCTGGCCGAGAAAATGGCCTATCAGTAATGAGAAATGGGTTGTACATTTTTAAAACACACCAAACTGGCAATTATTTTCAAATATCTATTTTTCATTTCGAGATTTTAAATTTCATTGATTTTTTATGCATGGACAATTTATTAGATTTTATATTGATATACATTTATTTTTAAAATCAGTCTGAATGTGACTCGAAATTTCGAGATTAAAAACAGTTCAGACCGCACCGACATATGCAAAATTTCGTATAATTTTTTAACCGTGGCCACAATATGGACTGTAATGCTAACATAAAGAATATGGGCTCCGAAAAAACCCGTAAGAATTAGCAAATGGGCTGTAAATTATTTGAAATAATGGCAGATGGGTTGTATGCTGTTTTCCACAGATTTGAGGCTTTCCACAAATGGCCTGTATACTATTGGATGTCCATCCAACGGCCGTTGTGCTTCTTCAATCTCTACTCTTCCTGCTCCAGCCGCTCAAACAAGCGCCGGCGCGACTGCCTGCTCCCTCCTTCCCACGGCCGGTGTGCTGCCGCACAGGCATCACCGCCCCACCGTACTCCCATCGCTGGCCTAGCCATCCCTCTACTCACCCACACCTGCTGTTATTCTCCGGCGATGGCAGACGAACCAGTAAATGTTGGGGAACATAGTAATTTCAACATTTTCCTACGCACACGCAAGATCATGGTGATGCATAGCAACGAGAGGGGAGAGTGTTGTCTATGTACCCTCGTAGACCGGCAACGGAAGTGTTGACACAACGTAGAGGAAGTAGTCGTACGTCTTCCCGATCCGTCCGATCAAAGTACCGAACGTACGGCACCTCCGAGTTCTGCACACGTTCAGCTCGATGATGATCCCCAGACTCTGATCCAGCAAAGTGTCGGGGAAGAGTTCCGTCAGCACGACGGCGTGGTGACGATCTTGATGTTCTACCATCGCAGGGCTTCGCCTAAGCACCGCTACAATATTATCGAGGAATATGGTGGAAGGGGGCACCGCACACGGCTAAGAAAATGATCAGGGGGATCAACTTGTGTGTTTGGAGGTGCCCCCCCCCCGTATAGAAAGGAGCAAAGGGGGGTGCGGCCGGCCCTAGGAGGAGGCGCGCAGGAGGAGTCCTACTCCTACCGGGAGTATGACTCCCCCCGCTTTCCCTAGTTGGATTAGGACTTGGGGCGAAGGAGGAGAGGGAAGAAAGGAAAGGGGGGGCGCCACCCCCCCTCCTTGTCCAATTCGGACTTGGGGGGGAGGGGCGCGCGGCAGCACCTAAGCCTCATCTCCTCTTCCTCCACTAGGCCCATTAAGGCCCATTAGGTTACCGGGGGGTTCCGGTAACCTCCCGGTACTCCGGTAAAATGCCGTTTTCACTCGGAACACTTCTGATGTCCAAACATAGGCTTCCAATATATCAATCCTTATGTCTCGACCATTTCGAGACTCCTCGTCATGTCCGTGATCACATCCGGGACTCCGAACAAACTTCGGTACATCAAAATATATAAACTCATAATGAAACTGTCATCGTAACGTTAAGCATGCGGACCCTCCGGGTTCGAGAACAATGTAGACATGACCGAGACATGTCTCCCGGTCAATAACCAATAGCGGAACCTGCATGCTCATATTGGCTCCTACATATTCTACGAAGATCTTTATCGGTCAGACCGCATAACAACATATGTTGTTCCCTTTGTCATGGGTATGTTACTTGCCCGAGATTCGATCGTCGGTATCTCAATACCTAGTTCAATCTCATTACCGGCAAGTCTCTTTACTCGTTTCGTAATACATCATCTCGCAACTAACTCATTAGTTGCAATGCTTGTAAGGCTTATGTGATGTGCATTACCGAGAGGGCCCAGAGATACCTCTCCGACAATCAGAGTGACAAATCCTAATCTCGAAATATGCCAACCCAACATGTACCTTTGGAGACACCTGTAGAGCTCCTTTATAATCACCCAGTTACGTTGTGACGTTTGGTAGCACAGAAAGTGTTCCTCCGGCAAACGGGAGTTGCATAATCTCATAGTCATAGGAACATGTATAAGTCATGAAGAAAGCAATAGCAACATACTAAACGATCGGGTGCTAAGCTAATGGAATGGGTCATATCAATCACATCATTCTCCTAATGATGTGATCCTGTTAATCAAATGACAACACATGTCTATGGTTAGGAAACATAACCATCTTTGATTAACGAGCTAGTCAAGTAGAGGCATACTAGTGACGTTTTAGTTTGTCTATGTATTCACACAAGGACCATGTTTCCGGATAATACAATTCTAGCATGAATAATAAACATTTATCATGATATAAGGAAATAAAATAATAACTTTATTATTGCCTCTAGGGCATATTTCCTTCAGTCTCCCACTTGCACTAGAGTCAATAATCTAGATTACACAGTAATGATTCTAACACCCATGGAGCTTTGGTGCTGATCATGCTTTGCTCATGGAAGAGGCTTAGTCAACGGGTCTGCTACATTCAGATCCGTATGTATCTTGCAAATCTCTATGTCTCCCACCTGGACTAGATCCCAAATGGAATTGAAGCGTCTCTTGATGTGCTTGGTTCTCTTGTGAAATCTGGATTCCTTTGCCAAGGCAATTGCACCAGTATTGTCACAAAAGATTTTCATTGGACCTGATGCACTAGGTATGACACCTAGATCAGATATGAACTCCTTCATCCAGACTCCTTTGTTTGCTGCTTCCGAAGCAGCTATGTACTCTGCTTCACATGTAGATCCCGCCACAACGCTTTGTTTAGAACTGCACCAACTGACAGCTCCACCGTTTAATGTAAACATGTATCCGGTTTGCGATTTAGAATCGTCCGGATCAGTGTCAAAGCTTGCATCAACGTAACCATTTACGATGAGCTCTTTGTCACCTCCATATACGAGAAACATATCCTTAGTCCTTTTCAGGTATTTCAGGATGTTTTTGACCGCTGTCTCGTGATCCACTCCTGGATTACTTTGGTACCTCCCTGCTAGACTTATAGCAAGACACACATCAGGTCTGGTACACAACATTGCATACATGATAGAGCCTATGGCTGAAGCATAGGGAACATCTTTCATTTTCTCTCTAACTTCTGCATTGGTCGGGCATTGAGTCTTACTCAATTTCACACCTTGTAACACAGGCAGGAATCCTTTCTTTGCTTGATCCATTTTGAACTTTTTCAAAATTTTGTCAAGGAATATGCTTTGTGAAAGTCCAATTAAGTGTCTTGATCTATCTCTATAGATCTTAATGCCCAATATGTAAGTAGCTTCACCGAGGTCTTTCATTGAAAAACTCTTATTCAAGTATCCCTTTATGCTATCCAGAAATTCTATATCATTTCTGATTAGTAACATGTCATCTACATATAATATCAGAAATGCTACAGAGCTCCCACTCACTTTCTTGTAAATACAAGCTTCTCCAAAAGTCTGTACAAAACCAAATGCTTTAATCACACTATCAAAGCATTTATTCCAACTCCGAGAGGCTTGCACCAGTCCATAAATGGATCGCTGGAGCTTGCACACTTTGTTAGCTCCCTTTGGTTCGACAAAACCTTCTGGCTGCATCATATACAACTCTTCTTCTAGAAATCCATTCAGGAATGCAGTTTTGACATCCATCTGCCAAATTTCATAATCATAAAATGTGGCAATTGCTAACATGATTCGGACAGACTTAAGCATCGCTACGGCTGAGAAGGTCTCATCGTAGTCAATCCCTTGAGCTTGTCGAAAACCTTTTGCGACAAGTCGAGCTTTGTAGACAGTAACATTACCGTCAACATTAGTCTTCTTCTTGAAGATCCATTTATTCTCAATTGCTTGCCGATCTTTGGGCAAGTCAACCAAAGTCCACACTTTGTTCTCATACATGGATCCCATCTCAGATTTCATGGCTTCAAGCCATTTTGCGGAATCTGGGCTCACCATCGCTTCTCCATAGTTCGTAGGTTCATCATGATCTAGTAGCATGACTTCCAGAACAGGATTACCGTAGCACTCTGGTGCGGATCTTACTCTAGTTGATCTACGAGGTTCAGTAGTATCTTGTTCTGAAGTTTCACGATCATCATCATTAGCTTTCTCACTAATTGGTGTAGGTGTCATAGAAACCGGTTTCTATGATGTACTACCTTCCAATAAGGGAGCAGGTACAGTTACCTCATCAAGTTCTACTTTCCTCCCACTCACTTCTTTCGAGAGAAACTCCTTCTCTAGAAAGTTTCCGAATTTAGCAACAAAAGTCTTGCCTTCGGATCTATGATAGAAGGTGTATCCAATAGTTTCCTTTGGATATCCTATGAAGACACATTTCTCCGATTTGGGTTCGAGCTTATCAGGTTGAAGCTTTTTCACATAAGTATCGCAGCCCCAAACTTTTAGAAACGACAACTTTGGTTTCTTGCCAAACCACACTTCATAAGGCGTCGTCTCAACGGATTTTGATGCTGCCCTATTTAACGTGAATGCGGCCGTCTCAAAAGCATAACCCCAAAATGATAGCGGTAAATCAGTAAGAGACATCATAGATCGCACCATATCTAGTAAAATACGCTTACGACATTCGGACACACCATTACGCTGTGGTGTTCCGGGTGGCATGAGTTGCGAAACTATTCCGCATTGTTTCAAATGTACACCAAACTTGTAACTCAAATATTCTCCTCCACGAATGGAATTTTATTTTCTTGTTACGATGATTTTCAACTTCACTCTGAAATTCTTTGAACTTTTCAAATGTTTCAGACTTATGTTTCATTAAGTAGATATACCCATATCTGCTTAAGTCATCTGTGAAGGTGAGAAAATAACGATATCCGCCACGAGCCTCAATATTCATTGGACCACATACATCTGTATGTATGATTTCCAACAAATCTGTTGCTCTCTCCATAGTACCGGAGAATGGCGTTTTAGTCATCTTGCCCATGAGGCACGGTTCGCAAGTACCAAGTGATTCATAATCAAGTGGTTCCAAAAGTCCTTCGGTATGGAGTTTCTTCATGCGCTTTACACCGATATGACCTAAACGGCAGTGCCACAAATAAGTTGCACTATCATTATCAACTCTGCATCTTTTGGCTTCAACATTATGAATATGTGTGTCACTACTATCGAGATTTAATAAGAATAGACCACTCTTCAAGGGTGCATGACCATAAAAGATATTACTCATATAAATAGAACAACCATTATTCTCTGATTTAAATGAATAACTGTCTCGCATCAAACAAGATCCAGATATAATGTTCATGCTTAACGCTGGCACCAAATAACAATTATTTATGTCTAATACTAATCCCGAAGGTAGATGTAGAGGTAGCATGCCGACCGCGATCACATCGACTTTGGAACCATTTCCCACGCGCATCGTCACCTCGTCCTTAGCCAATCTTCGCTTAATCCGTAGTCCCTGTTTCGAGTTGCAAATATTAGCAACAGAACCAGTATCAAATACCCAGGTGCTACTGCGAGCATTAGTAAGGTACACATCAATAACATGTATATCACATATACCTTTGTTCACCTTGCCATCCTTCTTATCAGCCAAATACTTGGGGCAGTTCCGGTTCCAGTGACCAGTCTGCTTGCAGTAGAAGCACTCAGTTTCAGGCTTAGGTCCAGATTTGGGTTTCTTCTCCTGAGCAGCAACTTGCTTGCTGTTCTTTTTGAAGTTCCCCTTCTTCTTCCCTTTGCCCTTTTTCTTGAAACTAGTGGTCTTGTTGACCATCAACACTTGATGCTCCTTTTTGATTTGTACCTCCGCAGCTTTCAGCATTGCGAAGAGCTCGGGAATTGTCTTATTCATCCCTTGCATATTATAGTTCATCACGAAGCTCTTGTAGCTAGGTGGAAGTGATTGGAGAATTCTGTCAATGACGCAATCATCTGGAAGATTAACTCCCAATTGAATCAAGTGATTATTATACCCAGACATTTTGAGTATACGCTCACTGACAGAACTGTTCTCCTCCATCTTGCAGCTACAGAACTTATTGGAGACTTCATATCTCTCAATCCGGGCATTTGCTTGAAATATTAACTTCAACTCCTGGAACATCTCATATGCTCCATGACATTCAAAACGTTGTTGAGTCCCGATTCTAAGCCTTAAAGCATGGCACACTGAACTATTGAGTAGTCATCAGCTTTGCTCTGCCAGACATTCATAACATCCGGTGTTGCTCCAGCAGCAGGCCTGGCACCCAGCGGTGCTTCCAGGACGTAATTCTTCTGTGCAGCAATGAGGATAATCCTCAAGTTACGGACCTAGTCCGTGTAATTTCTACCTTCATCTTTCAACTTTGCTTTCTCAAGGAACGCATTAAAATTCCACAGAACAACAGCACGGGCAATCTATCTACAATCAAACATAAACAAGCAAGATACTATCAGGTACTAAGTTCATGATAAATTTAAGTTCAATTAATCATATTACTAAAGAACTCCCACTTAGATAGACATCACTCTAATCCTCTAAGTGATCACGGGATCCAAATCAACTAAACCATGTCCGATCATCACATGAGATGGAGTAGTTTCATTGGTGAACATCACCATGTTGATCATATCTACTATATGATTCACGCTCGACCTTTCGGTCTCCGTGTTCCGAGGCCATATCTGTATATGCTTGGCTCGTCAAGTATAACCTGAGTATTCCATGTGTGCAACTGTTTTGCACCCGTTGTATTTGAACGTAGATCGTATCACACCCGATCATCACGTGGTGTCTCAGCACAAAGAACTTTCACAACGGTTCATACTCAGGGAGAACACTTCTTGATAATTAGTGAGAGATCATCTTAAAATGCTACCGTCAATCAAAGCAAGATAAGATGCATAAAAGATAAACATCACATGCAATCAATATAAGTGATATGATATGGCCATCATCATCTTGTGCTTGCGATCTCCATCTTTGAAGCACCGTCATGATCACCATCGTCACCGGCGCGACACCTTGATCACAATCATAGCATCGTTGTCGTCTCGCCAATCTTATGCTTCCACGACTATCGCTACCGCTTAGTGACAAAGTAAAGCATTACAACACAATTGCATTGCATACAATAAAGCGACAACCATATGGCTCCTACCAGTTGCCTATAACTCGGTTACAAAACATGATCATCTCATACAATAAAATTTGGCATCATGTCTTGACCATATCACATCACAACATGCCCTGCAAAAACAAGTTAGACGTCCTCTACTTTGTTGTTGCAAGTTTTATGTGGCTGCTACGGGCTTAAGCAAGAACCAATCTTACCTACGCATCAAAACCACAACGATAGTTTGTCAAGTTGGTGCTGTTTTAACCTTCGCAAGGACCGGGCGTAGCCACACTTGGTTCAACTAAAGTTGGAGAAACTGACACCCGCCAGCCACCAGTGTGCAAAGCACGTCGGTAGAACCAGTCTCGCGTAAGCTACGCATAATGTCGGTCCGGGCCGCTTCATCCAACAATACCGCCGAACCAACATATGACATGCTGGTAAGCAGTATGACTTATATCGCCCACAACTCACTTGTGTTCTACTCGTGCACAACATCAACACATAAAACCTAGGCTTGGATGCCACTATTGGGGAACGTAGTAATTTCAAAATTTTCCTATGCACACGCAAGATCACAGTGATGCATAGCAACGAGAGGGGAGAGTGTTGTCTACGTACCCTCGTAGACCGGCAACAGAAGTGTTGACACAACATAGAGGAAGTAGTCGTACGTCTTCTCGATCCGACCGATCCAAGTACCGAACGTACGGCACCTCCGAGTTCTGCACACATTCAGCTCGATGACGATCCCCGGACTCCGATCCAGCAAAGTGTCAGGGAAGAGTTCCGTCAGCATGACGGCGTGGTGACGATCTTGATGATCTACCATCGCAGGGCTTCGCCTAAGCACCGCTACAATATTATCGAGGAATATGGTGGAAGGGGGCACCACACACGGCTAAGAAAACGATCACGAGGATCAACTTGTGTGTTTAGAGCAGAGGTGCCCCCTTGCCCCCGTATATAAAGCAGCAAAGGGGGGGTGCAGCCGGCCCTAGGAGGAGGCGCGCAGGAGGAATCCTACTCCTACCGGGAGTAGGACTCCCCCCTTTCCCTAGTTGGATTAGGACTTGGGGTGAAGGAGGAGAGGGAAGAAAG
>NC_041390.1:456520103-456522239 GCF_002162155.2 Triticum dicoccoides
GCAGCCCCTAGGCCTCCTCTCTTCTTCCTCCACTAGGCCCATTAAGGCCCATTAGGTTACCGGGGGGTTCCGGTAACCTCCCGGTACTCCGGTAAAATGCCGTTTTCACTCGAAACACTTCCAATGTCCAAACATAGGCTTCCAATATATCAATCTTTATGTCTCGACCATTTTGAGACTCCTTGTCATGTCCGTGATCACATCCGGGACTCCGAACAAACTTCGGTACATCAAAATATATAAACTCATAATGAAATTGTCATCATAACGTTAAGCGTGCGGACCCTATGGGTTCGAGAACAATGTAGACATGACCGATACATGTCTCCGGTCAATAACCAATAGCGGAACCTGGATGCTCATATTGGCTCCTACATATTCTATGAAGATCTTTATCGGTGAGACCGCATAACAACATACGTTGTTCCCTTTGTCATCGGTATGTTACTTGCCCGAGATTCGATCATCGGTATCTCAATACCTAGTTCAATCTCGTTACCGGCAAGTCTCTTTACTCGTTTCTAATACATCATCTCGCAACTAACTCATTTGTTGCAATGCTTGCAAGGCATATGTGATGTGCATTACCGAGAGGGCCCAGAGATACCTCTCCGACAATCAGAGTGACAAATCCTAATCTCGAAATACGCCAACCCAACATGTACCTTTGGAGACACCTGTAGAGCTCCTTCATAATCACCCAGTTACGTTGTGACGTTTGGTAGCACACAAAGTGTTCCTCCGGCAAACGGGAGTTGCATAATCTCATAGTCATAGGAACATGTATAAGTCATGAAGAAAGCAATAGCAACATACTAAACGATCGGGTGCTAAGCTAATGGAATGGGTCATGTCAATCACATCATTCTCCTAATGATGTGATCCCGTTAATCAAATGACAACACATGTCTATGGTTAGCAAACATAACCATCTTTCATTAACGAGCTAGTCAAGTAGAGGCATACTAGTGATGTTTTAGTTTGTCTATGTATTCACACAAGTATTATGTTTCCGGATAATACAATTCTAGCATGAATAATAAACATTTATCATGATATAAGGAAATAAAATAATAACTTTATTATTTCCTCTAGGGCATATTTCCTTCAGTAAACCCTCGTATAGTCGTACTCCCCTCTGTGTGGGAAACAAAAACAATAGCCGAGTCTTCCCTGCCTCCGTGTCGTTCCCTTCCTAGGCCTCGCCATCATCCACCGCCCTGGTGCTCTCGGCGTGGCGTGGTCAGCGTGGTCAATGACCGGCATGCATCTGAAGTGGACTGTACGTGGAGAGGCTGACAGCTGGGTCCACGGCTGCACGCAAGGAAATGCCTCCTTATTACGCGCAAAATAATGATTTCCTCCACCTGACATCCGGGTCCCACCGAAACGGCCTCTGTATTTCGCGAAAAAAACGTTACCACCGCTGACAGCTCGGACCCACCAGCTATATCTTCGCACGCAAGGAAGTGCCTCCTTATTACGCACAAAAAATGAATACTCCCCCTGCTAGCTGGGACCCAGTATAGTGGGCCTACTAAGTTGACGGGGACGAAGGGCTTTGTCAACTTGGTCAATATGCACGATTCTAGCTCGACTGACCGTACAATGTCCATCCAACGGCCGTAGTACTTCTTCAACCTCTGGTGTTCTTGCTCTAGCCGCCCAAAGCAGCGCCGGTCGTGCCGCCTGCTCCCGCCTCCCGTGGCCGGCTGTGCTGCCGCGGAGGCCTCACCGCCCCCATACTACTCCCACCGCTGGCCAGGCCATACCTCCACTCCACTCACCCACACCCCATGTTATTCTGCGGCGACGACAGCGAAGCCGAACCAGTGAACCCTCATACTCCTCTCCACGTGGGCATCCACTTCCGCGTCTTCCCTGGCTCCGCCTCGTCCCCCTTCCTAGGCCTCGCCGTCGTCCACCGCCCTGGTACTCTCGGCGCGGCGTGGTCAACGTGGTCAAGGAACGGCTTCCATCGGACGTGGACTATACGTGGAGAGGCTGACAGCTGGGTCCATGGCCGCAGCAATGAAGTGCCTCCTTATTATGTGCAAAAGAATTATTCCTCCACCTGACAGCGGGGACCCACCGGACGGGCCCCCAGTATTTTGCGAAAAAAAATCTTTTTCCCCT
>NC_041390.1:456522675-456531766 GCF_002162155.2 Triticum dicoccoides
TCAGACCCACCAGAAGGGCCTCCTTATTACGCACAAAAAAATGAATACTCCCCTGGCTAGCTGGGACCCACCTTGCTGGGAGGCTGACTTGTGGGCCTACTAAGTTGACGGGGATGAAGGGCTTTGTCAACTTAGTCAATATGAACGATTCTAGCTCCAGTGACCGTACGATGTCCGTCCAACGCCCGTAGTGCTTCTTCAACCTCTGGTCTTCTTGCTCCAGCCGCCCAAACCAGCGCCGGTCGTGCCGCATGCTCCTGCCTCCCATGGCCGGCTGTGCTGCCGTAGAGGCCTCAACGCCACCTACTATTCCCACCACTGGCCAGGCCCTGCGGCGATGGCAGCCTCACACCGCAGCCGAACCAGTGAACCCTCGTAGTCCTCTCCACGCGGGCTTCCACTGTCGCGCCGTCCCCTTCCTAGGCCTCGCCGTCGTCCACCGCCGTGGTGCTCTCCGCGCGGTGTGGTCAACATGGTCAAGGAACAACTTCCGTCCGAAGAGTACTGTACGTGGAGAGGCTGACAGCTGGGTCCACGGCCACAACCCAGTTTTTTTGTGATTTGCCAAGTAAGTCGCTTTGTCAGGCCTGTTGGGCTGCAAATCTTTCAAGACGAGGAGAGCTTTCATTCGGCTGGCCAAGAAAATGGCCCATCAGTAATGAGAAATGGGTTGTACATTTTTAAAACACATCAAACCGGCAATTAGTTTCAAATATCTTTTTTTCATTTCAAGATTTTAAATTACATTAATTTTATGCGTGGAGAATTTGTTGGATTTTATATTGATATACATTTATTTTTAAAATCAGTTTGAATGTGACTCAAAATTTCGGGATTAAAAACAGTTCGGACCGCACCGAAATATGCAAAATTTTGTATAGTTTTTTAACCATTGCCTTTCATGGTCAGCAAGAATCTGCACAACGGGTCGTACTATCTGATCGATATTCGAGAGCATAAAGACTCACGTACATCAGAGGAGGAGACTAACAGGCCGTGGAACATAGCTCATCTTCGGCCTTACTATACCTGAGCCATTGGCTATACTTACGTACATATTATCACAATGTATATATTATGATTAAATATAATAAACTGGAACCTCAACTAAAGCGGGGTATCTGTTCTTTTACATCATGTGAGGTTACACGGAGTTGCTCTAAAGCGGCCTCCGGTTTACCCCTTGAGTTTGCTTTTTAAAAGCATCATGTTATATCACTTGGGGGTTTGGTCGTGTCTGAACCAATACCATGCCTCTTGATAGGCGAGAGCTACCAGATCACTTGGGGACTTGGTCATGTCTGAACCAGTCATGCCTCTTAATCGGCTTAAGGCCACAGAATCACTTGGGGGCTTGGTCGAACCCGAACCATGACCATGCCACTTGATTGGCATAAATGCCACGGTTTCATTTGGGGACCTGGCTGACTAGAACCATAGTTACACCTAACGGGAGCTTGGTCGTGTTCGGCCATGGTAACACCATCTGATCAGCTCAAATAAACCTTTTTTTGCAACGTTTTTGTCATTGCACTTGATTTACACTTTTCTTTGAAGGGTTTTTTTTGCGTTTTTTAAACCGACAAAGTTTTTTAACCAATCAATTGATGGAACACAGTTCACGTCAATCCGGAGACTATTTTCCCGGTTTGATCCTTGTTGTTAACATCCTCTTATGGAGTAACACGGTGTTTATTATAACCTGGCACGGTTTACATGGTAAACCAGCGTCATATATATACAGGAGCTGTTATCTCTTCCAATAGTGTGGGTTTGCAAAACTCCGCTTCAAGATTGGCCAAGCCAACTTCATGCTCAACGAGGGCAGGTATTATGTATCACAAAAATTTTGTCATATACTTCAGAATTTTTTTGGATGTTTTGACTTCATATATGCAGACATCATATTACGCTGGACGGTACAACCGCGGTGGCACTTGAAGAGTTTTTTATTGCAGAAGGTGCTTTGGAAAGTTCATCACCACAGGGAGGCATATCAACATCAAAAGTATCAGCTAGCCTATTACAAGGCAACACGGTGCCCATAATAATATCATTGTTTTTCGCAAAGGAGAGGCAATTTCAAAACCCGCTTCCGGATCAAGCTTGGTCACCAGCCTGGCCTGATGGTTGTGGGTCACCCTGCGCCGCTTCAGCCTCCGTTTCTCTACCCAGTGGCTGGAAATCAACATTTGTCCAGTCTATTCCCATTAATGCTTAAAAAACAGCTTCATCGTGGATCAGCAATGACGGGTCTATATCGGGAGCGTAAGTGTGCTTACGGATTGGAGGGATAAGAATTTCCGACTCATGAATTGGGGCAGCTATTCGCTTGCTCTGATTATCATATTGAGCTTGATAACGAGACAAGTCTGCTTCTTCAGCCAGTTGACAAGCTAGCGGACGCACCTCCCGGTTTATGGCTCGCTGATCCGCTTCACTAAATTCTGACCCATCTTCTTTCAAGCTAGGATAGCCCTGAGCCGCTTCAATAGGATCAAAATCCGGCACCCAGGCTTTTGCCCGCATAAGGGATTGATCGCACCGGTTCGAGCAGCAGATTTCTTTAGCTCTTCAACCCGGGCGGGAAGCACCGACAGTTTCATCAGGGTATCTTGAATCAAAGTGGGTGCCGGTTTGTTGTGAGATGCGGTACAGATGATCCGCTGTGCGCCAGTATACAGCTGTTCGACCAACGTGTAGACGGCCTTCAATTTTTTCTGCACATCTGAACCCAAATGACCAGTGCGTGTCCCTGAAATATCATAAGGGTTAAACCGGCAGCTCTGTAAGAAGGCCGAGTCAATTCAGAAGTCAAACTGGCTTACCAAAGATAGCAGTGGTCATAGTATGCACGTGCCACTTTATACTGGTCAATTCGTCCGCCACCGGTTTTAGTGCAGCCTCGGCATCCTCTGCTTGTTTGATTAAAGTGGACTTTTCAGTGGCCCAATCCGCCTGTTTCTTCTTGAAGCTCTCCTTAAGCTGCTCCATGGCGCTTAAAGCGCTGGCTAATTCCTCTTTTGCTTTGGAGGTTTCAGCTTGTTGGGTTTTCAGGTTTTCTTCGAGGTCGGCGATTTGGTTTTCTTTCGTCTTCAGCTCAGCCTCCATGCAGACAGTTATATGCTTCAACAAAATGGTACAAGGATTGAAGTACCAATCACATAACAAGTTATGCACTTGGCACTTGGGGGGTAATGCATATTCGATCTTCATCTTTCAATTGCTTACAAAGTCCCAAGATCAATACAAGTATTCAACTTGGCACTTGGGGGCTAATGGCTATTTGCTCGTATATATTCTGATGCGGCAATTTCAATTATTTAAAGTACCGGTTTAACTATGCTAAGTTGAACCGGCCCTTGGGGGCTACATTAGCGAATTTCAAAGCATCAAGATTTATATTAGTAAGTCCCGGTTTGAAAGAATATTACAAACCGGCCCTTGGGGGCTAGGAGAGTCAGCAAGAATGGAAGCATACAAGCAGGAAGGAGCATATGGAAGTTACCTCATATTTATCTTTCATCATATTAACCAGACCGGCTTCATAGTCGCGACTGGTATACAACCGCTTCAGATAGCCGGAATGGATATCTTGGGCGTTCAGAGCAGCATAAGTCGTCAGATCAGCGTTCCACTTGCCTTTGCCAAAGGAAGCAAATTCTTCCTTGGCAGAATGTTTGGACAAAGCGACATGATTGCTTGGCTCAGTATGGCCAGTGCTAGTAATGACAACCCCATCATCCTGGGTACCGCCGATTTGCACTGGGGCTGTTGGCTTGTTAGTAGGTTTTGCTGGACCGGTGGAGCTTTCAATCCGGATGGAACCTGTGGGCTGATTGACAGGACCCGAGGCATCAGTAGGTCTCTCTTCAGTGATAAGATCGTCGTCTTGCTGTGGTGGATCGTTGGGTATATCCTCAGGAATAGCCGCTTCAAGATTGGGTGTCTTGCCTGGTTCAAGAACGACATCTTCTTCGGCCGCTTTGTCCAGACGGGCCTTCTTGCTTGGCCTAGGTTTGGCCCTGAGAAGAATAACAAAATCAAATACATCATATGTTCTAAGGCGATGTACTGCAAACATCACAATAAGTATAGCTTACCGAAGCACCGTTTTGAGCGGTGGGAGCTGAGTAGCCGATGACTCGCCAGAAGATGAGTGGGAAGTAACCTGGTAATCGGAGTCAGACGGATTAAGAGGTTGACGAAAGCAGCCCGCTTTAGGACAATCACTGACAAGAAAATTAGAGACCACTGAATGGCGTTTCTGAACTAGACTGTTCGGTAAACCGGTGGAGGTAACTACCTGGCCGCTGTGCCGGGTTGTGCGACGAGCTTCGTGTTGTTGGGTCTTCATAAGAAATTTAGGATCCAAATAAGCAAGAGGATGAGAAAATTTAACTTTCCGATTTGCCTGACGGATTTTTTGTGAAGGCAAAGTTTCTGAATCGGAAGAGAGAATAATTACCTCTGCAACATCCGCGTGGCTGGCTTCGGCATCATCCTGACAAATATCATCATCAATAAGACGCATGAAAAATAAACCAAGTGAGTCAAGCTCTACCTCAAAGTCCGGATTATCCACATCATCATCAGGGGCCGGATTAGAAGATGCAGTGGTTCTTTTCCTGTGGGCAGTCTTCTTCACAGCTTTAGTCTTTTGCCGAGTTGCTCTTTCCGGTTTGTCTGGTTTTTCTGGTTTCTCCTGCGGCAGTTTCTTGCTCCAAAACAGATCATTGCCCTGATTACACAGACACTGATATTAAACAAAGACCATATATATCATTAATAGATTCAGCAAAAAGAAAAATCAAAGTCTTACAGCTGGAGGTTTGTTGGTGGCACAGAAGGGAAGCAGGCCGTTTCTAGCACAGACGTGTTCCGGTTCATTCAGCATCTTATTCACAGCATGTGTGATTTCTTCATCGATGAGCTGGATTTTGGAATGTCACAGTGGGTCATCAACACTGCCAGTATACTCGCACATCAAACCGGAGCGCTGACTAAGGGGTAGTATGCTCCATGATATCCAACAGCGAGCGAGACCAACCCATGTTAAACCGTTGGCCATAAAGGCTCTGAGCTTTGATAGTTGAGGAGCATATTTGCTTCTCTCCTGTGCAGTCAATCTTTGTGGAAAAGGGTGTGTATTGCTGAGCCGCTCCGGACGAAAGCCAGGCAAGGGATTCTCACCAGTAGGGGAGGTTTCTTTGCAGTAGAACCATGTCTGATTCCATTCTTTGGGGTGTCTATGCAGTTTGGCGTGAGGGTATGTGACCTCTTTCCTTTTCTGAATCGCCACGCCACCCAACTCCGTATTGGAGCCGTCAGTAAACTCAGTATGGCAATTTAGATGGAAAAGGTCTCTGAACAATTCCACTGTGGGCTCCTCTTGAAAGAACGCTTCACAGAGCACTTGGAAGTGACACATATTTGTAACAGAGTTGGGGCCATTATCTTGTGGATGGAGCTGGAAATCAGCTAAAACATCCCGGTAAAATTTAGAACCGGGCGGCTTAAAGCCCCGGGCTAAGTGATCTACGAAAACAACCACCTCTCCTTCTTGAGGTGTGGGAGGGCATTCTTTGCCAGGAGCCCTCCAATGGATGGTATCTTTGCTGCCTAAAGCGCCAATCAGGACTAAATCGTCCAGTTGAGCCTCTGTGACGCGAGAAGGAACCCAATTGCACTCATACACTTGCTTGTCCATGATGGAATCTACAAGGTAGAAGATCCCGGTTCAAAAATGCATTTGATCAAGATACATTGGCATGGGCACTGTTAAACCGGAGACAGAACTATGTGAACCGTAGTTTTATGAAGCAACAAGCATCTGGCGGTTCAATAAGGGGACTAATGGCATATACCGGTTTGGAGATTTTTTCTATAAGGTTAAACTGCCTGATCTAAGCATTGCGGATGGACAAGTACGCAGAAACAGGTTTCACAAGATTTTCTTATAGCATTGGATCTGAAGCAAGTTCAGAAAAGAGATAAATACTTAGAGGTTCAAAGGAGCAGTACCGAACCAATGAGCAAAACGTTCATATAGATCTATGGTTTTGAGATGCATAAGTGAAGGCGAAGGTCAAACAACTATCATTGCACCGAGTAAAGATTTGCGGATTCATCTAAAGATCTATCGTATGAGCAAGAGGCAGACGATGAATACTGAAGAACTGTGAAACCCTAAAACAGATCTGCAGGGGAAAGGATAGAAGGTTTACCGGAGCTGAGGAAGACGCGGAAGGTTGCCGCGATGCTCTGGTGCGCCCAGGTTGATGCAGCGGCCAAGGTTGAGGCAGAGGTCGACAGTGGCGGCAGAGCTCTGAAGCCGGGCGATGCGAGGAAGACGAAGCAGAAGGGGAAGAAGGGAAAGAGAAAGGAAATGACCCTTCGGTCCTATTTATAAGGCAAAAAGACATGTGTCAGGCGCGACAATCAAGGGGCCATGAAACGGAGCTGTCGCCTCGATTTCCGCAGATATATTAAATAAAGAAGCATAATGGATATCTTCGTTATGACAGGTGACGTCACTCTGGTTTACAGTAATCAGAGAAGATGACATCATGGCGGTTTACCAATTTATGAGAAGACGTTGAAGATGAAGTTTTTGTTAAAGGATTGACATGAACCCGTTCAAATCAATCTGGGGCCTAATGTTGGGGATATTACTGCTGGGCGTAAACCGGTCTATCTGGGCTGGGTCAACTTCATCAGTAGTTCCAGAAGTGATAAAGGCCAAGAAGGCAGATGAGGGCCTAAGACCCGTAGCCGGTTCAAGACTTGTAGCTGTAAACCGGAATTTGTATATAAACTTGTATTGTAAGTTAGGAATAAGGAGAGACCAACCCGAATACGAATATCGACCGGTGTTGGGACTTTGTGAACCGACGGGTGTCACCCGTGTATATAAGGGGATGACCCGGCGGCGGTTCAAGGACAACAGACAACAACTCGAGACATAGACGAAGCTTATTTGCTCCCTAGTCATTGAAACCCCATCAATTCCATCACAACTAGATGTAGGCTTTTACCTTCATTGAAGGGGCCGAACTAGTATAAACTCTCTTGCGTCCCTGTGTCCACTTTAACCCCTTCAAGCTAACACATCGCGATGGCTCCACGACTAAGTCCTTTCTCTAGGACATCTGCCGTGACAAAACCACGATAGGTTGTAATGCTAACAAAAAGAATATGGGCTCCAAAAAAACTTTAAGAATTAGCAAATGGGCTATAAATTATTAGAAATAATGGCAGATGGGTTGTATGCTGTTTTCCACAGATTTGAGGCTTCCCTAAAAAAGGTTGATGCACAAGCACTAACTATTGGATGTCCATCCAACGGCCGTCGTCCTTCTTCATTCTCTGTTCTTCCTGCTCCAGCCGCTCAAACAAGCGCCGGCGGGACTGCCTTCTCCTTCCTCCTCGCAGCCGACTGTGCTGCCGCGCAGGCCTCACCGCCCGACCGTACTCCCATCGCTGGCCTAGCCATCCATCTACTCACCCACACCTGCTGTTATTCTCCGGCGATGGCAGACAAACCAGTAAACCCTCATACAGTCATACTCCCCTCTGTGTGGGAAACAACTGCCGAGTCTTCCCTGCCTCCATGTCGTCCCCTTCCTAGGCCTCGCCATCATCCACCGCCCTGGTGCTCTCGGCGCAGCGTGGTCAACATTGTCAAGGAATGACTTCCAGCGGACGTGGACTGTACGTGGAGAGGCTGACAGCTGGGTCCACGGCCGCAGCAAGGAAGCGCCTCCTTATTACGCGGAAAATAATGATTCCACCACCTGACAGCTGCGACCCACCTGACAGGCCACTATATTTCATGAAAAAATGTTTCCCCCTGACTGCTGGGACCCACCAGCTACATCTTCGCATGCAAGGAAGTGCGTCCAGGCAAAAAAAACGATTCACCCCCTGACTGCTGGGACCCACCAGCTACATCTTCGCAGGCAAGAAAGTGCCTGACAGTCGGGACCCACCTGGTCGAAGCGTACGTAGCGTTGTCATTCTGGTCGCGAACGTGTATGTACATACTGGTCGATGTAGAGGCACACACATGTCGTAGTAGAGGCGCGCACGTGTCGTAGTAGAGGCGCGCACGTAGCATGTACACGTACGTACAGCGGCCAGGGTGCAAGAAAGAAAATACGGCCACGTATGTGTACATACGGGCGGGGTCTCGAACGCCTACTCGCGCATACGTACGACGAGGGCTCGTGTACATGGCTGGGTCGGAACGGAGAAACAGCGTCGTCGTCATGTTCATGGGGAGGCAACGGGAATGCATCGTGTTCATCGGGAGGCAACGGAATGCGTCGTGTTCATCGGGAGGCAACGAAATGCGTCGTGTTCATCGAGAGGCAACAGAACGCATGGGAGCCAACCGGCTGGGTCGTAACGGAATGCGTGGTCGTGTTCATCGGGAGGGCTTGGATGGAACAGGTGATGGAAACGTGGCCTGGCGTACCGCACAATGGAGGAAACAGACCTCCTACGTTCGGAACGGGGTCCTGTTGATCGGGAGGGGTCTGGTGTACCGCAAAACGGAGGAAACGGACCTCATATGGTCGAAACGGGGGTCCTGTTGATCGGGAGGGGTGTGGCATACCGCAAAATGGAGGAAACGGACTTGTGTTGGAGTGCTACGGTCGAAACGGGGGTCCTGTTCATCGGGAGGGGTGTGGCGTATCGCAAAAAGGGACTCCACGGGATACTGTTCATCTCCACTGTCGCCCCCCTCCAGCCTCCACGAGCTACTGTTCATCCACCGTCGACCTCCTCCAGCCTCCACCTGCGACTGTTCATCCACGGGCTCCTGCTCATCCAGGCTCCACCGCGCGCTACTCCACCGGCTACTGTTCAACCAGCCCTCTCCATGGGCTCCTGTTCAACCACCCCTCCACGGGCTACTTTTCATGCTGCCCTCCATCGTCTACTGTTCATCCTGCCCTCCACAGGGTTGTCCTGTTCATCCAGCCCTCCACGGGGTGCTGTTCGTCCAGCCCCAACCGGCTCGATCAATCGGGGTCCTGTTCATCTAGAGGCAACACCACGGGGTCCTGTTCATCCACCCCCATCG
>NC_041390.1:456532090-456566550 GCF_002162155.2 Triticum dicoccoides
ATCGATCGGCTTCAGTTAGCAGCAGTAGCAAAGGAATCGCTCGATCGGGTTCAGTTAACAACCAACGATCGATCGCTCGGGTTCAGTAACGCGTAGCCTGTAGTGCAATCGCTCGGGTTCAGTTAGAGCCCAACGCCTCGCTCGGGTTCAGTTAGAGCCAACACCTCACACACGCGCGCATACGTGTATGAGAGAAACGCGCATCGCTCGGCCCCCGACCTCCCACCGTAACCGGGAACTCCCCGAAATGTTCCTCCCCCTCGCTTCTACCATGGTTTTTTCCGTCATGGATGGCCCAAAGAATGTCATGCGGCTACGTCTCTGGCCCGCCCAGGACGAAAAGCCCATTTTCTGTCATGATTTTTTGCCATAGAAGTAGGAGCCCACCACATCTATGATGATACCGGGTTTTGTCACAATTATCGTCATAGAAGTGTCATATGTATGACAGAAAAAAATTTCGTTCGGCCCAAAATGTCACGGATGTGTCTTTTTTTAGTAGTGATGTCGCCGGCGAGCCGATCCTACCTGCCGAAGTGCTACAACATCTAGTGAACAATGATCTAAGGAGACTGCATGAAGATGTGCTGGCCAGAGAGAGAAGCCTTCTGGTCGCGGAAAAACTAGGATACCCACTTTACGCGGCTCAGGTGCCGCCTGGGAAGTTGTACGTCGAGAGATGGCCCGCGAACAAGTTCATCCTGCGATTTGACTACATCTACGACATGTTCCACATGACCAAGCTGGATTTCTAGTTCATCCGCATGTATGCGCTGTATCTGAACTACCTCATCAGGGTCGAGAACATCAAATATATCTGCATCGCGAACCTGTTCTATATGCACGAGAGCTTCTTGGCAGTTTGCAAAGAGCACCGTGACTATGCGAGCAAGTACCTCAGCGAATTCATGATCACTAATAAGGACAAGGAAGTGATTATCTTGCCTTATCATCCCACGTAAGTCATCTGCACATATCCTTTCGAAAGTGTTAATCATTCCTTTGTAGCATGGAGGCTAATTTGAGGTGTACTCAATTTGCGTAGCGGGGGGGGGGGCGTCCTCATCGTTCAGTCCCCGGAATACTCCCATGCGATGTACTTGGACTCATCGAAGAACCTCAGGAAAAAGGATTAGATGCACATAAAGAGTGTTCTCCATAGTGCCCTGTTAACCTTCAGCCTGTCTGGTGGATATATCAAGGTGAAAAGGTATAGGAATCGCGGGCTGGCTTTCGGTCATAAGACCGACTTCTGCTGCATCCAGCAACTGCACACCAGTATGGCTGATGGATTCTACCTCAAGCATCACCTGCTCGAGTACAGAAGGGATAATCAATGCCTTCGCATGTCACCTACTACCAACAATGCCGAGATTATCAGCTGGGCCACAAGCATAGGAACAACATTGGATCATCGAATCAGAGCTGAGTTTTATCACGTACAATGTGAACTTGCCCACGTGATCATGAAGCAGGTCCTCGAACCAACAGGGATGTTCTACCATGGGCCAATCATGCGGGAAGATGTCCGAGCACTGCTACTCGCTCAACGTCTAGACCTTAAGCCTTTCAAGAAGCTCGGGTGCTTCCTCCCCGACTATGAAGATTGGACCACTGACATGGACGACTGGTTGTTGATGGCAATGTGTCACTACTGTCTTTCTATGGCAAAACATTGAATTTATGCATGGCGAAACTATGTGATGTAACTAAACTGTGGTCCTAAACTAGCGTAGATCGCTCTAGTTAATTAGTTTGGGTATGAGGAACTTCGCCATTTATGTTTACTATTGGTTGCTTGTATTTTGCTAATTATGCCGCTTTGTTTTCTTAAGTACATTATGTTGCATATTATCGTTCAATTCATCAACTCACGATGCAGGTACATAGATCAGAGATGGTGAAGGGCTACTACGCTGTGTACGTTGGGGGGGGGGGGGCTCCAAGAGTCTACGACCACTAGTGATACGTCTCCATCGTATCTACTTTTTCACACACTTTTTCCCTTGTTTTGGACTCTAACTTGCATGATTTGAATGGAAGTAACCTGGACCGACGCTGTTTTCAGCAGAATTGCCATGGTGTTATTTTTGTGCAGAAATAAAAGTTCTTGGAATGACTTGAAAATCAACGGAGAATATTTTTGGAATATGTAAAAAAGAGCCCATATGAATTATTGTTGATCTAACAAAGAGCCCATATTACCTTGTCTTCTCCCTTGAATTGAATGCTTGCAGATTCCAGCTTAGTCCAATGCACGTGCGCTATTATTATTATCCACACTATTCGGTTGTGCAAGTGAAAGGCAATAATGACGATATATGTTGAACTGATTGAGATGAGGAAAGCTGGTATGAACTCGACCTCTCTTGTTTTTGTAAATATGATTAGTTCATCATTCCTGATTCGGCCTATTATGAGTGAAACATGTTTGCAATGATGATTAGAGATTATAGTTGCTTATTCCATGCTTAATTTGCTAGGAGTTTATAATGGTTTACCTTGCGTGCCAACATGCTATTAAAATGGTTGTGATGTGGTATGATAGGGTGCTATCCTCCTTTGAACGATTCGGGTGGCTTGACTTGGCACATGTTCACGCATGTAGTTGAAACAAAATCAACATAGCCTCCATGATATTTATGTTCATGGTGATTTATATCCTACTCATGCTTGAATTCTATGTTGATTAATTTTAATGCATGTTCATGATTGTTGTTACTCTCTAGCTGGTCGCTTCCCAATCTCTTCCTAGCCTTCACCTGTACTAAGTGGGAATACTGCGTGTGCATCCAATTCCATAAACCCCAAAAGTTGTTCCATATGAGTCCACCATACCTTCCTATATGCGGTATCTACCTGCCGTTCCAAGTAAATTTGTATGTGCCAAACTCTAAACCTTCAAATAAAAATTATGTTTTGTATGCCTGAATAGCTCATGTATCAACTAGGGCTGTCTGTATCTTCCATGCTAGGTGGGTTATTCTCAAGAGGAGTGGACTCATCTCCTCACTCACGAGAAAATGGCTGGTCACCAGGATGCCCAGTCCCATGCTCAAATCAAATCAAAATAATTGCAAACAAAACTCCCCCAGGATTGTTGTTAGTTGGAGGCACCCCGTTGTTTTGGGCAAACCATGGATTGATGCTTGTTGGTGGTGGGGGGGTATAAACTTTACCATTCTACTTGGGAACCGCCTATAATGTGTGTAGGATGGAAGATATCGAGATCTCTCGGTTGTTATGTTGACAATGAAGGTATACTGCTCAAAATATTATTCATCTCTATTTCAAAACCAAGCTCTGGCACCTCTACAAATCCCTGCTTCCCTCTGCGAAGGGCCTATCTATTTACTTTTATGTTGAGTCATCATCCTATTATTAAAAAGCACCAGTTGGAGAGCACCGCTGTCATTTGCATGTATTATTATTAGTTTACATTGAGTATGACTGTGACTGGATCTCTTTTACCATGAATTACAATTTCCAGTCAGCCCTTGATCTTCAGGGGTGCTCTGCAATTACGTTTTGCGGTCTTAGAAAGGGCTAGCGAGATACCATCTTGTTATATCATATTAAGATTGTTTTGGGAAAGTGTTGTCATCCGAGATTTATTATTATTGCTCGCTAGT
Source organism: Triticum dicoccoides (assembly GCF_002162155.2). Lineage (NCBI taxonomy): Eukaryota > Viridiplantae > Streptophyta > Magnoliopsida > Poales > Poaceae > Triticum > Triticum dicoccoides. The sequence continues at coordinate 456,535,723 of NC_041390.1, forward strand.
TGATAATGCCATTGATATGAGTAAACATGAGACCTAAAAGTTATTGTGAATATGGTTAGTTCATAATCTTTGCTGAAAACTTGAATGCTGGCTTTACATATTTACAACAACAAGAGCAAACAGAGTTTGTAAAAGTTTTTCTTTATCACTTTCAGTTTGTCAACTGAATTGCTTAAGGACCAGCAAAGGTTTAAGCTTGGGGGAGTTGATACGTCTCCATCGTATCTACTTTTCCAAACACTTTTGCCCTTGTTTGGACTCTAACTTGCATGATTTGAATGGAACTAACCTGAACTAACGCTGTTTTCAGTAGAATTGCCATGGTGTTATTTTCGTGCAGAAATAAAAGTTCGTGGAATGACCTGAAAATCAACGGAGAATATTTTTGGAATATATAAAAAATACTGGCGAAAGAATCCACGTGAGGGGCCCAACACCCTGTCCACGAGGGTGGGGGCGCGCCCCATGCCTCGTGGGCCCCCTGTTGCTCCTTCGACCTGAACTCCAACTCTATATATTCGTGTTCGGGGAGAAAAAAAATAAGAGAGCAGGATTCATCGCGTTTTATGATACGGAGCCGCCGCCAAGCCGTAATCTCTCTCGGGAGGGCTGATCTAGAGTCCATTCGGGGCTCCGGAGAGGGGATGTCGTCGCCATCATCATCATCATCAACCTTCCTCCATCACCAACTTCATGATGCTCACCGTTGTGCGTGAGTAATTCCATCGTAGGCTTGCTGGACGGTGATGGGTTGGATGAGATTTATCATGTAATCGAGTTAGTTTTGTTAGGGTTTAATCCCTAGTATCCATTATGTTTTGAGATTGATGTTGCTATGACTTTGTTATGCTTAATGCTTGTCACTAGGGCCCGAGTGCCATGATTTCAGATCTGAACCTATTATGTTTTCATGAATATATGTGAGTTCTTGATCCTATCTTGCAAGTCTATAGTCACCTATTATGTGTTATGATCTGTTAACCCCGAAGTGACAATAATCGGGATACTTACCGGTGATGACCGTAGTTTGAGGAGTTCATGTATTCACTAAGTGTTAATGCTTTGGTCCGGTACTCTATTAAAAGGAGGCCTTAATATCCCTTAGTTTCCAATAAGACCCCGCTACCATGGGAGGGTAGGACAAAAGATGTCATGCAAGTTCTTTCCATAAGCACGTATGACTATATTCGGAATACATGCCTACATTACATTGATGAACTGGAGCTAGTTCCGTGTCACCCTATGTTATAGCTATTGCATGAGGAATCGCATCTGACATAATTATCCATCACTGATGCATTGCCTACGAGCTTTTCATATATTGTTCTTCGTTTATTTACTTTTCCGTTGCTACTATTACAATCACTATAAAACCAAAACTATTAATTTTACTACCGTTACTTTTGCTATCGTTACTGCTACTATCATATTACTTTGCTACTAAATACTTTGCTGCAGATATTAAGTTTTCCAGGTGTGGTTGAATTGACAAGTCAGCTGCTAATACTTGAGAATATTCTTTGGCTCCCCTTGTGTCGAATCAATAAATTTGGGTTGAATACTCTACCCTCGAAAACTATTGTGATCCCCTATACTTGTGGGTTATCAACTGGCCAGCCGCTCAGGCCCAGGTGCACAGGTACCCAGGTGCTAGCCACAGAGGGTTTGACGGCAGAGCCAAAGCGGAAAGTAGTTACTTGAGGTGGACACTCCAGCATGAGCAGGGGCGGGACCGCCGGTACTAGATAGTCGTGCTCTTGCTCATGCTGATCGCTCTTCTCTTCTACATCATGGTTTAGATAGAGATGATGAAACTTGTGTGTATGCCATGACCATGCAGTTGCGCTTATTCGAGACATGACATGATCGCACTTGTGTATCGCTATTTTTGAGATGTGATGATATTTGTGTTGAATGATGATGATGATGGTATGACGAGACTACTGTATGTCTATGATATGATGAGAATAGTGTAGGTTTAGTATGATATGATGAAACTATTGTATAGAGACTGTATAAATACCTCACAAATATGTAGAGGGGTGCGAATCGGTGAAAGTAGGAACATTAGCAGTAGCGCTGGTTTAGCAGCAACGCTTCATATAAACAAGCGCTATAGATAGTTATCAGTAGCACTGCTGCAGGAAGCACTACTGCTAACAATACTTACCAGTAGCGCTGCCCATACTAGCGCTACTGCTACAACTTTGCAGTAGTGCGGTAGCAGTAGCGCTGGACCCAGCGCTACAGCTATGCATATTTCAAGCGCTACCTCTAGGGTTTTCCCTAGTACTGATGGCCTATCCAAATTAGGCCCAGTAGCATCATTTGAGCCGTCCAATATGATTCCATCCCGTTGTAACTTTCGGCCCATGTTTGGCCCATGACGTCTTTCGGCCCATATGAGGCCCTTTGTAACTCTTGGCCCATTAACGACCCGTGGTGAAACTAGCCCGTAATGAATAGTGTACCGCTTTATACCCATTAACAACCCATTATTCCATTGGGTCGTTTACAGCCCATGTTATCTTTCGGCCTTCTCAGGGCCCATTTATTCTTGGGCTCATTTACAGCATTCGGTTACTTACGGCCCGTTACATGCCTTTTCTGCTTGTGGCACAAATTCAGCTCGTGGTTATAGTCGGCCCATTTGTGGCCCGTTAATCAGTTGGGCCATTTTCATAGCGTCATCAAATATGGTTGATTAATGACGACCCATTATGGTGGGCCTATGAACGGACAATTCTAGCTCTAGCCCATTTACGGCCCATAATGCGGTCCGTTATTGGCCCATGTTTGGCCTATCGATCATATGGACCGTAGAAGGCCCGTTGATGCTACGCCCCATAGAAGGCCCGTTGTTTCTACGGCCCGTAGAAGGCCCATTGTTTCTACGGCCCGTAGGAGGCCCATGGTCACTACAGTAAATATGTAGCCAATGGTTATTGTGGCCTAGTTTTTAAAAATAGGTTATCGCGGCCACTAGCAGACTGCAGAAAAAGAACTGCACTGACTACAAGCAAACAAATAAACAAGACTACAAGGAAATAAATAAGCAAGCAACTTACGCTAGGCTATCACGGCTATTACACATATTAGATCCACTAGGCTTCAAAGTTCGCCACCAGTGCAAATAAAGGGAACAAAACAACATATCACATACACTCGTTGTCAAAGTTGGCGAGTAGTGCAAATAAACGCCACGGCAAAACAAGTCCAGAACTGAAACCATTTCAGAAGAGCTCAAGAAACAATATCCTGAGTACCTATAATTCTGACAAGATGCTTAGCAAGCTTATTAACTTTCTCTTGTTTGGCGCTTAAATCCTCCAGCGCTTGTTGTTGCACCAGAAAGTATGCATCTGAATTCTGCAGGGACTTCCTCAGTCCTTTGGCTTCTTTCCGCATCACAGCTGACTGATGCCTTTTAGCTTGTAGCTGAGACTGAAGAAGCCGAAGTGCTTCACGAAGCGAGTTTGAAGAGTTTGTGCGAGTAGTACTGGCCAGTAACTCAAACACTACAACAACGCAGGACTGTGGGGTTGTCTCACTGTCTAAAAGATCGTTTTTATCACCTTTCTTGGAGACCAACAGGGTTGTCTCACTATCTTGAACCTTATCTGCATTACTTTCTCTACCATTGCATAGTAGGGTGCTCTTCTCCAATATTTTGTTTGCGTTCTACAAGAGAAACAAGCAGACACATCACAGGTTTAGCATGTAGTATACGAAACTCATTTAGGTAAACCGGTTTAGTAGTAAGGTGGAAAGGATAACAACATGAAACAAACATATATCTATGTACTATGGTCACTGTATTGTCCATATCATTCTAGTTTATGTTGTCAAATCAAGATAGAGACACAGTTCAAATCATATATTTTTAAGACATAGTAGCATAGACAGAATATAAGTGTGAGAAACTACACAGCACTGGCAACACTTGTAATGTGCATCACATGAGAATATAACTGTTTATACAACTGAAACTGAAATCAGCATAGAGCAAGAAGTTAGAACATCAATCCAGTTAAAGAAATAGGTTTAAAACATACCTGTTGCGCCATTGGAGTTTCAATTTGATCCTTCAAATTTGAAAGTAGTTGGTACGAGTAAATACAGTGATGCAACAACAAAGGAGTATGGGCCATAGTTACGAAATCTGACCTGAGAACAGTTGCTCTTCTGCTTTAAACGTGGAGTTTGGGTTCGTTGTGTTGGTCTTTGTGCTTTGGGCACTGCAATTGCTTTACAAACTACCCATGTGGGGGTACTCTGTGGTGGACATGGTGTTGTGTCAACTAGAAGTTGGTTGCTATCCACTGGGGTTGGGGTTAGATGGGTTGTAGCTGGTTCTCTATCCAATGGTGTAAGTGTGCAATCTAGAAGATTCTCGATTTTGTGTGGTGGGGCTAGTTCGTGGGCCAGTACAACCATGGTTCTATCTGCATTGACGGGTAGGACCGTCTATTGTGAAGAACGGGTTTTTGCTCCCTTAGATACTGCCATCACCTCCTCCAATTCAAAAGGTTGATGAACAAGAAAAGAAATTGAACGTACATACATTGTATGATAGATAGATGTGGTAATTCACATATATGTTGTCTCAGGACAACATGACACAATTTCACATATATGATGGCTAAGTAAACAGGATAGCATGACATAGTTTCAAATATATGATGGATAACTTAACATGATATAATGGCATAATGCAACATATGATGATTATCTAAACAGGATCACATGACAAAACTATATGATGTCTTTCTAAAATAGGTTGGAATGAAATAATCCACATACATGTTGTCTAAGTATATAGGATTGCATGATATAATTGACATAATTGATTCATATACTAAGCAGATGGCACTCGCATGTATGATCTCTAAACTAAGCAGATGGAATTCAATATCGTGCATATGATGTCTAAACTAAGCAGTGCAAGACACCATATGCATGATATGAGAAATATAAGCATTGCAAATTAAAGCATACACTTCAGGTGGGATATAGGACTGGTCATCTGTCTCTGAATCCTCCTTTGAGGAGCTACCTGTAACCATCGAGCTATATGCTTCAATAGGTACCATTGCCTGCTCTGAAGACCTTGTTTTCACTCCTAGTTTTTCCATATCCGGCTCAAATGGCTGATACACATGAAGAGTAGTTCAATATACATAGATTGTCGACAAATGGAATACGTAATGAAAAAAAGGATGGCATGCGATAATTCACATGTATGATGCCTGGCTACATGGCGGTGCGTAATTCACATATATGATAACTAGCTAAAAAACATGGCATTGCATAATTCACATATTTGATATAGAAAGCAAACACGAGGCATTCACACAAAGCATGTCTAATCTAAGCAGATAGCAAGGCAATGTAAGACACCATATGCATGATATTTGCAATATAACCCTGCCAAGTTAGAGCATGCACCTTGGGGGGAATATGACTGGTCATCTGTCTTAGAATCCTCCTCAGCTATCTGTAGCCAGCAAGAAATTTGCATCAATAGGTAGCACTGACTGCTCAGAAGACCTTGTTTTCACTCCAGATTTTCCCATGACCGACTCAAATGGCTGATGCACAGGAAGAGTAGATGAATGTATAAACATTGTTGACAAATGGAATACATTATGGAAAAATATATGGCATGATACAATTCACATATACGATGACTGGCTAAACAGGATGGCATTGCATGATTCACGTATATGATGCCTGGCTAAAGAAGATGGCATTGCATAATTCCCATATACTCCCTCCGTTCCTAAATATTTATCTATTTAGAGATTTCAAATGTACTACCACATACAGATGTATATAGATAGATTTAGAGTGTAGATTCACTCATGTTGCTCCGTATGTAGTCACTTGTTAAAATCTCTAAAAAGACAAATATGTAGGAACGGTGGGAGTATGATATAGAAACCAAACAGGTGGCATTCACACGAAGCAAATTTAGACTAAGATGTATGACATATAATATGTATAATGTAAGCAATGCTAGGCGCCATATGCATGATATGACCAACATCAGCATGCCAGGTTAGAGCAAACACCTCAGGGGGTAAATAGGAGTGGTCGGCTCCCTCTGAATCCCCATCAGAATAGTTATCTTCCTCTGGAATACAATCTAGAATGGCAGGAGGGGGGCCCACTTCGGCCACCATGGAGCGGTGTCAGCATGACATTATATTCCCACGCAATGATCTTGTCTTTTTCTCTACATGTTCAGTACGATTGTGTACAATAACTTACGTGCATAATAAAAAAACATAGTTAGATTATGTAAGGCCGAAGGGGTGCATGCAGAAATCAAGACTGATGGTAGCAAACGAGTGGATAGATCCAAAACTAATGATAGCAGGTAGATTATAGCTTCAGTTTAAAAAGATAGACAATGGATCATCTACTGTTTGTTGTCCACTGATAACCCACAAATATATGCGATCGCAACAGTTTTCGAGGGTAGAGTATTCAACCCAAATTTATAGATTCGACACAAGGGGAGGCAAAGAATACTTGCAAGTATTTGCAGCTGAGTTTTCAATTCAACCACACCCAGAGATTAATTATCTGCAACAAAGTGATTAGTAGCAAAGAAGTATGATAGTTTTGATAATAGTAGCGACAACAATAGTAACAGTAACAGTGATAGCAATAGTTTTGTAGCAAGTGCAACAGTAAGGGTAGCGGTAGTAACTTACACTACAAAAAAATACACTTCCGTGATGATACATCTTTGTCACAGTAGGTCGCGTTTTTTTGTCATGCATGTACATCCATGGAAAATTTATGACAGAATCAAGATAGTCATACATGTGCTGTCGTAGAAGTGTTCCATGACATTACCAAAATTATCATCACGGAAGTGTCCACTTCCATGACGATAAATCGCGCGTCACAGAAGTGCTTTCGTCAAGGGTGACCGACACGTGGCATCCATCGTTACGGAACGCCGTTAAGCTATCGGGTCGGGTTTTGGATCCAATAACCCGTTAACAGCCCCGACCAATGGGAAATTTCCACATGTAAAATTCTTATTGGCTGGACGAAACATGTGTCAGCTCGTTAGTGGGTCAGATAGGCGCCTATGATACGTCGACACGTGGCATGGCCCAATAGAGGCCCATTCCTCAAAAGGTGGCGGGCTGGCCCATGGATAGCCTGTTAACGGCCTGTTCGCATATAACCCATTTACAGCCCGCTAACCCAAGGCCCGGTACGCCATATCCGAATTAGGTCCAGTAGCGTCATCTGGGCCATCCAATATGATTCCATCCCGTTTTCACTTCTGGCCCATGTATGGCCCATGACGTCTTTCGGCCCATATGAGGCCCTATGTAACTCTTGGCCTATTAACGACCCGTGGTGAAACCGTCCATAATGAACAGTGTGTCACTTTATACCCATTAACGGCCCATTATTCCGTTGGGACGTTTCGAGCCCATGTTATCTTTCGGCCTTCTCAGGGCCCATTTATTCTTGGGCTCATTTCCAGCATTCGTTTACTTACGGCTCGTTACTGTCATTTTCTCCTTGTGGGCCAAATTCAGCTTGTGGTTACAGTCGGCCCGTTTGTGGTCCGTTAATACATTGGGTCATTTTCATAGCGTCATCAAATACGACCTATTAATGATGGCCCGTTACAGTCAGCCCATGAACGGACGATTCCAACTATATATAGCCCGTTTACGGCCATAATGCGGCCTGTTATTGGCCCATGTTTAGCCAATCGATCATACGGCCCGTATAAGGCCCATTGATGATATGACATGTAGAAGGCCCATTGTTTCTACGGCCCATAGAAGGCCTACTATTTCTATGGCCCATAGAAGGCACACTTTTTCTACGGCCCGTAGGAGGCCCAGTGTCACTACAGTAAATATTAGCCCATGGTTATTGTGGCCTAATTTTAAAAAATAGGTTATTGCAGCCGCTAGTTAACCGCGGAAAAAGAACTGCAATGACTACAAGAAAACAAATAAACAAGACAACAAGGAAATAAATAAGCAAGCAACTAACACTAGGCTATCACGGCTATTACACATATTACATCCACTGGGAATCAAAGTTCGCCACCAGTGCAAATATAGGGAACAAAGCAGCATATCATATACACTGCCTGTCAAAATTGGCCACCGGTGCAAATAAACGCGGCAGCAAAACAAGAGCATAACTGAAACAACTTCAGAAGAGCTCAAGAAGCGTTATCCTGGGTATCCACCATGCTGGCAATAAGCTTAGCAAGCTGATTAGCTTTGCCCTGTTTGGCGCTAAAATCCTCCAACGCTTGCTGTTGCACCAGAAAGTATGCATCTGAATGCTCCAGGGACTTCCGCAGTCCTTCCGCTTCTTGTCGCAGCACAGCTGGTCGATGTCTTTCAGCTTGTAGTTGAGACTCAAGAAACCGAACTGATTCAGACAGTGAGTTTGAATAGCTTGTGCAAGCGGTAGTGGCCAGTAACTCCAACACTAAACCAAGACAGGATGTGTCACTATGCTGAATCTTATCTGCATTACTTCCTTTACCGTTTCTTAATAAGGCACTCTTCCCCAATATTCTGTCAGCATTCTAAAAGAAGAAACAAGGAGACACATAACAAGTTTAGCATGTACTAGTATATGAAACTCATTTTGGTGAACCAGTTAATTAGTAAGGTGGACAGGATTAAACTACCAAGTCTTCTATTGCCAAGTACTAGTACATAATAAAAGCATCAAACAAACATATATCTATGTCCTATGGTAGCAATGGAATCTTAAATTAGAACAGTTGTTCTTAAGGTTTAGGCACTTGTTCTACATGAACAGAGTACAGTAAGACGCAAGAATATAATACTTAAAAATAGAAAATGAGCTCATAGACCTTACCACATTCTTGGTTCGGGACCATTACAGAACAAGGCGTTCCCAGTCATCGCCCAGTAAATGTGTCTCAGGAGAACGTAAGGGAATTTGATGAGTTTCTTTGCTGGTGAAGTATGTTTTCTTCAGGTAATTTCGATACTGCCACCAGGCATTCTTGAAGATAGTAGAGGTATTAGCACAGGTTACCTCATCCTGAGTTTCCAAATCGGTCCTTCTCTATAGAGAAAAATGGGAAATTTTGCTGTATTATAACCATCATGGAGGTAGGATGTATGGGACGAAGCAAAGTAATTTCCATGAATAACATTACTTACACATAACTCCTGGACAAACACCTACAACTAGCATTTTCCTTCATCTTCAGTATAATATTTCCAAGATGGGAAGATAGCACATATGATTTAACAACATCAAATGCGATAGATGCTAAACTACGACTAGCTGGTTGTGCTTCCTCCACAGGAATAGGCGTACTAACTGGTGGAGTTGGGGTTCGCCGTGATAGTACTGGCCCTTTGGGCACTAGAGCTGCCTTACTAACTGCTCTTATTTGGGAGCTCTATGGTGGAGATGGTGCTGTGTCAATAGGAACTGGGTTACTATCGGCTGGGGTTGGGGTTAGATTGGGTGAAGCTAGTTCTCTGTCCATCGTAGTAGGGGTACAATCTGTGAGAGTTTGGGTTATGTGTGGTAGGGCTAGTTCTTGTGCATGTACAACTGGGGTGCTACCTCCACCAAGAGGTAGCTCTGTTTTATTTGAAGACCGTGTTTTTAGTCCGCTAGATACTGGCATCACCCGATCCAATTCAAATGGCTGATAAACAGGAAACATAGTTGAATGTACAGACATTATATGAGAGACATATGCAATAGATAGTGTGGAAAAAAGAGGGCATGAAATAGTTGACATGTATATTGTTTAACTAAAACGGATAGCATGACATAATTTCACATATATGATGTCTATCTAAACTGGATAGCATAGCATAACATAATTCAAAGATATGATGAATAACTAAACAGGATCACATGACATAATTCACCTACATGTTATCTAAGTAATCAGGATCGCATCATTTAATTCACATATGTGATTTATATGCTAAACAGAGGGCATTCGATATGATGTCCGAACTAAGAACATGGTGTTGAATATTGTGTATATGATGTCTAAACTATGCAATGCAAGACACCGTATGCATGATATGAGCAGTATAATCGTGCCAAGTTAGAGCATACACCTCAGTGGGGGAATAGGACAGGTCATCTGTCTCTGAATCCATCTCTAAGGAGCTATTGGGACCCAACAAGAGATCTGCTTCGACAGGTAGCACTGTCTGCTCTGATGGCCTTGTTTTCACTCCAGATTTTTCCATCTCCCACCCAAATGGCTGATTCACGGGAAGAGTAGTTTAATGTACAAACATTGTCGACAAATGGAAATGTAATGAATAAAAGGATGGGCAAGATACCATTCAAATATATGATGCCTGGTTAAACAGGATGGCATTGCACATTTCACATATATTATAGCTGGCTAAAAGACATGAGACTGCATAATTCCCATATATGATATAGAAACTAAACAGGTGGCGTTACAGAACATGATATAGAAACTAAGCAGATAACATATATCATGTCAAAAGTAGGCACTGCAAGGCAACATATGAATGATATGACTAACATTATCATGCCAAGGTAGAGCAAACATCTTGGGGGTAAATAGGAGTGGTCAGCGGCGTCTGAATCCGCCTCAGAACAGATATCTTCCTTTGGATTACAATCTAGAGAGGGGTGGGGAGGGTTTTCCATTGAACCCACCATTGAGCGATGTCTGCATGACATTGTATTGCCGCGCAAAACTCTTCTCTTTTTCTCTATATGTTCAGCATTACTGTGTACAATATCTGACATGCATACGAAAAAAATATGGCGAGATTATGTAAGGAGAGCATGCAGAAATTTAGAGTGATGGTAACAACCAGTGGATCGATGTTTTTCTGTTGAACCAAAATAGCCCAAATGGATCGACATGAATGTATAGTAATAAGTGATGCAACAAGTGTACAACCTCTTTGCCGTAGCCGTGTTGACCTCAGCATCATTGGGTTGGTCGCTGAAGCAGTTGAGGCAGAGGTGACTGTCGGAGGTGTGGAGGAAGATTTGAGGAATCTGTAGACGGCGTCCAGGGAACTACTCTGTTCTGATGGATCATTCTGTTGTTGGAGCAGCTCCGCTGAGGTGTAAGACGTCAAGGCTGAAGCAACACAAGACAGACATCGTCAATCTCAAGTGGGATTCTAATAGCATCTCCAATAGATGATGTAAAATGGATGTAAAATTAACATCACCAAAAACCACCTGACTACAACAGATGAGGTAAAAACTATTGACTCTGAACTTAACTGTTGAAACTGAAATTTACTGTGGAATCTGAATGCTACTGTCGAAACTGAACACAATGGTAGCAGAGAGGCACTTGACATGTAGTTTAGGGAGGGCCTGCAGTTCATCTTCAACCTGCACCCCCCCTAAGCCGCCAGCCACCACCGGCCGAACCGCCGGCCCCAGCGCCGCCTCGCCGCCCTGAAACAACTCGCCACTCCCGCCCTGGCCAGCCCTCTAGGCCCCCCGCCCCCACCCTGAACCCTAAGATAGATAGTGGGGTACCTCTCTAGCGAGCCCCCATCCCTACTGTAGGTGGTTCTTCCTTAACTACGGCGAGCCCCCCAACCCATGAAAATTGACTGATCCAAAATTCGATTCAGTCGATTGAAGTGTGGCTTAATCGGAGCAGTAGCAACAACAGCTGGGCGAGCAAGCAATCGATCAAGAGTCGGAGCAGCAGCAGCAGCTCCGGCTGGTATGGACGCCGTCGCCGAAGGGGCCTCGCACTGGGGGAGAGCCACCGTGGAGATGTCACCCGCGACGCCGGCTTCAAGGTAGCCGCTCCATGGGGGTGCGGGAAGGAGCACCATCAGCGTCGGGAGGTCGAGTTAAGGAGAAGGTGTGATGCGATGAGTGTACAACCTCTTTGGTGGCACCAAGTAGGCCTCGGCTTCGTCCGAGGAGTCGGTGAGGATGTTGTGGTTCCGGTGGAGCAGGTTAAGGCTGTGCTGTGGGGATGGAGCAGCCGCGATAGTCGAGGCGATCGTCGGAGCAGCTCCTTGGAGGTGGAGGACGGGGCGGCTGAACCGGCGGGACAGCGAGATGGACGACGGATCATCATCCGGGGAGGTGGACGAGGGACGTCGAGCTGTTGCGGTGGACGACGTCGTAGGTGAAGAGGCTCCGGCTGGGCAACGGTGACGTGGCGGACGGAGGAGGGTGGGGTTTCGCGGCTTGTCCAAAATGTAGGGTGTGTTACAAAAGTACCCCCCACCGATTTGAACTAGCGGCCCTTTCGGCTCAGGGTTAGAAGGGGGATTTCGTGTGTCGGGATTTGGCAGCTGGAGGGAGTTTTCGCGCGCGTTGTAATTTCGGGATAGCAAGGCGCGGGTTGTGAAGGCGCCAGTTTTGGGAGCACGATATCTGAATTTTCTGGATATAACAAGACGCGGGTTGAATTTTAGGGACAAGCCTAACGTGTAGTAATATTCTACTTGTATGTACCAAATCAATTCGCACTTCCCTCAACCAAAAAGAAAACGAAAAAAATAAAACTATTCACACCACACAAAGAGAGAGTCTTGCCCCGTTTTACTATACAAATGCTATTCAAAGCTACTCCCTCCTTCCATCTATATAGGGCTTAATGCATTTTTCGATGCTAACTTTGACCAAATATTAGAGCAAAGATATATGACATGCAACTTACACAAAGCACACTGTTAAATTCGTCTGTGAAAGGTTCTTTCAATGATATAATTTTCACATTGTGCATGTCATGTACTATTAATCTTGTCAATAGTCAAAGGCGGTCTTAAAAATCTCATTACGCCCTATATAGATGGAAGGAGGGAGTATGAATCCATGTTATGTCCGATTAAATTTTTTCGCTTGATGTATAATGCATGTAACCTACTCATACCAACATTTTAGTGCATTCCAAATGTCTATACTACCGCTGCAATTCGAACTAAATTTGAATTTGTTTCTTTATTTCAATAAGAATCTACAATCATGATTGTTGCCAACTTCAACCATCATAGTTTCCTTGCTATCCGCTAGATATAAATTAGACGGCCTATAATGCAGGATGGCAGGCACACCATCATCAACAACTCCGTTTTTATAAGAGTAGAGACAAAACATATTAAATGTAATGTACCATGTTCATAACCACACCATGTGTATCACCGTTACATATATTCACACATCCGTCGGTTTGAAACACTATGATAAATTCTTGAAATATCCGAATTCTCTTTTTATAATGAAGTATATATGATCTCTATTCGTCTTTTACACCCACACAACCCTCTTATCTTTGTAGCTAGTGCTAACTTTCTCTTGTGCATGCACATGCCCGCATCCCTCTCACCCTCCCTCGGCATTCTCTAGCTCCATCACGCAAATTCGTGTTTTCACTTTAGGTTGTTCACCCACATTATGTGTAGGCCCCCCAGCTCCTTCTTTACGGCACACATCGATCGATATGCCTCTCTAGCCAGGTGTGCCTAGCACAAACACAAGCTCCCCCTCTTCTCTTGTCACCGTCCATGCCTCACTCACACCACTCTTTTCATCGTTCTCGTACTCGCACACTCCTCCCCCTCGATATAGTATGCCTCTTGTACCACCTCCTACATGCATCCCTCTCTCTCTATCCTTCTCCTCATGCCTCATTTGCTTCTAACACACACATGCATGTATACCGATCAATCACCCAACATATACCTAGATCGACTTTAACTACCCCCCCATCGATCGACGTACCTCACAAGTTATGTCTCTCCTTTCTCTTACAAAGGGCGATTGATCTTCCTATGTAGTTACGTCTGCTTACCACAGCCACATCATCCCCCCTCATCATTCATGCATGCCTCCTGACCCGTCTCTCACACGCACGTGCACAAACAACAAGCAGACATCTCCTCTCTTATTGATATTGCGAGCATGCCCTCCGTTTGTCTAGCAAGCCTATCCCACCATTTGTTAGAAGCAACTCCACTACCACCCCCTCCAACACTCTAGCTCTGTCTTTCTCCCAACCTTATTCATCTCCTGCACATATGCATGGATGCCGATCGATCTCCCTTAATACATGAGGCAGATCGATCTCCTTTAGACATGAGGTAGGCCTCTCTCCTCCTCCACACATATACCAACCATTGTACCTCTATAGTTAATTGGGCCTCCCTCTTGCCCCACCACACACCGATAGTCGAGCGCTGCAGGTAGGTATCCATGCCACAGAGATAAACTGCACATGTCCCATCTCACGTTCCAGTAGGCCAGCCACTCTATATCTTTGACATGGGCACACACAAATTCGATGGCACTCTTTATCGATCGCGCGCGCGCACACACACACACATAATCCCTCTCTTCGATTCTATGGACACCTCAAGCCGATGATACCTCCACTCTCTTCTCGTGGATCGCCCCCTCTATATATATGTTATATCCAGGACTCAATTTCACACACATTGCATATGTTAAATTTTTTGATTGCCCCCCCCCCCACAAAAAAACTCTCAAGAACCCACAAACTATGGGGCTGTTTGGTTTGTGACTATGGTTGCCACATGTTGCCACACCTAAGGTTAGGCAACTTTGACCAAATTAGGAGAGTGTTTGGTTCAAGCCTTACCTTAGGTAATATACTTTTTGCCACACTAGGGCCCCACATGACATAAACTCAAAAAGTGTGGCAAGATTCCCTTAGGCTTGCCAACATGTGGCTCTCATTTTGAGGAACTAACCTTAGGCAAGTGTGGCAAGAAATGTGTGGCAAAGGGGTCGTTTGGTTCTAGGACTAGGAGTGCCACATTTTGCCATACAATGTTGCCAAACTTGCCTAAGGTTAGTTCTTCAAAATGAGAGCCACAAGTTGGCAAGCCTAAGGGAATCTTGCCACACTTTTTATGTGCAAGCCATGTGAGCCTAAGTGTGGCTTGCCTAAAGTGTGGCTTGCACAAAACACCCACTAAGTTGGTCAAACTTGCCTAACCTTAGGTGTGGTAACCTTTGGCAAACTTAGTCACAAACCAAACAGCCCCAAAATATGGCACTCATAGGCCTAGAACCAAACATCACCTATGTCTCTCTAGGTTTGTATCTCTCTCACACAACCCCACGTAGGTGGTGTACGTATACAAGAAGAGAATAGGTGCACCGTGCACGTACTTACGCTTCGTGCCCAGCCACACCCGCGCGGGTACACGGTGGAGCTCATTTCTTTACGAAATGGCAGCCCACATGCTAATTTGAACGCCTGTAGCGGTTCTTTACCTAGGGAGGTCATGTACCACGCGTGCACGAAACAAAGTTTGACTTGACGCATTGCCACGTTATTTTTAAATAAAGTTATAGCGCTCAATGGCATGTACACAGAATATAAAATGATTTTTATGGAGGAAAAGGTAGTCCGCTCTTCAGAGTATCTCACACAAGGCTCTGGTGGCCTCTCTCTCTCTCACCGTTGGTCACTGATCCGGCCGCATCCCGTCCACCGGGGGAAAGGGAGTGCGGTGGCCTCTCTCTCTCTCACCGTTGGTCACTGATCCGGCCGCATCCCATCCGCCGGGGGAAAGGGAGTGTGGTGGCCTCTCTCTCTCACCGTAGGTCACTGATCCGGCCGCATCCCGTTCGCCGGGGGAAAGGGAGGAAGTGCATCGTTCTCCGTTCGACGGTGCCGAGGCAGCACGTCCCGATCTGCGGTATACACCATTCTGTCTGACCAAGCTCTGACGCGGCAGGGCCTACACCACCTGCTCGCAGATTCCGCCCGTCGCCGCTCACCTAGTTACATCCCGACGACCTCCAGGTATCCCCTCCGGCCATGCTCCACTGCCCGTTTTCCCACGTTGCTGCATGTGGATCTTCCATAGTTCTTTGCCCAAAACGTAGCTCATCTGGTGTACTTTCCATATTGCATTCTCGTCCTCACACCGTTTTAGACAAACACAACCGTGTTGTTATCTTCACTTAGGACAAGGAATATGCTTCTTTTTTGTCGTCGCATGTGTCATCAACTGTTATTGGCCAGTAATTGTTTCCTCTCTACCTCTTTTTTGCAAATAGGGCTATCCATTTCACCTTGTTGCTATTGCGACCTTTTGGTGAACTGCACAAATCAGTTTTTTCTTAGGAGTGTTTTGTGTAGTTGTATTAAAATGTCACACGGGCAATGTCTCTACATTTCAGTGCAACTGCAGAAAGGGAGATTGGTTTTTCTCTATCCTCCTCATCCAACTCCGAGCCTAATCTTCTCCAACTAGTTAGTCTTCTATTTGTGTGTTTATTATTTCATCAGCAGTCCTCTATTATCGTAATCACACTTGATATCTTTGGAACAGGGACGCTCAGCTCTATTTTAGTGGAACTGCACAAAATGATCGGAATGTTGCATGCTCCAGACAGCTACTTTTTTTCCCAACATGCCTTGTTGATTTAGACAGAGCTGGGGGGACGTTGCTGCCAATGAAAGCATGGATCAATTTTAATTTAACAGCTTCTCACAACTTTGTCTTCAGTTGTGATGTAATATTAGCTCTGATCTGCTAATAATTGACATGCATTAGCAAGGAAATTAGTTTTTTATTGTTTCTGAAAGAGCATCGATGGCAAGACACGCGAAACAAAAGCGAAAAGCTCAGACCATTGTACAATTTCATGTCGCTGGAAAATTATTTGTATAGTACGTCAATTATGTAAACAAATGATGGAAGCTTGATAGCATTGCCAGAAGCCTCTTCATCATCCAGGTCCATGTGCCATGCACAAAATTATACTCCTTCATTCTTAAATATTTGTCTTTTTACAAATTTCAAACGGGCATATTTTAGAGTGTAGATTCACTCATTTTGCTTCGTATGTGTACTCCCTCCGTTCCTAAATATTCTATTCGTCTTAACAGAGATTTCAACAAGTGACTACATACAGAGCAAAATGAGTGAATCTACACTCTAAAATATGTCTATATACATCCGTATGTGCTAGTCCATTTGAAATCTCTAAAAACACAAATATTTGAGTAGTCACTCGTTGAAATCTCTAGAAAGAAAAATACTCCGGAGTATATTTAAGAACCGAGGGGGTAGTGCACAACCGCATGGGAGACTCAGCCCGGTCGTTGCGCCGCATTAATAGTGAGTAATGAGCAGTCAAATCATAAGCCCCACCTTTCCCACTATAAGTTTCTCTGAAGAAGCAACCATCAATACGCTCTTCTTTGAATCCGCTAATACTACTCCATCCATCACTGTTTATACAACGCGCTTCAGAAAAAAGAAAAAAAATCTCTGGGACCAAGGCGACTAGCGATCGGCCTGAAAAATAGCATTGGTAGTTATAGCACGGCGTCTATTACTAGAGGGAATAATGTGTACACACATGCATGCAGTGCTTCCACCCCGGGTACACACATGCATGCACTCCGTAGTAGTACAGTACATGGAGAGAAAATTGTGGACTTGATTGCGGTTACCACGCCCTAATTAATTGAGCATTAAACCAGACGTGTCTAAAGTCTCTCTGGTGGTGGAAATGCATTGAGAGAAATGCATCACAATGAAGCGCGCCCTGTAAATTGTGACGGAGGGTGGAGTAGTATGAAGGTGCAAAACCAAGTACGCGTACTACTGCACTTGGCTCTTTGCCCCTTTGTGAAGTCGAACAATGATGGTACTCCGCATGTTGGGTACTATAGTGTATGCCTCTGACAATCTGACACCGAATGGACTGATGCATGTCCATCGAGGGTAGGTTGCATTAGTCAAAAGGCATAAGCGAGCTTCACCTTGTCCTGCAAGCTTCTCCTCGTTCTGCGAGTTGACGGGACACACCAAAAAGTAGTGCTAGTCCATACTCCCTCCTTTCCGTTTAATATGGCTTAATCTTTTTGCGGGTAAATGAGAGAGCTTTATTCATATATAAGCATTCTTAGGACGATCAGCCAAGACATTGGTCACTAGGAAGCGAGGTACCCCGCAAAAAAAGAAGTAGGAAGCGAGGTGTTTCACGAAGCCAGCTCTCGGCCACATTCAAAGTGCAGCAAGCACGGTTCGCACGAAGATGCGCCGCAAGGTTTGTTGACCTGTTTACATGCTGAATAACAAAAAAAGAGGAAATATTACTTTGTGCTACTATTTGTAACAGGATATGAGCCAGAATTAAGCGAGAATTGTGGCGAGTGTTCCATGCAATCAACTTCCATTATCACATGGGAGAACCCTCGAAGAGAACCAAATGTGTTGAAGATTGCTTTATCACATTTTAAAATTATAATAAGAGTGCAGACGCTCCTCCATCCGGTTCCTAGTACTAGTATAGTACGTACCTTTATGGACTATAGTAGTAGTACTAGTAAACTTTGCGCTTGGCTGTTCGGGAAGTCGAACAATAATAGCACTAGTAGTATAGTGTATGCTTCTGGCAATCTGACACCGAATTAATTGTTGCACATCCACCGCCTGAGCGAGGGAGAGCTTGCATTAGTCAAAAGTTTCTCCTTGTCCTGCGAGCCACCGCGCGCAAGCTTCTCCTGTCCTGCAACCTTCTCCTCATTCGGCAAGTTGACGGGACACAGCAAAGTAATGCTAGTCCATGTTGCCTCCTCTCCGGTTAATATGGCTTAATTTCAAACGAGATAAATACACTGTCTGTCATTGTATATTTGTAAAAATACGGTCAGTGGACTTCATAATACGCTCATTGCGCTCGATATATATATATTTTTCGGTGTTCATACGGTCACTAGCTCACCCTGACTGAGTATGTGTGTGCATGCACGTGTAGGTTGAGCACTTGAGCATGACCGTGTGTGTTCCGTCGTGTGCTCGGACATGCATGCATTAGGGCGTCGCGCGCGTTTTTGCGTCCATGTGTACGTGTGACTGTTGCATACACGTAGGGGGAGTACGTGTAGGGGCCACTAAGGAGCAGACAAATCACACAGTAAGTTAGTCGGAAGAAGCAACCATCATTTCATTCTTGAATGACACGTACGCAATATAAAATGGTTGATATGGAGAGAAAAAGAAACCACTATATATACAATAGCAGGAGCGTAAGCTGCAAGCCTGCTTGCTTAGGTTGCTCTCTTCACAAGCATAGAACGACGGGCCTGATCCTGCAGCTGGGAGAAGGGAACAATGTTCTGCGTAGACGTGGTCGACTTCGGCGAGGGAGAAAACCCATAGTCGGCGCGTCCCAATCGGGGGTCACCGTGGTATGGGCCGATGCCGCGTCCTAACCGCCCTTCTAGCTACAGCCTGACGTTCAAGGTAGTCCATCTTCCTTTTGGAGCCGACTTGCTCCACTGCCGTATCTCCATCTCCATGTCGATCTTTCTCCACTTCTACCGGCTTCTACTTGTGATGAGTTTATGTCTCATGAACTAGTGCCAGTACTATTATTTTAATCACACTTCTTCAATATCTTTGCCATCAGGGATGCTCAGGTCGATTTTAGTGGAACTGCACAAAAGCATCGTATGATCCGAGGGTGCCGGCCGTCTTTCCTTCGACAGGTTCTACCTGGCTAGGAAATTAAATCATGTTTAGGGTCTAGGGTTTAAGTCATAGTGACCCCATCAGTAGTTTTTCTATCGTACACGCTCTGACAACTTTTTTCTTTAGTTGTGAAGTAAATATTGGCTATGATCTGTGAATCATTGAGATGCATCAGCATGCGTGTTAGTTTTCCTTTTGTATTTGATGGAATGTTGTAACGGGGCAACCTTGGAATAGGAATGAAAATGGAGTGGAAAAGTTTCCGTTTTTTCGGAGAAACAATGGAAACGGAGAGAAACCAACGTTTCGTTTCGTTGGATATGGAGAGAAACCTACATGGTCGCTCGGCATGCCACTCACCGCAAACCGAGTAGTATACCATAACTTTCCCGCCTGCTTGTCGATGGATCGCGCCATGGAGTACTAGCACTACTGGAAGAGATTGACGAGTTGGGGGAGGACAGCTAGCTGTAGCACGAACTCCCAAGAACTTACTACTGGAAGAGATCGCGCATGTTGTAGCCAGCTATTGCGACCTTTGAACATGGAGCAGCCGCGTGCACCCGAAAGCGGCACGGGCGACGCTCTCTCGGCCGGCGCGCCGCTTCAATGCCGGCGCCAGTGAGAGGTCGCGTCCGCTCTGGCCGGGCATGAATGCGGCACTGACCATTTCGGGCGGGAAGCATGCCCGGGTGATGAAGAGGGTTCGGGTTGGTCAGGACCGGCCGTGTCAGCGCTTGTTCGCTAGGGTTTGCACTCTCCACACGCTCGCCGCACTACATATATGTTACACGCTGGAGGCTCAGCGTTCATTTGCTAGGGTTTGCTATATTCACAATCTCTCACCCTCTCTTCACCAGATCTAAACAAGACTGCGTTGGCCTCTTGTCTCTCTCTCCCCCCTCACAGCTGGTGAAGGAGGCGTCTGTATCCCGTCGCACCGGGAAGGGGAGGAGGTGCAGCGTTCACTCTATCGCCTTCGGCGAGGGAGGCAATCCATTGCCGGCTGCGCTATTCTCTTTCACCCAGCGCCTGTGCGGGAGGGCCACCGACCCCTTCTTCCTCGCTGCCATACCTGGTGTGGGCAGATCCGGCCTCCCGCCGCACGCCTTGCCACATCCCGACGACTCTAAGGTATAAGTTTCTTTGAAATCGTTGTTGCTCTAGCTGCATGTGGATCTTTTTCGATCTGTAGTCCAATCTAGGTCTTGGTTCAAAGAGGAAAGAAGGGTGCAGTGGGCTGGAGCAAGAATCCAGGACGTGGGTCAATGAGGAAAGGAGGGGCGGAAAGTAGTATGGACTGGTTATCCAGCCGCTTTGTAGGTCGAAAAGGGAAAAAGGGGGTAACCCAGTACACACATCTGTAAGGAACTGATCTCTTTGTTGAAAAGGGAAAGAAACTGGGGGGTCGGGTAGTTTGTGCACGACTAGATTTGCTACCCTCACATAGGAAGAAGGTTTAAAGAGAACAAATATGGGACCAGCGCATATATGCTGCTTGGCTACATACTCTGCATCACCCATTTATACGTGTGGACTCACATGGTGTTGCCATGTCCCATGCAGCTATTTTGCTGTTGTTAATCTCAGAATTAACTACTAATCTGTTTTAAAAGAATTTCTCTATTAATATGAATCAATGCAACCCTTTTAGAAAGGCTACTGTCCTATACTTTGTTTTCCATCAAGATAAGGTAGATGCTTCTTTTTGTGGCCGCATGTTTCATCCTCCTTTATTGGCAGTAATTGTTTTCTTTTTTGCCTCTTAAAACAGGGATATCTATTCAACTTGTTGCTACAGAAAACTTAAATGTCACACCGGCAACTTTGCTTGATTTCAGTGCAACTGCACAAAACTTGATTGGATTTCCTATTCATGTTGGTAGATTCATATTTTATGTTGGTCGTCTCATGAAAGGTCACTATAGGCCTTCATCCACATGATTGTGCAGTGTGCTTTGAGATGCTGTGCTACTTGTATTGGTACTGTTTTAAATAAATGATGATTTGAAGCTATTGTATTGCTGTCTTTTCCCATTAAGTAGTGAACAAAAATGGGACCAACCCAGACATGATGCTTGTTGCTTTGTTACAACAAATTCAGCATCACCCCCTTTATAAGCCAGTAATTCATGCCACTCTCAGAGTTAACTATTGAATCTTATTTCAAAACTGCAACACTTAGGGATTGGCGGGATTACCATTTTTGTGGCCGCATGTTTCATCCTCCTTTATTAGCCAGTAATTGATTCCTTTTTTGCCTCTGTTTATACATGGATATCTATTCAACTTGTTGCTATTGTGACATTTTGCTTTGCTACGCGAAACACTTTGCTTGATTTCAGTGCAAATGCACAAAAAGAGATTGGATTTCCTATTCGTGTTGGCATATTCGTACGTGATCTTGTGTGCGTCATGGCAGGTTGGTACTTGCCTTCATCCACATGATCGTGCAGTGTGTTTTGAGATGTTGTGCTACTTGTATTGGTATTGTTTTAAATAAATGATGAGTTGAAGCTATTGTATTGTTGTCTTTTCCCATTAAGTAGTGAACAAAAATTGGACCAACCCACACATGATACTTGTTGCTTTGTTACAACAAATTCAGCATCACCCCCTTTATAATCCAGTAATTGATGCCACTCTCAGAATTAACTAATGAATCTTATTTCAAAACTGCAACACTTGTTAGGGATTGGCGGGATTACCATTTTTGTGGCCGCATATTTCATCCTCCTTTATTAGCCATTATTTGATTCCTTTTTGCCTCTGTTTATATAGGGATATCTATTCAACTTGTTGCTATTGCGACATTTTGCTTCGCTACGCGAAACACTTTGCTTGATTTTAGTGCAACTGCACAAAACGAGATTGGATTTCCTATTCGTGTTGGCAGATTCGTATTTTATCGTTGTCGGTCTCATGAAAGGTCAGTACATGCCTTCATCCACATGATTGTGCAGTGTGCTTTGAGATGTTGTGCTACTTGTATTGGTACTGTTTTAAAAATAAATGTTGAATTGAAGCTATTGTATTGCTGTCTTTTCCCATTAAGTAGTGAACAAAAATGGAACCAACCCAGACATGATGCTTGTTGCTTTGTTACAACAAACTCTGCATCACCCCCTTTATAAGTAGATGGAAGCACATACTGTTGTTGCGCCCGCTCTACCCTGGAACTAAATCTTAGTTCAAAACTGCAAACACTTGTTAGGGATCGGCAGGAGTACCATTTCTGTTAGGGATCGGCCGGAGTACATGTTTAAGAAATGTATTGTTCAGATAATGTCTCTGTTATTATATATCATTTACAGACTTACAGTGTTTTACAAATGGTACTATCCCGCTTTGTAGTTCTTTCTACATGTTTAACCGAGGTATTGTTAAGATAATGTCTCTGTTAAAATGAATCAATCGCATTGTTTTAGGAATGATACTTTTCTGCTTTTTCGTTCTTTATACATCTTGAAACAAGATATTGTTAAGATAATGTCTCAGTTAATATGAATGAATCACACTGATTGAGAATTGCTACTCTCCTGCTTTGTTTCCCATTAAGATAAGGTAGATCAGTATATGTTTTTCTTCTGGGATTACAAGTCATCAACCGTTATTTCTCAGTAATTGTTTCCCTTATACCTATTGTTGCTTACAGGGATATCAAAATTGAAGCTCGGTTTTATTCCGACTTCGATTTTAGTTCAACTGCACAAAAGGAGCCAATGTGTCCAAGGCAAACTGCTGCATTACTGGGTCCAGTTGGTCGTTCCACTTTGCAGAAAGAAGCAGTCATTGTTTGCACTACATTACAGAAGGAATGACCGAGAAGCTTTACAGAGTATTAGGCCTTCCACTATGTAGGCCAAAAGAGGTGCCAATTTCACCTTTTCTTAGTTTGGCACCGAATCCCTCCATTGCTACAGCCGGTGCCATAAATATTAGACTCTGGTGACATGACTAGTCTGCAGAGACCATTGGCAATTTAACAACACATGGAGTGCCCTGGGCAAGAAGTGCCCAAACAAGTACAAGAAGCGACAGGACTCCATAATCATAGGCATTACATATTTTGAATGGGAAAAGCTTGTCAAAGTTTAATCATTGATGTTAGCAAGAAGCGACAGGACTCCACGATCATAGGCATTACATATTTTGAATGTGAAAAGCTTGTCAAAGTTTAATAATTGATGTTAGCAAGAAGACGTTAGTTTAATATATTGGAATTGGAAAACCTTGTCAAAATTTGCTCATTGATGTTAGCCAGAAGACATGCATTTGATATTTTTGAGTGGGACGCCCTTGCTGTGAGCAGCGTTGAGTGTTTTTTCCTATTCCTGTGTTCAGTTTAGAAGTAAATAGTTACTCTGCTGAGATGAGGTAACTATACCTGCTCCCTTATTGGAAAGTAGTTCATCACAGAAATCCGTTCCTATGACTACTACACCAATTAGTGAGGAAGCTAATGATGATGATCATGTAACTTCAGATCAAGTTATTACCGAAACTCGTAGGTAAACCAGAGTGAGATCCGCACCAGAGTGGTATGGTAATGGTGTTCTGGAGGTCTTGTTACTTGACCATGACGAACCTACGAACTATGAGGAAGCGATGATGAGCCCAAGATTCCGCGAAATGGCTTGAGGCCATGAAATCTCAGATGAGATCCATGTATGAGAGCAAAGTATGGACTTTGATTGACTTGCCCAATGATAGGCGAGCCATTGAGATTAAATGGATCTTCAAGAGGAAGACGAACGCTGGTGGTAGTGTTACCATCTACAAAGCTAGAATTGTCGCAAAAAGGTTTTCGACAAGTTCAAGGTGTTGACTACGATGAGAGTTTCTCACTCGTATCTATGCTTAAGTCTGTCTGAATCATGTTAGCAATTGCCGCATTTTATGAAATCTGGTAAATGGATAAAAAAATTGCATTCCTTAATGGATTTATTAAAGAATAGTTGTATATGATGCAACCAGAAGGTTTTGTCAATCCTAAAGGTGCTAACAAAATATGCAAGCTCCAGCGATCCATCTATGGACTGGTGCAAGCATCTAGGAGTTGGAATATACGCTTTGATAAGTTGATCAAAGCATATAGTTTTATACATACTTGCGGTGAAGCCTGTATTTACAAGAAAGTTAGTGGGAGCACTACAACATTTCTGATAAGTATATGTGTATGACATATTGTTGATCGGAGATAATGTAGATTTATTCTGTAAAGCATAAAGGAATGTTTGAAAGGAGTTTTTCAAAGAAAGACCTCGGTGAAGCTGCTTACATATCGAGCATCAAGATCTATAGAGATAGATCAAGACGCTTGATAAGTTTTTCAATGAGTACATACCTTGACAAGATTTTGAAGTAGTTCAAAATGGAACAGTCAAAGAAGGAGTTCTTGCCTATGTTACAAAGGTGTGAAGTTGATTAAGACTCAAAACCTGACCAGGACAGAAGATAGAGAGAGAATGAAAGTCATTCCCTATGCCTCAGCCATAGGCTCTATGTTGTGTACCAGACCTATTGTATACCATGCCCTGAGTTTGGCAAGGGAGTACAATAGTGATCTAGGAGTAGATCACTGGACATTGGTCAAAATTATCCTTAGTGGAATAAGGATATGTTTCTTGATTATGGAGGTGACAAAAGGTTCGTCGTAAAAGGTTACGTCGATGCAAGTTTTGACACTGATCCAGATGACTCAAAGTCTCAATCTGGATACATATTGAAAGTGGGAGCAATTAGCTAGAGTAGCTTAGTGCAGAGCATTGTTGACATAGAAATTTGCAAAATACTTACGGATCTGAATGTGGCAGACCCGTTGACTAAACTTCTCTCACAAGCAAAACATGATCACACCTTAGTACTCTTTGGGTGTTAATCACATAGCGATCTGAACTAGATTATTGAATCTAGTAAACCCTTTGGGTGTTGGTCACATGACGATGTGAACTATGGGTGTTAATCACATGGTGATGTGAACTATTGATGTTAAATCACATGGTGATGTGAACTAGATTATTGACTCTAGTGCAAGTGGGAGACTGAAGGAAATATGCCAGAGGCAATAATAAAGTTATTATTTATTTCCTTATTTCATGATAAATGTTTATTATTCATGCTAGAATTATATTAACCGGAAACATAAAACATGTGTGAATACATGGACAAACAGAGTGTCACTAGTATGCCTCTACTTGACTAGCTCGTTGAATCAAAGAAGGTTAAGTTTCCTAGCCATAGACATGAGTTGTCATTTGATTAACGGGGTCACATCATTAGAGAATGATGTGATTGACTTGACCCATTCCGTTAGCTTAGCACTTGATCGTTTAGTTTGTTGCTATTGCTTTCTTCATGACTTATACATGTTCCTATGACTATGAGATTATGCAACTTCCGTTTACCATAGGAACACTTTGTGTGCCACCAAACGTCACAACGTAACTCGATGATTATAAAGGTGCTCTACATGTGTCTCCAAAGGTACCTGTTGGGTTGGCGTATTTCGAGATTAGGATTTGTCACTCCGATTGTCGGAGAGGTATCTCTGGGCCCACCGGGTAATGCACATCACTATAAGCCTTGCAAGCATTGTAACTAATGAGTTAGTTGCGGGATGATGTATTACAGAATGAGTAAAGAGACTTGCCGGTAACAAGATTGAACTAGGTATTGAGATACCGACGATCGAATCTCGGGCAAGTAACATACCGATGACAAAGGGAACAACGTATGTTGTTATGCAGTCTGACCGATAAAGATCTTCGTAGAATATGTAGGAGCCAATATGGGCATCCAGGTCCCGCTATTGGTTATTGACCAGAGAGGTGTCTCGGTCATATCTACATAGTTCTCGAACCCGTAGGGTCCGCAAGCTTAACGTTCGTTGACGATATAGTACTATATGAGTTATGTATGTTAGTGACCGAATGTTGTTCGGAGTCCGGGATGAGATCACGAACATCACGAGGAACTCCGGAATGGTCTGGACATAAAGCTTCATATATGGGATAATAGTGTTTGGTCACCGAAAGGGTTCCGGAATTCACCGGAAGGGGTTCCGGATGTTTCCCGAAATGTTTGGGTACAAGAGCACTTTATTTGGGACAAAGGCGAAAGCCCACAAGGTTTTTGGAAAGCGCAAAAGGAAGTTTTACGGAGTCCGGGGGCCAGACGCCAGGGTCCCTGGCGTCTGGGTCCAGACGCCGGGAAGCCTGGCGTCTGGTCCTGGAGTCCGAGAAGGACTCTTGCCTTTTGGGAGAAACCGACTTTGTGGAGGCTTTTACTCCAAGTTTCGACCCAAGGCTCAACATATAAATAGAGGGGTAGGGCTAGCACCCAAGACACATCAACAAACACCAAGTCATGTGCCGACAACCCCGTCCCCTCTAGTTTATCCTCCGTTCTAGTTTTCGTAGTGCTTAGGCGAAGCCCTGCGGAGATTGTTCTTCACCAACACCGTCACCACGCCGTCGTCCTGCTGGAACTCATCTACTACTTCGCCCCTCTTGCTGGATCGAGAAGGCGAGGATGTCACTGAGCCTAACGTGTGCAGAACTTAGAGGTGCCGTGCTTTCGGTACTTGGATCGGTCGGATCGTGAAGACGTACGACTACATCAACCACGTTGATATAACGCTTCCGCGAACAGTCTACGAGGGTACGTAGACAACACTCTCCCCTCTCGTTGCTATGCATCACCATGATCTTGCATGTGCGTAGGAAATTTTTGAAATTACTACGTTCCCCAACACTTATCGTTTCATGCCGTCTCAGTTTCTCAAAGGTGCTCATAGGTGTCCGATGATCCTGGCTTCCTGAATGAGTAGCAGGCGCTGTATCAGACCATCCACAGGGCCCGCGAGGCCCTCTCCGTTGTCCTTCGAGTTGTTGCACTCGCCGTGGCGCCGAGCATTGTTAACATCGTCAACGAACATGAGGATTCAGGAGATGACTTTATTTTGACTGGATGACACTAGGGATCCACTAGGGCCATAGCCATACGTACGCAAGTGCCTCCTTATTATGTACAACTATATTTTTTTTGCTTTCTCCTGGTTTCCTGACATCATGTTCCCACACCATTGTCGACCTATGTAGTCAATATAAATGAGAGAATTGCACAAGGTGCGGCCGACAACTGGGAGCAAGCAGCTCGAGCAGTATTTGTGTTTTTGAGGCGTGAGCACTGTAGAGTTTTTCTTGGCGATGATTTCGTTGTTGTTCAGAGGAGAGCAGGGTATTAACTGGGCGAGCTGTGGCCTGTCTAGCCCAGGCCAGATATCCAGCCCAGATACTATTTTTTTCATGATGAAAATGGCTAGCCCAGCTATACGTCTTTTTGAGGAATACCCAAGCAAGGTCAACTAGTTATTCTCCGCCCCGCTGGGCTGCAAATATTTCCTAGGAGGGATGCATTAGGCTTAGGAAAATGGGCTTCAAAAATAATAAATGGGATGTAATTATAAAAATTGGGTAGTAACTATACAAAAATGCACCAAACACGAAATTAGTTTATAAAATATTATTTATGGATTTTGAAAATCTTAAATTTTCATTGTTGCACGCGCAATGTTTCGATGGATTTTTACGTAATACAAATTTATATTTAATCTGACTAGAAATTTCGGGATAAAAATATTTCGGAGCCCATCAAAATGTGGGAAATTTAGTTGAATTCTGTCTTCAACGGTTGGTTGAAATTATTAATCATTGTCCTAGCTAGAAAATGGGTTGTACTTTTAACAAACTATAAATGGGTTGTTGTAAATTCCATTAGAATTCCAAAATGGGCTGTACATTCTTACAGAACACAAATGGGCTATAAGTTCTTTGCCACACACTTGTGGGCCTACTAAGTGACGCGTCCCCTAAAAAAATAAGTTGACACGTATGCAAGGCTTTGCCAACTTATTATAGTCAACACATGGTTCTAGCAGCTGTGGCCGTTGGATGTCTACCCAATAGATGTCGTGCTTCTTCTTCAATCTCGGATATTCTTAGCTTCGGCCGCCCAAAAAATGACTCCTCCCCCTGACATCTGGGGCGCACCGTTTCGGAGGCTGGACTGTGGGCCTACTAAGTTGGAGCGTACCAAGGGCTTTGTCAACTTCGTCAATAATAAACATTTCTAGCTTCAGTGAGCGTACGATGTCCATCCAACGGCCGTAGTGCTTCTTCAACCTCTGGTATTCTTGGTCCAGCCGCCCAAAGCAGCGCCGGTCGTGCCGCCTGCTCCTG
Source organism: Triticum dicoccoides (assembly GCF_002162155.2). Classification (NCBI taxonomy): domain Eukaryota; kingdom Viridiplantae; phylum Streptophyta; class Magnoliopsida; order Poales; family Poaceae; genus Triticum; species Triticum dicoccoides. The sequence continues at coordinate 456,564,470 of NC_041390.1, forward strand.
CCTCCCGTGGCCGGCTGTGCTGCTGCGGAGGCCTCGCCGCCCCCATAATACTCCCACCGCTGGCCATGCCATCCCTCCACTCACCCACACCCCCTGTTATTCTGCGGCGACGACAGCCTCACACCGCAGCCGAACCAGTGAACCCTCGTACTCCTCTCCGCGCGGGCTTCCACTGCTACGTCTTCTCGGCTCCGCGTCGTCCCCTTCCTAGGCCTCGCCATCGTCCAGACCACCGCCCTGGTGCTCTCGGCATGGCGTGGTCAACGTGGTCAACGATCGACTTCCATCGGAAGAGTACTGTACATGGAGAGGCTGACAGCTGGGTCCAGGCGGCCGCAAGGAAGTGCCTCCTTATTACGCGCAAAATAATTATTCCTCCACCTTATAGCAGGGACCCACCGGACGGGCCACCTTATTTCGCAAAAAAAACGTTTCCCCCTGACTGCTCGGACCTACTGGACGGGCCAGCGTATTTCACGAAAAAAAATTCCCCCCGCTGTCAGCTCGGACCCACCAGAAGTGCCTCCTTATTATGCACAAAAAATGAATACTCCCCTGCTAGCTGGGATCCACCATGGTGGGAGGCTGACTTGTGGGCCTACTAAGTTGACTGGGACGGGGGCCTTTGTCAACTTTAGTCAATATGAACGATTCTAGATCGAGTGACCGTACGATGTTCATCCAATGGCCGTAGTGCTTCTTCAACCTCTGGTCTTCTTGCTCCAGCCCCCCAAAGCAGCGCCGGTCGTGTCGCATGCTCCTGCCTCCCTTGGCCGACTGTGCTGCCGCGGAGGCCTCACCGGCCCCTACTATTCCCACCGCTGGCCAGGCCCTGCGGCGATGGCAGCCTCACACCGCAGCCGAACCAGTGAACCCTAGTACTCCTCTCTGCGCGGGCTTCCACTAACGCGTCTTCCCCGGCTCCTCATCGTCCCCTTCCTAGGCCTCGCTGTCGTCCACCACCCTGGTGCTCTCGGTGCGGCGTGGTCAACGTGGTCAAGGAACGACTTCCATCGGACGTGGACTGTACGTGGAGAGGCTGACAACTGGGTCCACGGCCGCAGCAAGGAAGTGCCTCCTTATTACATGCAAAATAATTATTCATCCACCGGACAGCGGGGACCCACCGGACGGGCCACCGTATTTTGCGAAAAAACGTTTCCCCCTGACTGCTGGGACCCACCAGCTACACCTTCGCACGCAAGGAAGTGTGTTCGGGCAAAAAAACAAAACGATTCGCCCCCCTGACTGCTGGGACCCACCAGCTACATCTTCGCACGCAGGGAAGTGCCTGACAGTCGGGACCCACCTGGTGGAAGCGTACGTAGCGTTCTCATTCTGGTCGCGAACGTGTACGTACATATATACTGGTCGATGTAGAGGCGCGCACGTGTCGTAGTAGAGGCGCGCACGTAGCATGTACACGTACGTACAGCGGTCAGGGTGCAAGAAAGAAAATACGGCCACGTATGTGTACATACAAGCGGGGTCTCGAACGCCTACTAGCGCATACGTACGGCGAGGGCTCGTGTACATGGCTGGGTCGGAACGGAGAAACAGCTTCGTCGTCATGTTCATGGGGAGGCAATGGAATGCGTCGTGTTCATCGGGAGGCAACGGACTGCGTCATGTTCATGGGGAGGCAACATAATGCGTCGTGTTCATCAGGAGGGCTTGGACGGAACAGGCGATGGAAACGAGGCCTGGCGTACCGCAGAATGGAGGAAACGGCCTTGTGTTCGACCGGCCACATTCCAAACAGGATCCTGTTCATCGGGAGGGGTGTGGCGTACCGCAAAGCGGAGGAAACGGACCTTCTACGGTCGAAACGGGGGTCCTGATGAAAACGGGACTCCACGGGATACTGTTCATCTCCACAGTCGACCTCCTCCAGCCTCCACGGCCTCCTGTTCATCCAGCCTCCACGAGCTCCTATTCATCCAGCCTCCACGGGCTCCTGTTCATCCAGCCTCCACCGCGCGCTACTCCACCGGCTACTGTTCAACCACCCCTTCACCGTCTACTGTTCATCCAGCCCTCCACACCACGGGGTCCTGTTCAACCACCCCTCCACGGGCACC
>NC_041390.1:456567075-456604243 GCF_002162155.2 Triticum dicoccoides
GTAGCGAAGGAATCGCTCGATCGGGTTCAGTTAACAGCCATCGATCGATTGCTCGGGTTCAGTAACGCGTAGCCTGCAGTGCAATCGCTCGGGTTCAGTTAGAGCCCAACGCCTCGCTCGGGTTCAGTTAGAGCCAACGCCTCGCACACACGCGCATACGTGTATGAGAGAAACACGCATCGCTCGGCCCCTGACCTCCCACCGTAACCGGGAACTCCCCGAAATTTTCCTTCCCCTCGCTTCTACCATGGTTTTTTCCGTCATGGATGGCCCAAAGAATGTCATGCAGCTGCGTCTCCGGCCCGCCCAAGATGAAAAGCCCATTTTCTGTCATGATTTTTTGTCATAGAAGTAGGAGCCCACCACATCTATGATGATACCGGGTTTTGTCACAATTATCGTGATAGAAGTGTCATATGTATGACAGAAAAAAATTCGTTCGGCCCAAAATGTCCCGAATGTGTCTTTTTTTTTGTAGTGTTAAGAAGAACAATATAAGAGAAATGCGTAGGCATTGGATCGGTAATTTGTTGGATGATAGTCATCATTTGACAGTCATAACCTAGGGCGATACATCACTAGCTCCAGTTCATGAATATAATGTGGGCATGTATTCCGTAAATATTCATACATGCTTATGGAAAGAACTTGCATGACATCTTTTGTCCTACCCTCCCATGGCAGCGGGGTCCAATTGGAAACTAAGGGATATTAAGGCCTCCTTTTAATAGAGAAGCGGAACAAAGCATTAGCACACGGTGAATACATGAACTCCTCAAACTACGGTCATCACTATTGTCACTCTGGGGTTGACGAATCATAACACGTAGTAGTTGACTATAACTTGAAAGATCGGATCTAGAACATATATATAATGATGATAGCATAAACGGTTCAGATCTGAAATCATAGCACCTGGGCCCAAAGTGACAAGCATTAAGCATGGCAAAGTCATAGCAACATCAATCTCAGAACATAGTGGATACTAGGGATCAGGCCCTAACAAAACTAACTAGATTACATGATGAATCTCATCCAACTCCTCACCGACCAGCGAGCCTACAAAGGAATTACTCACTCCCGATAGGGAGCATCATGGAATTGGCGATGGAGAAGGGTTGGTGATGACGAAGATCAAAGATCCCGCTCTTCGGAGCCCCAAAATAGACTCCAGATCTGGCCTCCTGATGAAAAACAGGAGGTGACGGTGGCTCCGTCTCATGGAACGTGATAATTCTTTGTCCTTGATTTTTTTCTGGAAATATGTGATTTTATAGCATGGGTTTCAGGGTCTACGAGGCCACCAGGTGGGGACGACCCACCTGGGCGCACCTGGTTGGGGGTTCGCCCTGGTGGGTTGTGCCCACCCAGGTGCCCCCTCCGGTGGTCCTTGGCTCCAGAAATTCTCATATATTTCATAAAAAATAATCACAAAGTTTCGTTCCATTCCGAGAACTTTTATTTCTGCACAAAAACAACACCATGGTAGTTCTGCTGAAAACAGCATCAGTCTGGGGTTAGATTCATTCAAATCATGCAAATTAGAGTCCAAAACAAGAGGAAAAGCTTTAGGACAGTAGATACGTTCGAGACGTATCAACTCCCCCAAGCTTAAACCTTTGCTTGTCCTCAAGCAATTCAGTTGATAAACTGAAAGTAAAAAAGAAAAACTTTTACGAACTCTTCTTCTCTTGTTTGCATAAATAAGCTTAAACAACACCCAGGTTTTCAGCCAATATTATAACTAACCATGCCGACAATAACTCATAAAAATAATATTAACTCATATCAATGACATAATCAGCTAGCGAGCAATAATAAGATATCTCAAACGGCAACACGTTATCAAAATAACCATGATACAATATGACAATAGCGGTATCTCGCTAGCCCTTTCTGAGACTGCAAAACATAAATTTAGAGCACCTCCAAAGTTCAAGCAACGACTAAACATTGTAATTCATGGTAGAAAAGATCAAGTCATGATGCACCCAACATTAGCTACACACAATGCATCAGCATGACAGCAGTGCTCTCAGGTTCTGGCGCTTATTTTACAAGGTGATAACACAACATAAAAGTAAATAGGAAGTCCCTTCATAGAGGGAACCAGTGATTTTGCAGCGGTGCCAGAGCTCATGTTTTTAAAACAGAGGTAAATGGTATTTTGAGAAATGCGCCCTTCTTGTTTACTTCACGACCATGTTAAGCACACTAGTGGCGGTTCCCAAGCGACAAAAGTAAAGGTTTACTCCCCCTCCACCAACAATCACTCCACGGCTTGTCCGAAACAACGATTGTCGTCCATACCAACAATAGTCCCGGGGGAGTTTTGTTTAATTATTTGCAATTTGAGTTCGGGACTGGGAATCCCTATTACCGCCCTTTTCTCGTGCGATGGTGATTGAATAAACACTCATCCTGAGAATAACCTGCTTAGCATGGCAGATACTGACTACCTCCCATTGTTCCATGAATGATCCAGGCACACAAAAAGGATATTTATTTGAAGTTTTTAGAGATGGCACATGCAAATTTACTTAGGACGGCAGGGTGATACCGCATATAGGTAGATATGGTGAACTCATCTGGAATAACTTAGGTTCAAGGTTTTTGATGCACAAGCAGAATTCCCACTTAGTACAGGCAAAGGCTAGCAAATAGGTTGAAAAGCGGCCAGCTAGAGAGCAACAACGGTCATGAACATGCATTATGCAAAAGTAACATTGGACACTAGCATGAGTAGGATATGAACACCATGAACATAAATATCATGGAGGCTATGTTGGTTTGATTCAACTACATGCATGAACATGTGCCAAGTCAAGCCACTCGAACATTCAGAGGAGGATACCATATCATCATACTACATCACAATCATTTGAACGCAATGTTGATATCTAAGATAAATCATTATCCACCCCTAGCTACTTATGCATCACATGAGAAACTATAATATCTAATTGTCATTGCAAACATGTTTAATTATAATGGGCTGAATCATGGATACTAGGTTAAACATATTTACAAAAACAGAACAAGTTGAGTTCATACCCGTTTCTCTCTGCCACGGCCAGTTCATCAAATATCGTCATTATTGCCTTTCACTTGCATGACCGAACGATGTGAAAATAATAATAGTGCAAGAGTGTCGTGGACTAAGCTAGAATCTACAAACATTTTATTCAACAGAGAAGACAAGGTAATATGGGCTCTTTGTTATATCAACAATTACGCATATGAGAGCCACTCAACATTTTAATCGTGGCCTTCTCCTCGGTATGAAAAAGAAAAGAAATTCAGAGAAACATACTGAATTTTTTTGGAGTTTTTGGTTTTATTGAAGAGGCAAATAAAGAGGCAAAGGAAAAAACAAGAAAAACTATTTACACGGGAAAGCTCCCAACAAGCAAAAGAAGAACAAGGAAATATTTTTGGGTTTTATTTTTAGTGCTACAGCTAACTACTCTAGAAAGAAAAATAAAAAAGAAGCAGGAAATATTTTTGTATTTTCTCAAGTTTTTCAAACACACAAGAAGAAAGCGATAAAATAAATTTAACATGGATAATACAATGAAAAAGTGTGGACACCGACATCTAGAATGAAATGTGTGAACATGAATGTAATGTCAGTGGGAATATGTACTCCACCATGCTTAGGCTTTTGGCCTGACTTCGTAATCAGTCAATAGTCAAAGAAACCATGGGGTCCCATGTCGAACTGCTGAGGAGCGGGCACCTGTGGATCCTACTGTTGAAGCTCCTCTAATGCAGCCTGGTTGTTCCGGTAGGCGATGATATCCGCAAGCATAATCATGTATCCACCCCTGGCAATAGGATCAAACAAAGCAGGTGCAGGCAATGGAATAATATCATGAGTTCTCACACTGAAAACCAGGTTATACGAAATAGGGATGTGAGGGTAATCGGCAACAATAAACTAGTGGTGTTCCATGACCGCGCGATCTAGTTAAACTTTGGGCAAAGGATAATCATGGAGGCATATTTCAACGTTAAAGCGAGCCGCCAAACAATTAGCGTAAATACCACCATGTATTTTACCCTTGGATTTATTAATGTGAAGTCGACATGCCACAATAGCCCCCAAGCTATAAGTGTTGTCGCCATCAAGTGCACGGCGTAAAACAGCAAGGTTTGGGGCACTGAGTGGACCCACCTTCCCTCTAGCAAGCAAGCATTTTGCAATAAAAAGAGTAAAATAATGAACAACAGGAAAATGCAAGCAAGCGGCAGTGATCCTCGAAACCCCTCTCTCATCACCCGCTGTCAGAGTACGGTAAAAGCCTTCAAACTCCAGAGGCCTAGGCTCTACCAAACCACCATCAGAAGGAAGCAAGCATATTTCACAGAACTCAGTAAGTGGTATCTGATGGGGTTCAGCGTATAAATTAAACTGCACCTCAGGAGGAATATTCCTAGGAAGGAAATTAAACCTTCACACAAAGGAGTTTGTGAGGAGATGATACTGTTCACATTCAGTTGCGATGAAGTCGGTGAGGCCGGCATTACCAGCATATTGTGCAACTCTTGAAGGATTCCGGCCCCTTCCATGAATGGGGCATGCGGCCATTCGCACAGCTGTACTTCTGCCAATCTCTGAGTATGGAGATCACTATCAGACGACTCCCCAATAACTCCCATGGAGTTCTTATTGGAAGCAAACTTCCTAAAGATACTCATCTTTTCCTATGAACAAAATTCTGAAATTTCCAGTCCACAAATGTTTCTCAACAAAACTTTACAAGATTGATAGCAACTACTCATAGGGATGCCTAGAGGCCATAGCAAGCATTCGAACTACTTAGAACTCTAAAAATTCAACATGCAAGATCATCTATAACATCACCAAGAGTAGCTAATTATTCAAAATATAAACCACTAAAGAAAAAACTAATTGGACAAACGGAGGAGTCACATACCAAGCAACAATCCCCCGAAACAGTTTCGGAAACGGAGCTTCAAGCAAAGAGATCGAAATACGCGGGTTTGAGAGCAAGAACAAGAGGGACAGAGCAATGGTGATTTTTTTCTTGAGGTAGGTGATGAAGTGATATGAAGAGATAAGTGAGGGGCCATGTGGGGACCACAACCCACCAGGGCGGGCCTGGGGGTCCTGGCGCGCCCAGGTGGGTTATGCCCACATGGTGCACCTCCCTCTGATATTATTTGCACCAAAAATTCTTGAATATTCAGAAAAACCCGTATTAAATTTTCAGAGCATTCTGAGAACTTTTATTGTCAGGTCATTTTTATTGCGTGGGAAATTCAGAAAACAGACAAAACATGCCATTTTATTTTATTTAACAAATGAAAATAGAAAACAAAAAGGTAAGTGAGGGAGTCCTGGATTAGGGGGTGTTCGGATAGCCGGACTATACCTTCAGCCGGACTCCTGGACTATGAAGATATAAGATTGAAGACTTCGTCCCGTGTCCGGATGGGACTTTCCTTGGCGTGGAAGGCAAGCTTGGTGATGCGATATTCAAGATCTCCTACCATTGTAACCGACTTTGTGTAACCCTAACCCTATCCGGTGTCTATATAAACCGGAGGGTTGTAGTCCGTAGAGGATCAACTCCATACACAATCATACCATAGGCTAGCTTCTAGGGTTTAGCCTCCTTGATCTCGTGGTAGATCTACTCTTGTACTACCCATATCATCAATATTAATCAAGCAAGAGTAGGGGATAAAATCCATCGAGAGGGCCCGAACCTGGGTAAAACAAAGTGTCCCCAGTCTCCTGTTACCATCCAGCCTAGACCACAGTTCGGGACCCCCTACCCGAGATCCGCCGGTTTTGACACCGACATTGGTGCTTTCATTGAGAGTTCCTCTGTGTCTTCGCCTTTAGGTCCGATGGCTCCTTCGATCTTCAACAATGATGCGGTCCGGGGTGAGACTTTCCTCCTCGGACAGATCTTTGTCTTCGGCGGCTTTGGACTGCGGGCCAATTCGCTTGGCCTCCTTGAGCAGATCGGAAGCTACACCCCTGGCCGTCAGGTCAGGTTTGGAAGCCTAAACTACACAGCTGACATCCGCGAAGACTTGATCTTCGACGGATTCGAGCCACAGCCAAGCGTGCCGCACTGTCTCGATGGGCACGATATAGCTCTACCGCCAAACAGCGCCTTGGAGGCCGCACACGCATCGGTTTCGACCATTGATTCGGAACCTACTGCGTCGATCGAGGATCAGCGGTTGGATGCTGCCTCAGGGGCTACGATCTCAGAGGCGATCGAGCCGAACTCCAGCCCCGCACTTCACATGGCCCGTGACTCCGAAGAGCCGGATTCCTCTCCGAACTCCGAGCCTCCCGCGCCCCTGCCAATCGAATCCGAGTGGGCGCCGATAATGGAGTTCACCGCAGCGGACATCTTTCAGCATTCGCCTTTTGGCGACATCCTGAATTCTCTTAAGTCTCTCTCTTTGTCAGGAGAGCCCTGGCCGGACTACGGTCAGCAAGGGTGGGATACGGATGGTGAGGAAATTCAAAACCCACCCACCACCCACTTTGTAGCCACTGTCGACGACTTAACCGACATACTTGACTTTGGCTCCGAAGACATCGACGACATGGACGACGATATAGGAGACGAACAGGAACCAGCACCTATAGGGCGCTGGAAAGCCACCTCGTCATATGACATATACATGGTGGATACTCCAAAAGACGGAGATGGCGATGGAACAATGGGGGATAACGCCCCTAAGAAACAGCCAAAGCGCCGGTGTCAGCGGCGCCGCTCTAAATCCCGCCAAAGCAAAAACGGTGATTCCGGCACGGGAGATAATACTACCCCGGACAGTGCCGAAGAACACCCACCTCAGCAAGATTCGGCACAGGAAGATGGAGAAGCCAGCCCTCACGAGAGAGCGGCAGACCAAGAGGTCGAGGATGATAACTATACGCCTCCCTCCGAAGACGAGGCAAGCCTCGATGACGACGAATTCGTCGTACCATCAGACCCCACCGAACAAGAGCGTTTTAAATGCAGGCTTTTAGCCACGGCAAGCAGCCTCAAGAAAAAGCAGCAACAGCTTAGAGCTGCCCAAGATTTGCTAGCTGACAGATGGACTGAAGTCCTTGCGACCAAAGAGTATGAACTCAAACGCCCCTCCAAGAGTTACCCGAAGCACAGGCCGCTACCCCGATCAGAGGAGGAAGCACCTACATCACCAGCGCATGACATAGCAGACCGGCCACCCCGTGGCCGTGACAGAGAGGCCGCTCAGCCCTCCACCCAAGCCATGCCCCAACGCCGCACAACTAAGGCACGGGAGAATGCGCCCGACCTGCAAGACATACTGGAGGATAAAGCAAGACAAACAAGATCGATCTACGGATCGCGCAGGCGCCCTACGGCATGTGACAATGATCTTCATTCCGATACAACAAATCTGGCCGGGCCGAACACAACAGACATAGCTCTTCCGAGCTGTGTCGCGATATAGCCCAGTACAGAGGCGCCGCACACCCGCTATGCTTCACGAACGAAGTAATGGATCATAAAATCCCAGAGGGCTTCAAACCCGTAAACATCGAATCATACGATGGCACCACAGACCCGGCGGTATGGATCGAGGACTATCTCCTTCACATCCACTTGGCATGCGGCGATGATCTACATGCCATCAAGTACCACCCGCTCAAACTTAAAGGACCGGCCCGGCATTGGCTTAACAGCTTGCCAGCAGACTCAATCGGTTCTTGGGAGGACCTGGAATCCGCATTCCTCGATAATTTCCAGGGCACTAACGTACGACCACCGGATGCCGACGACTTAAGCCACATAATTCAGCAGCCGGAAGAATCAGCCACACAATTCTGGACATGGTTCCTAACAAAGAAAAACCAGATAGTCGACTGTCCGGACGCAGAGGCCCTAGCAGCCTTCAAGCATAACATCCGCGACGACTGGCTTGCCCGGCACCTGGGACAGGAAAAGCCGAAATCCATGGCAGCACTCACGACACTCATGACCCTCTTTTGCGCGGGAGAAGACAACTGGCTGGCTCGCAGTAACAACTTATCAAAGAAGCCTGGTAATTCGGATACCAAGGACAAAAGTGGCAGGACACGTCGGAATAAGCAAAAATGCTGCGTTAATAGCGACAACAATGAAGAGACGGTAGTCAATGCCGGATTCAGAGGCTATAAATCCGGTCAGCGGAAAAAGCTATTCAAAAAGAATACTCAGGGACCGTCCAGTTTGGACCGAATACTCGATCGCTTGTGCCAGATACATGGCACCCCCGAAAAGCCAGCCAATCACAGTAACAGGGATTGTTGGGTGTTCAAGCAGGCAGGCAAGTTAAGAGCCGAAAACAGAGACAAGGGGCTGCACAGCGACGACGAAGAGCCCAAGCCGCCGAACAACAATGGACAGAAGGGCTTTCCCCCACAAGTGCGGACGGTGAACATTATATACACAACCCACATTCCCAAGCGGGAGCGGAAGCGTGCGCTGCGGGACGTATACGCGATGGAGCCAGTCGCCCCAAAGTTCAACCCATAGTCCTCCTGCCCGATCACCTTTGATCGAAGGGACCATCCCACTAGCATCCGTCATGGCGGCTTCGCCGCATTGGTTCTCGACCCAATCATCGGCGGATTTCACCTCACAAGAGTCCTCATGGACGGCGGCAGTAGCCTGAACCTGCTTTATCAGGACATAGTGCGGAAAATGGGCATAGATCCCTCAAGGATCAAACCCACAAGAACGACCTTTAAAGGCGTTATACCAGGTGTAGAAGCCAACTGTACAGGCTCAGTAACACTTGACGTGGTCTTCGGATCCCCAGATAATTTCTGAAGCAAAGAGTTAATCTTCGATATAGTCCCGTTTCGCAGTGGCTATCACGCCCTGCTCGGACGAACCGCATTCGCAAAATTCAATGCGGTGCCGCATTACGCATATCTCAAAACTCAAGATGCCAGGCCCTCGAGGAGTAATCACGGTCAACGGAAACACCGAACGCTCCCTCCGTACGGAGGAGCATACGGCGGCTCCCGCAGCGGAGATACAAAGTAGCCTTCTTAGGCAATTCCCCAGTCCAGCCATTAAAAAGCCAGACACTGCCAAGCGCGCCCGGAGTAACCTACAGCAGGACCGCCTGGCACACTCTGAGCAAGCGTAGCAATGCGGCCCCAACCCCAGCTTTCACGACCTAGCGAAACTAGCACCTCACGTACACAACTACGCCCTTGAAATACCATGGGCACAGGGGAAGGGGCACAATAAACGACACACCCATAATACGGCTTAAACGTACTAGGGGCTGCCGGATTCTTTTTTATTTTTATTTTTCTTACTTTCAGGACTCCATACCTCGGACGACCTGTTCGGCAACTCGACTGCCGCACAAACGATGCAAGATCCAGGGAGGCAGACAAGCCATGCCGCATTATGGAACTCCCAAGTGGTCTTTGTTACGAGCGGTATACCTGTTTTAAATACAATTCCGCGGCCTGCCCCTGGTCAGGACATACTAAATAGTCCAATATCTTTTGCTTATCGCACTATTTGTATCGTTCGGCTTTGATAAATAGCCTCTTTATAAATAATGCTTAGCTTCTCGTCTATTTTTTGCATTACTCTATTTTATATATGTTCATTAATGACATGTTGCACCCGTACACTATGGTACGACAAGTACGCCAGGGGCTTCAGTACCCTTTAATATGGTGTGAGAAGTCCGTACACTTTCACAAGTGCGGCACCCCGAACTTATAGCACTATATGCATCGGCTCCGAATCATGATTCGGGTCAACAGTTGGGTTTGCCCAGCTCCTATGTTTTGGTGCCTTACGTTCTGCTATATCGGCTAAGGTAGCACTAGGAGAACCACTGCGATTGTGCCCCGGTTGAGCTGGGCTAAGCACCTCAGTGGAGAAAGCTAAAACTGACTGTCATGATGAGGCGAGAGACCGGTCGCTGTTCGAGAGGTTTTTCGGGTCCCTAAAGGCCTATGCCGCTTCGAGCGAGGAGCTGGATAACCCCAGCTAGGCGTGGATAGCGCCCCGAACTCGGTCTTCTGAACTAGGGGCTTCACCAAAATTTAAAATTATAAAGTTTTATGGCTAAGTGAGAGTGTTCACGCATTATAGTCCGATTGCCTGGTTCGCTGTGCTGAGCGCCTCCCTCGAAGGACCCAACTATGGGGAAAAGAGTGCTCAGGTTTATCCCCGAACACCCCAGAACTAGTGGCATGGGGGCAGAAGCCGACGACTGGCCATCTCTCAATTTTTTGATAAACGGCCGCACAGAAAATAATATTTTAAATTCAACAAGCATTTCTTAAGCGCCTATGAACAAGTTTTCAGCGCACATGATAAAAACGAGCGAGTTTATTCAAAAATTACATCCTTCGTACATTCATCTGCCACAAGGCAAGCACCCGCAAGAACATCCTTGTAATAATTCTCAGGCTTGCGATGCTCCTTCCCTGGCGGCGGCCCGTCCTTCACAAGCTTCTCACCGTCTAGCTTACCCCAGTGCACCTTTACACGGGCAAGGGCCCTACGGGCACCTTCGATGCAGACGGAGTGCTTGAGGACCTCGAGCCTTGGACAGGCCTCCACCAGCTGCCGCACCAGCCCGAAGTAGCTCCCAGGCAGGGCCTCTCCGGGCCACAGCCGAACTATGAAACCCTTCATGGCCTGTTCGGCCGCCTTGTGGAGTTCGACCAGCTGTTTCAGCTGGTCGCTCAAGGGCACAGGGTGTCCGGCCTCAGCATACTGAGACCAGAACACCTTCTCCGTCGAGCTTCCCTCTTCAGCTCGGTAGAATGCGGCGGAATCGGATACGCTGCGGGGAAGATCTACGAATGCCCCTAGAGAACTCCGAATTCGGGTAAGTAACAAGTAGTTTACTTTTATATTTCTGCTTTGCATAAAGAATGCCTTACCCGCTGCTATCTTCTTCATATCCTCCAACTCTCGGAGGGCCTTTTGGGCTTCGGCCTTGGCAGACTTGGCAGTCTCAAGGGCCGCCGCGAGCTCGGACGCTCGGGTCTATGACTCAAGCTCCAAACTCTCATGTTTTCTCATGAGAGCCTGAAGCTCTTGCTGCACCTCGCCGACCTGAGCCCCAAGTTTTTCTCGCTCGGTGCGCTCCGCGGCCGTTTTCTTTTCGGCCTCAGACAGCGCCTGCTTGAGGGTCGCCAGCTCAGTCGTGGCCCCTACAATAAGCAGTACAATCCTGTTATTTTTTGCAATCATGCCTCTCTATAGGCACTTATTTCTGTAAGGTATTTCTTACCTTCTTTCTCCTTGAGTTGCCGCTTGGCAAGGCCGAGCTCTTGCTCGGACCGCTCGAGTCCCTGTTTCAGGACACCCACCTCCACAGTCAGTGCGGCGGTGGACAGCAGCGAAGCCTGCATACGCATATTGACTCTTTATTGTTAGACTCCTGCGAAATTTAATAGATCCTCTATTCGGCTTTTCTTTCCAAACGCCAAATAGAGCATCAGGGGCTACTGTCTATGCGGTAATATTTTTACATATTTTTACTTACCTCGAAGCCTGTTAGGAGGCTAGCGCAAGCTTCACTCAGCCTGCTCTTGGCGGACAGGACCTTCTGGATCACCGTACTCATAATAGTACGGTGCTCCTCGTCGATGGAGGCGCCTTCAAGCACCGCCAGCAGATTGTCAGGCACCTCTAGTTGGACGGAGGTTGCTGGCTCAGAAGACTTGCTCCTCTTGGAAGAAGCTCGCCTACCGCGGTCTGGAATCGTTGAAGATTCCGGCACGGTGTCTGGCTTAAGGCCGGACTTGGAGCCCTGGGAGGTTGCCTTGCGGCTCCTCCATGACCACCTCCTCCTGCCCCGGAGCTTGTCGTGACGCCACTTCGGCGTTGTCCGCAGTGCGGGGGGAGACAGCGGGCGGAACGGAGTTCACGTCCGATGAATCCAGGGAGCCGCTCGACGACTCGTTGAGTTTGGCCCGGGGCGGACTGCATAAGTACCATTGACATTAGGTAAAGCTGTGCAACAAAGGAACATCACGAGTTACTCTAATATCCGAACTTACGATTTCGCCGGACGCTTGGCCCTGTCCGGCCACTCCTCTTCGTCTTCTTCGGTATCGGGGGAATAGTCCGGCGGAGGGGTCTTCCTCTTCCTGGACCCCTCGGCCTCCCCAGTTGGGGCAGCCTCCCTCTTCTTTCCTCCCCCCGCTGGAGGGGAGAGGTTTCTTCTTCCTCCTCCTCGTTTTCATGGGAGGAGGGCGTCTCGGACTCGCCGGATGACGAGTCCGACAACACCACATTACGGGTACTCTTTCGAGTCCCCGTGGTCTTCTTCTTCTTAGCCTTCTTCTCCGGCACCACATAAGGCGCCGGAGTCAGCAGCTTCACCAGTAGAGCTGGGGCTGGGTCTTCGGGCAGCGGAGCCGGACAGTTAATCGGTTCGGCCATCGCCCGCCAAGCCTGTCAAAGGCAAGGGAGTTTAGATCCCGCATAGAGTCAAACTATGAAAAAAGCTTGAACATCATGTAACAGGTGTAGATAGCATACCTTGCTAGCGTAACGCTGCGAGCTGTATCCGCGGTCCTCGAAAGCGGATGCGGGAGCCTCGGTGCCCTTGAATAGCATCTTCCAGGCATCTTCATACATTGTGTCAAAGAGCCTACTGAGGGTTTGATGCTGCGCCGAGTCGAACTCCCACAGATTGAAATCCCGGTGTTGGCACGGGAGGATCCGGCGGACGAGCATAACCTGGATTATGTTGACAAGCCGGATTGGCTTGTTCACCAGGGACCGGATGCATGTTTGCAATCCGGTCACCTCTTTCTCGTCGCCCCATGACAGGCCCGTCTCTTTCCAGGACACAAGCCGCGTGGGGGGTCCGGATCGGAACTCAGGGACCGCGGTCCATTCCGGATCGCGTGGCTTGGTGATATAAAACCACCCGGATTGCCATCCCTTTAGGGTCTCCACAAAAGAGCCCTCGAACCATAGGGCGTTGGCCATCTTGCCCGCCATGGCACCTCCGCACTCCGCCTGGCTGCCGCTCACCACCTTGGGCTTGACGTTGAAAGTCTTGAGCCAGAGGCCGAAATGGGGGCGGACGCGGAGAAAGGCCTTGCACACGACGATAAACGCCAAGATGTTGAGGATGAAGTTCGGAGCCAGATCGTGGAAATCCAGGCCGTAGTAGAACATGAGCCCCCGGACAAATGGGTGGAGTGGAAAACCCAGTCTGCAGAGGAAGTGGAGGAGAAATACCACCCTCTCATGGGGCCTTGGGGTGGGGATAAGCTGTCCCTTCTTGGGAAGCCGGTGCGCGATGTCCTTGGATAGATACCCGGCCTTCCTTAGCTTCTTGATTTTGTCCTCCGTAACGGTGGAGACCATCCATTTGCCTCCCGCTCCGGACATTGCTGGAGAAGGTTGAGATGGGAAGTGCGGGCTTGGGCGCTGGAGCTCGGGTGCGCGAGAGATGGGTAAGCAAGGGAGGAAGAAGGCGTAGGTAAATAGGGTGGATCCTTATCCCCTTATATAGGCAGATGCGGTTATGCGTCCCCACTTGCCTGATAAAACTCGCTTGCCTCCCGAGCGCCGTGATAAATGGCGCGGTTGGGTTACCCACATCCGTATTAATGAGAATCCCGTAAAAAAGGTACACGCTCTCTGCTTTGACAAGACGTGCCAAGGAAACCACCTCGCAAAACATGCTGAGGTGAAAAAGTAAAAACAATTCGAGTAAAGGACTTGGCTGTAGTGTGATGGTGCACTGCAGAATACGTCAGCAGATTTGATTTGTGTTAATATTATTCTCTCTATAGCAATATGTGGAAACTTATTTTACAGAGCCGGACACTACTCTTGGTGATTACAATCTTCTATGAAGGACTTGGAGGAGGAACCCGCCTTGCAATGCCGAAGACAATTTGTGCGCCAGACTCGTCGTCATTGAAGCCTGGTTCAGGGGCTACTGAGGGAGTCCTGGATTAGGGGGTGTTCGGATAGCCGGACTATACCTTCAGCCGGACTCCTGGACTATGAAGATATAAGATTGAAGACTTCGTCCCGTGTCCGGATGGGACTTTCCTTGGTGTGGAAGGCAAGCTTGGTGATGCGATATTCAAGATCTCCTACCATTGTAACCGACTCTGTGTAACCCTAACCCTATCCGGTGTCTATATAAACCGGAGGGTTGTAGTCCGTAGAGGATCAACTCCATACACAATCATACCATAGGCTAGCTTCTAGGGTTTAGCCTCCTTGATCTCGTGGTAGATCTACTCTTGTACTACCCATATCATCAATATTAATCAAGCAGGAGTAGGGGATAAACTCCATCGAGAGGGCCCGAACCTGGGTAAAACAAAGTGTCCCCAGTCTCCTATTACCATCCAGCCTAGACGCACAGTTCGGGACCCCTACCCGAGATCCGCCGGTTTTGACACCGACAGTAAGGACAGAAGGTAGTGCTTACTAAATTCATCAACTTCATACTTCTCAAAAATGATCCATTAATAAGGTTGATAAAGTCTTATTAACAACCACTTTCGATAAGTATGAAACCGAGAACTTTCGTGAATCACTTAGTTACCTCAATGGGGATATGAATGTCCCCTATAATAAGCATTTCATATTTCCTTTTAATAGTAGGTATAGGTAGTTGAAAACTTCCAATAGTGATTGTCGGAGATTTTTCAATAACATTAATACCATTCACATGGAATTGTTTCTTCGAAAAGTGCATCATATGCTCATTACCATTGATATGAAAAGTGACCTTGCTTTCATTGCAATCAATAACAGCCCCTCTAGTATTGAAGAAGGGTCGACCAAGGATAATCGACATGTTGTCGTCCTCGGGCATCTCAAGTATAACAAAGTCAGTCAAAATAGTAACATTAGCAACAACAACGAGCACATCCTCACAAATACAGATAGCTATGGCGGTTGATTTGATAGCCATTTGCAAAGATATTTCTGTAGGTGTGAGTTTATTCAAGTCAAGTCTTTTATATAAAGAGAAAGGCATAACACTAACACCAGCTCCTAAATCACATAAAGCAGTTTTCACATAATTTCTTTTGATGGAGCAAGGTATAGTTGGTATTCCCGGATCTCCAAGTTTTTTAGGCACTCCATCTTTAAAAGTATAATTAGCAAGCATGGTGGAGATTTCAGCTTCTGGTATTTTTCTTTTATTGCTAATGATGTCTTTCATGTGTTTTGCATAAGGAGGCATTTTAAGATATCAGTCAAGCGAGTACGCAAAAAGACTGGCCTTAGCATTTCAACAAAGCGTTCAAATTCTTCATCATCTTTCTTTTTAGTTGACTTAGATGGAAAGGACATAGGTTTTTGAACCCACAGTTCTCTTTCTTTACTGTGTTTTCTAGCAATAAAGTCTCTTTTATCATATTTGTTATTCTTGGGTTGTGGGTTATCGATCAACGGCAGGTTCTATCTCAACATCATTGTCTCTTTACTATTTGTTTGAGTATTTTCATGAACCTCATCATTATATTTTACATTATCAGAAGGTGAGTGTTCATTACCAGACTGAGTTTCAGCATCAGAGATAGAAACTTCATTATCATTATCAGGAGGTTTTTCTACTTCAGGTTCACTAGAGGCATGCAAAGTCGTATAATTTTTCTTCTTCTTTTTCTTTTTAGAAGGACTACGTGCATAATTGTTAACTCTTTGAGAGTCTTGTTCAATTCTTTTTGTGTGTCCCTTAGGATAAAGTGGTTCCTGAGTCATTTTACCTCCTCTGGTTGCTACTCTAACATCAAAGTCATGTATGTTATTATTCATTTCATCTAGCAACTCTCTTTGAGACTTAGCAATTTGTTCTAACTGAGTTTGAACCATAGAAGCATGCTTCCCCACACCTCTAACATCATTTCAGATTCTAAATAACAAGTCACTCAAGCGAGCAATCATATCAGAATTGTATTTCAATTGTTTCATAACATTTGCATTCAAGTGATTTTGTTTTCTAATGTAATTTTCAAACTCATAAAGGCATTCGCTAGGGTTCATATTGTGAGGATTGTCATTATCATTGAATTTCATTAGAGAATTTACCTCTACCACCTTAGGTGGTGGGGTGTTTCAAGCCCATGTATCTCCTCAATAGGAGGTAAATTTTTAACATCCTCAGCTTTAATACCTTTTTTCCTTCATAGATTTCTTTGCCTCTTGCATATCTTCAGGACTAAGATATAATATACCCCTCTTCTTCAGAGTGGGTTTAGGCAGTGGTTCAGGAAGAGTCCAATCATCATAATTTTTCAATATGTTATTCAATAATTCGTCATCTTGCCCAATAGTTCGTTCCCTGAAAACACAACCAGCACAACTGTCTAGGAAATCCCTAGAAGCATCGGTTAGTCCATTATAGAAGATATCAAGTATTTCATTTTTCTTAAGAGGATGATCAGGCAAAGAATTAACCAATTGGCAAAGCCTCCCCCAAGCTTGTGGGAGACTCTCTTCTTCAATTTGCACAAAGTTAAATATTTCCTGTAAAGCTTCTTATTTCTTATGAGCAAGGAAATATTTTCAGAGAAGTAATAAATCATATCCTGGTGACTACGCACACAACCAGGAGCAAGAGTATTGTACCAAGCTTTAGCATCACCCTTTAATGAGAACGGAAATAGTATGAGAATATAGCAATAGCGAGTTTTCTCATCATTAGTAAAAAGGGTGGCTATGTCATTCACTTAGTAAGATGTGCCACAATAGTTTCAGTTTCATAACCATGTAAAGGATTAGATTCAACAAAAGTTATTAGCTCTGGATCGACAGAGAATTCATAATTCTTATCATCAATAAAGATAGGTGAGGTAGCAAACTTAGGATCACTTTGCATTCTAGCATTCAAAGATTTTTCTTTATACTTGCATAATAATTTATCTAGATCATCTCCATCCTTACAAGCAAGAATATCTCTAGTTGTCTCCTCATTCATAACATAACCTTCTGGTACCTTTGGCAATTCATATCTAGGAGGGCTAGTTCCAGTAGGTGTTTCAAGATTTCCAGTTTCAATCTCATCATCAGTTTCAACAATATCATGTTGTCTTACTGTAGCAATTTGTTCATCAAGAAAATCACCTAGTGGCACAACATTATCATCATCATCAAGCAAGATACTAGCATCATCATAAGTATCATTCCTAGTAGAAGTAGCATCATCAATAACTTGCGACACATTAGGATTAATAGCATGTGGTGGTGTTGCATGTTTACGTATAACAGAAGGTGAATCTAAAGGAAAGTTAGATGGTAGTTTCTTACCTCCCCTTGTCTTGGAGGGATAAGTCTTAGTCTTAGCATCCTTAAGATTCTTCATAGTGATAAATTGATAATAATTGCAAGTGACTCAACAAATATAGCTATGCTCCCTGGCAACGGCGCCAGAAAAAGGTCTTCGTAACCCACAAGTATATGGGATCGCAGCAATTTTCGAGGGTAGAGTATTCAACCCAAATTTATAGATTCGACACAAGGGGAGCCAAAGATTACTTGCAAGTATTAGCAGCTGACTTGTCAATTCAACCACACCTGGAGATTAATTATCTGCAGCAAAGTGATCAGTAGCAAAGTAGTATGATAGTTTTGATAATAGTAGCGACATCAATAGTAATGGTAACAGTGATAGCAGTAGTTCTGCAGCAAGTGCAATAGTAATGATAGCAGTAGTAAATTAGCAATATAAGAGAAAATCGTAGGCATTGGATCGGTAATTTGTTGGATGATATTCATCATCTGACAGTCATAACCTAGGGCGATACGACATTAGATCCAGTTCATAAATATAATGTAGGCATGTATTCCATAAATAGTCATACGTGCTTATGTAAAGAACTTGCATGACATCTTTTGTCCTACCCTCCCGTGGCAGCGGGGTCCAATTGGAAACTAAGGGATATTAAGGCCTCCATCTAATGGAGAACCGGAACAAAGCATTAACACACGGTGAATACATGAACTCCTCAAATTACGGTCATCACCGGGAGTGGTCCCGACTATCGTCGCTCCGGGGTTGCCGGATCATAACACGTAGTAGGTGACTATAACTTGCAAGATCGGATCTAGAACATAGATATAATTAATATTCAAAAAAAGGACATAGATATAATGATGATAACATAAACAATTCAAATATGAAATCATGGCACCTGGGCCCAAAGTGAAAAGCATTAAGCATGGTAAAGTCATAGCAACATCAATCTCAGAATATAGTGGATACTAGGGATTAGGCCCTAACAAAACTAACTAGATTACATGA
Source organism: Triticum dicoccoides (assembly GCF_002162155.2). NCBI lineage: Eukaryota > Viridiplantae > Streptophyta > Magnoliopsida > Poales > Poaceae > Triticum > Triticum dicoccoides. The sequence goes on from NC_041390.1 coordinate 456,585,367, forward strand.
TGAATCTCATCCAACTCCTCACCGACCAGCGAGCCTACGAAGGAATTACTCACTCTCGGTGGGGAGCATCATGGAATTGGCGATGGGGAAAGGTTGGTGATGACGAAGATCTAAGATCCCCCTCTCTGGAGCCCCAAATGGACTCCAGATCTAGATTCCCGATGAAGAACAGGAGGTGACGGCGGCTCTATCTCATGGAACGTGATAATTCTTTCTCCCTGATTTTTTTCTAAAAATATGTGATATTATAGCGTCGGTTTCTGTCGGATTTCGGGTTCCGGCAGACCCTTGAGGTTCGAACACTGGGGTGCGCGCGGAGATTTCGCCTCCTACCTACCTGCACCCTCCGCCTTGCTAGGATCTAAACTGTGGAAAGAACAACACAAGAGACATAGGGTTTATACTGGTTCGGGCCACCGTTGTGGTGTAATACCCTACTCCAGTGTGTGGTGTGGTGGCTTGCCTCTTGGGCTTATGATGACAAACAATACAAGGAAGAACAGCCTCGCGAGGGTCTGTTCTTGGCTGAGGCGATGAACTGCTGGGAGGAGCTCAGTCACCTTTCTCTCTCTCTCTCTCTTTCTTTTGCCCTCGGTTCTCTGTCCTTGTGTGTGTTCATTCTCCCCCATCTAGCGGGTGGCTGATCCTATTTATAGGGGCCCTGGTCCTCTTCCCAAATATCGAGCGAGAAGGGAGCCAACAATGGCGGGCTAATTTGAAGGGGGACAGCTAGTACTAGCTACCCTGACAAAAGTAGTCTTCACCTGCGCAAAGCTCTGGTGATGACGCCGTCTTGGGCTCCACGATGACCTCCGTCTCGTAGTCCTTCTGGTCTTGGTCTCGTTGCACCGAAATGTCAACCTTTTCCTGATGCCTCGGTACTCCGCGGCTGCGCTTGCCCCCTTTGCACCAAAGAGGAAACGAGGACACTACACGGGCTGGCACCCGCCTGGCGCCCTTGGTCGTCATGGCTTGCGTCATGGGCACCTCGTGAGGTACCCCGCCTTGATCTCTCCGCCTCCTCGTGAGCCAACCTGATGAGGCCGTGCCTGAGGAGGCTCCGTGTCGTCCGCCCCGCGAGGCTTGGCCCCTCGCGAGGGTCTTGGGTTTGTGTTGGTGAAGATGGGCCGCGCTGGGCCCCCCTTTGAGCCACGCCGCAGGCAGGCAAGTCTAGTGACCCCCGTTCCCAGAACGCCGACAGTAGCCCCCGGGCCCAAGGCGCCCCCGGACATGGCCGTGTAGGGAGGCGGAAGGGCAAGAGCAAAGCGCCACGGGCCCTAACAGTCTGCGGCCTTGGGCGCCGCGTGGCGGTTGATTGGACGTGGGCGCCTTAGCAACCGCGCGAGTTGATTAAGGAGCGGCACCGACCTAGGCTTTTCTCCTTGCTTCCCCCGGTTGCTACTCAGATCCCCTTTCTTGCGCCTCTCCTTCCTTCCTCCAAAATTTCCAGATCCGCTCCGACCGTGTGACCTAGGAAGCCATGGCGCCTCGCCAGCCCCCGGCCGTAGCTTGGTACTCGTCCGCCCTGGACCCGCCGAACGTGTCGGAGGCGAGCCTTGCCCAGTTGCGCCGGATGGCGACGGCTCGGGGCGTCAATGGGGCACAGGTGTTTAAAGCCGGCTCCGCCACCCCTGAGGGTCAAGGGAGCACCTTCTATCCGCTCTTCGTAAGCGCCATTGCTGCTGGCCTGGTGCCTCCCTTCTCCGAGTTCTTCTTCTCTGTCCTCCGCCACTATAAGCTGCAAGCCCTGCATCTCCACCCCAACTCCGTCCTTCTCCTGGCAATCTTCGCCTATTACTGCGGGGCTCATGTAGGGGTGCAGCCCTCAGTGGCCTTGCTGCGCCACTACTTCTACCTCCGGACCCCTCGTGGTACTGCTTCTACATGCGTGAGCTTCGTCGCGTATGGTGGCGCCATTGCCATTTTGAACCCCGGGAAAAGGATTGAGGGCTTCAGGAGCAAGTGGGTCTTGGTGGATGCTGGGCGCATCCACCCTCGGCTGATCTTGCCAACGGAGCAGCCCACAAGCTCCAGCAATTGGGGTCGAGCGGAGCTCACGGACCCCCGCGCGAAGCTGATGTTGGAGAAGATGGACGTGGATCTGAGGCCGGCCAATATGGCGGCGGCGAAGCTGACCGGCGCATGGCTGCTGATGGAATTCCTGGAGCACCAGCTGGCTCCGCTTCGGTAGTACTCACTTCCGATGTGGAGGCCCCGTCCGAGCCCCGCGGCCTTAGCCGACGGAGATCTGGCTACTGTCCTCCAATCTCTGGTCGGGGGCGATGTGGCGAGGTCGGCGGGCGCTCCTACGCCCTTGTTCCTCCGTGACGACTGGGAGCAGGTAGTGGAGTCCATGCCCGTCTTCAACGGGGATGGGCCCGTGCCCATGGAAACTCCCGAGGAACCGGTGGACGTGCCCTCCGACGACTCCAGTGAAGAGGAGGAAGGAGGGGAGCGGGGAAAAGGGCCTGACTCCGAGGCGACTAACGGAGAGTCGAGGGCTCCCCTCCCCCGGCGTAGGTCCCGCGTTCTCCGCCTCCCTCCGAGCGATGACGGCGAGGATGACGATGAAGATGATGACAAGCAGGACGGCGGGAGCTCACCCCCGATCCCAAGAAGGACAGGACCGTGCTGATCTCCCGAGGGTCTGCCCCGGCCCCAGGGCGGACCGCAGATGCACCTTCCGCCTCCAAGCTTCCCGAGGTTTACCCTTCCAGCCGGCTTTCAGGCTTCAAATTTGGCCGGAAGCCGCTTGAGCTCGCTGGCGACGACCCGTAAGCATTCGATTCCTGTCTTTATCTCTTGCTTTGCTTCTGAGACTTGACGTCCGCATCTCTTGGATAGGCTGGCGCCCGTAGCAAAGAAGCCGAAGGGGGCTCCCGAGGTTCCATCCGTGGCAGCGCTCCTGCCCGTGAAGGAGGGTGACCGCGACGCACAGGCTTCTCCTGCCCGGTCGTCCTTGCGAGGCCTGGCTGAGCCGGATGGGGCGAGCTCAGCCCCATGGCCCATGTGGCTCCCGAGGTGCTCTCGCCTGCCGCCGCCACCACGGCTGTCGGGGCGCGGCAGACTCCGCCTCAGGATGCTGTGGCCGCGCTGCCGCCTTCTCCTCCTACTCCACCGGCTGCTGTCTCTCCGACTCCTTCTGCCGTTCTGGATCGTGCTGTTGCTTTGCTGGACCGACTACGGAAGGATCTTCTTGGCACCGACCCCCGCTTGGTGGCCGGGCGCTTGGAGCTGGCTTCAGGATGGGTTCGCTCCGACGCTTCGATTCGGGCGGCGCTGGTCCAGGCCTCGACGGCATGCGGCAAGGAGAAGCAGGCCGTCCTTGAGGCGAAGGCTGCTCGTGACGCAGCCCTGGGGAAGGTGGTCGACGTCCGTGGGCGTTGCAAGGCGCTGGAGGGCGAGCTGCAAGATTTGCAGGACCAGCTCACGAACAAGGTCCGCCTTCGCCAAGAGCAGGAAGAAGGCGTGACGGCTCGCGAGGCGGCTCTCGAGGAGAGGGAGGTCAAGCTCAAGAAATGCCGCGACCACCTAGGCGCGCTGGAGCAGGAGTTGGGGGCGAGGATGGCCAAGCTGGACGATGAGGCCCTAGTTCTTACCGAGGACCACGTGGCCTTCACGGAGATGGAGGCGAAGGCTCGCTCCTCACTGAGGATGCTTTACGACGGCGTCCTGGAGAGCCCACTGGCTGGCACCAAGGACGGCCCCACCAAGCTGCTTCCCTTCCTGGTTCACACTCTTGAAGATGTCGCCCTTGGCCTTGGCCCCACGGCCGAGGACGAGGCGCGTATCCTATCTTCTGCAGCACTGACGCGGGTCCTCACCCACATCTACCTTCGCGATCCCGGTGTCGACCTCGATAGCCTGCTGGAGCCAGTGAGCGGCGAGCGTGCCGCTGCTGCTACCGAGGCCGTGAAGGGTCGCGCAGAGGCCCTGTTGGGGAAGTTCCGGGCCTTCAGCACCAAGCCGAAGCAAGGCGCTCCCGACTCCACCGCCCCATGAGGCGTGCCCGATCCGCACTGCTCCACCACCGACAAGTGACTTCGTCGCGGCTCCTGTCCTGCTTTTAATTCCTACACATGTATCATGCCTCGGGGAGGCGTTTAAACTTGCGTTTGGCATTGAGATAACAGTGTGGACAGTAATATTTGCTTTTGAATTCCTTGAAATTTGCGCCTTTCCTTCCTACTTGCTTATGTTCTACGCCGGCAGAGCCCGGCCCTGCGCATGCCTCACCCAGCGTTGGTCCCGACCGGAGCAGCAGTGCAACCTACAGCAATAGCAAAGCAAAGCAGCAACACGGACGAAAGCAAGAGCAGTGCAGCAGCGTGACCGACAGCAAGAACAGAGCTACAACACGAGTGAGAGCTGGAGCAGCAGCAGCAGCTAGTGCCGGTGTGGAAGTTGCCGCCAAGGAAGCAATGACATGGGGGATAGACACAATGGATGAAGTGGTCAGCGACGGCGCCGTCGATGGAGACCCGCCATGGTTGCTCGATATCGAGCACCGCAGCCCCGTGAGATCAAATAAAAGATAAAATCTAGTGGTGAGTGCAGAACCTCCTTGGGGGCGCCGAGTAGGCCTCGGTTTCATCGGAGGAATTGGTAAGGGTGTTGCGGTTCCGGTGGGGCAGGTCAAGATGACGCTGTGGGGATGGAGATGGCCCAATAGACGAGGCGAATGTCGGGGCAGCTCCTTGGAGGTGGATGACGGGGAGGCTGATCCGACGGGACAACGAGATCGACGATGGATCCTCATACGGTGGGGTGGATGAGGGACGGCGAGCTGTTGCGGTGGATGACATCATTGGGGAAGAGTCTTCGGCTGGGCGGTGGTCGGGAGGCCGAGGGAGGAGCGAGAGGTTTCATGGGTTTTGGTGGCCTCGGTGTATGAATGGGGGGACGAAGAGGAAGGGTAGGGGGGGCCATGGCTTAGGGACGCGCTTGTCCGGAATGTAGGGTAAGCTACGAATATACCCCACCGGTTTTGACCATGCGACGTCGAGGCGGGATTTCGGGCTCAGGGGTAGAAGGGGGATTTCGCATGTCTGGGTTGCGGGACCAATTACGGTTGAGGAGGGAGTTTTCGCACGTGTCAAAGTTTCGGGATAACAAGGCGCGGCGCGGGTTGAAGAGGCGAGAGTTTCACAGCAAAAGAGACAAAAGATACTCGAGCTTTACTATATTGCTATAATGTCATTGAAAAAACTACAAGAAAAATGTAAAAAAAAAATGGGAGAACAAGATTACCCTATACAGTACCAAATCAGTTCGCACTTCCCTCAACAACAACAAAAAGAAATCAATCCCACCACAAGACAGATTCATGTCCCTTTTTATATGACTAAAAATGCCAGGATCTCGAATTTCAATTTTTGAATCCACGTTATGTTGAATTCGAATATATCGTTAGGTGACCTTGCTGTTTATAATGGATGTAGTCCTACATTTTGATCTTCCATCTTATATGAACATTTTACTCCACCCTATGAACATATATATTGTCATCTACCATATGGACTAAATTTGAATCAATTTTCCTTATTTGAATATGATTCTTATCAAGTTATACCATCATTTAAATATTATCTTGATAACAGAAAACATGCATATAGCAGTAATCATATTTCACAATGAACTACATGTACCATACGATCTCCAATTCAAATATTTGTATCCATTTTATGTTGAATTCAAATCGCAGTACATTGGTCTAGGTAGCGAGATGTTTGGGATAATCTAAACCCTATTTTCATATGTATAATTTTTGGCCGAATTGGGACAAGTTTTGGTATAAGCTTCTTGCAAACCGGAGATTCTCTCAACAAGCCTCTTGGTTCCAAGAGGGAACGTGTCACCTTTGTAGGGTAACGCAGTAATTTCAAAAAAATCCTACGCACACGCAAGATCATGGTGATGCATAGCAACGAGAGGGGAGAGTATCGTCTACATACCCTCGTAGACCGTAAGCGGAAGCGTTATGACAACGCGGTTGATGTAGTCTTACGTCTTCACGATCGACCGGTCTAGCACCGAAGGTACGACACCTCCACGATCTGCACACGTTCGGCTCGGTGAAGTCCCGCGAACTCATGATCCAGTAGAGCTTCGAGGGAGAGTTTCATCAGCACGACAGCGTGATGACGGTGATGATGTTGCTATGGAATAGGGCTTCACCTAAGCACTGCTATGATATAAACCGAGGTGGATTATGGTGGAGGGGGGCACCGCACACGGCTAAAAGATCAATGACCTACTTGTGTGTCTATGGGGTGCCCCCTCCCCCGTATATAAAGGAGTGGAGGAGGGGGAGGGCCGGCCCTCTCTATGGCACGCCCTAGGGGAGTCCTACTCCCTTCGGGAGTAGGATTCCCCCCTTCCAAGTAGGAGTAGGAGAGGAAGGAAGGAGGAGAGATGGAGGAAGGAAAGGGGGGCCGGCCCCCCTCTCAATTTGGATTGGGATTGGGGGCGCGCCTCCCTCTTTTCCCTTCCCTCTCCTCTATTCCACTAAGGCCTAATAAGGCCCATATACTCCCCGAGGGGTTTTGTAACCTCCTGGTACTCCGAAAAAATGCCCGAACCACTCGGAACCATTCCGATGTCCAAATATAGGCTTCGAATATATCGATCTTTATGTCTTGACCATTCCGAGACTCCTCGTCACGTCCGTGATCAAATCCGGGACACTGAACTACCTTTGGTACATCAAAACACATAAACTAATAATACCGATCGTCACGGAACGTTAAGCATGCGGACCCTACGGGTTTGAGAAACTATGTAGACATGACCAAGACATGTCTCCGGTCAATAACCAATAGCGGAACCTGGATGCTCATATTGGCTCCTACATATTCTACGAAGATCTTTATCGGCCAAACCGCATAATGGTATACGTTGTTCCCTTTGTAATCGGTATGTTACTTGCCCGAGATTCGATCATCAGTATCTCAATACCTAGTTCAATCTCGTTACCCGCAAGTCTCTTTACTCGGTTCATAATGCTACATCCCGTAACTAACTCATTAGCTACATTGCTTGAAAGGCTTATTGTGATGTACATTACCAAGAGGGCCCAGATATACCTCTCCGACAATTGGAGTGACAAATCCTAATCTTGATCCATGCCAACTCAACAAACACCATCGGAGACACCTGTAGAGCACCTTTATAATAACCCAGTTCCGTTGTGATGTTTGGTAGCACACAAAGTGTTCCTCCGGTTTTCGGGAGTTGCATGATCTCATAGTCATAGGAACATGTATAGTTATGGAGAAAGCAATAGCAAGCAACTAAACGATCATCGTGCTAAGCTAACGGATGGGTCAAGTCAATCACATCATTCTCTAATGATGTGATCCCGTTAATCTAATGACAACTCATGTCTATGGTTAGGAAACATAACCAGCATTGATTCAACGAGCTAGTCAAGTAGAGGCAAACTAGTGACACTTTGTTTGTCTATGTATTCACACATGTACTAAGTTTCCAGTTAATACAATTCTAGCATGAATAATAAACATTTGTCATGATATAAGGAAATATAAATAACATCTTTATTATTGCCTCTAGGGCATATTTTCTTCAGTCTCCCACTTGCACTAAGTCAATAATCTAGATTACATTGTAATGATTCTTACACCCGTGGAGTCTTGGTGTTGATCATGTTTAGCTCGTGAGAGAGGCTTAGTCAATGGGTCTGCAACATTCGGATCCGTATGTATCTTGAAAATATTTATGTCTCCCTCCTTGACTTGATCGCGGATGGAATTGAAGTATCTGTTGATGTGCTTGATTCTCTTGTGAAATCTGGATTCCTTTGCCAAGGCAATTCCTCTAGTATTGTCACAAAAGATTTTCATTGGACCCGATGCACTACGTATGACACCTAGATCAAATATGAACTCCTTCATCCAGACTCCTTCATTTGCAGCTTCTGAAGTAGGTATGTATTCCGCTTCACATGTAGATCCCCCCATGACGCTCTGCTTGGAACTGCACCAACTGATAGCTCCTCCATTTAATAAAAACATGTATCCGGTCTATGACTTAGAGTCATCCGGATCAGTGTCAAAGCTTGCATTGACGTAACCGTTTATGACGTGCTCTTTGTCACCTCCATATAAGAGAAACATATCCTTAGTCCTTTTCAGGTATTTCAGGATGTTCTTGAATGTTGTCCAGTGATCCACTCCTGGATTACTTTGGTACCTCCCTGCTAGGCTAATAGCAAGGCACACATCAGGTCTGGTACATAGCATTGCATACATGATAGAGCCTATGGTTGAAGCATAGGGAACACCTTTCATTTTCTCTCTATCTTCTGCAGTGGTCGGGCATTGAGTCTGACTCAACTTCACACCTTGTAATACAGGCAAGAACCCTTTCTTTGCCTGATCCATTTTGAACTTCTTCAAAACTTTATCAAGGTATGTGCTTTGTGAAAGTCCAATTAAGCGTCTTGATCTATCTCTATAGATCTTGATGCCCAATACATAAGCAACTTTACCGAGGTCTTTCATTGAAAAATTCTGATTCAAGTATCCATTTATGCTATTTCGAAATTCAGTATAATTACTGATTAACAATATGTCATCTACATATAATATCAGAAATGCTACGGAGCTCCCACTCACTTTCTTGTAAATACAGACTTCTCCAAAAGTCTATATAAAACCATATGCTTTGATCACACTATCAAAGTGTATATTCCAACTCTGAGAGGCTTGCACCAGTCCATAAATGGATCGCTTGAGCTTGCACACTTTGTTAGCACCTTTTGGATCAACAAAACCTTCTAGTTGCATCATATACAACTCTTCTTTAAGATATCCATTAAGGAATGCAGTCTTGACATCCATTTGCCAAATTTCATAATCATAAAATGCGGCAATTGCTAACATGATTCAGATGGACTTAAGCATCGCTACGGGTGAGAAGGTCTCATCGTAGTCAACTCCTTGAACTTGTCGAAAACCTTTCGCAACAAGTCGAGCTTTGTAGACAGTAACATTACCGTCAGCATCAGTCTTCTTGTTGAAGATGCATTTATTCTCTATGGCTGCCGATCATCGGGCAAGTTAACCAAAGTCCATACTTTGTTCTCATACATGGATCCCATCTCAAATTTCATGGCTTCAAGCCATTTTGTGGAATCTAGGATGATCATCGCTTCCTCATAGTTTGTAGGTTTGTCATGGTCAAGTAACATGACTTCCAGAACAGGATTACCGTACCACTCTGGTGCGGATCTTACTCGGGTTGACCTACGAGGTTCGGTAGTAACTTGATCAAAACTTTCCTGATCATCATCATTAGCTTCCTCACTTACTGGTGTAGGAATCACTGGAACTGATTTCAGTGATGTACTACTTTCCAATAAGGGAGAAGGTACAATTACCTCATCAAGTTCTACTTTCCTCCCACTCACTTCTTTCGAGAGAAACTCCTTCTGAAAGGATCCATTCTTAGCAACGAATATCTTCCCTTCGGATCTGTGATAGAAGGTATTCCCAACAGTCTCCTTTGGGTATCCTATGAAGACACATTTCTCCGATTTGGGTTCAAGCTTATCAGGTTGAAGCTTTTTCACATAAGCATCGCATCCCCAAACTTTAAGAAACGACAACTTGGGTTTCTTGCCAAACCATAGTTCATAAGGTGTCGTCTCAACAGATTTAGATGGTGCCCTATTTAACGTGAATGTAGCTGTCTCTAAAGCATAGCCCCAAAACGATAGCAGTAAATCTAGTAAAGTACGATTACGACATTCGGACACACCATTACGTTGTGGTGTTCCAGGTGGCGTGAGTTGCGAAACTATTCCGCATTGTTTCAAATGAAGTCCAACCTCATAACTCAAATATTCGCCTCCACGATTAGATCATATTAACTTGATTTTCTTGTTACGATGATTTTCCACTTCACTCTGAAATTCTTTGAACTTTTCAAATATTTCAGACTTATGTTTCATTAAGTAGATATACCCATATCTGCTCAAATCATCTGTGAAGGTGAGAAAATAACGATATCTGCCACAAGCTTCAATGTTCATTGGACCACACACTTCAGTATGTATGATTTCCAATAACTCTGTTCCTTGCTCCATTGTTCCGGAGAACAGAGTTTCAGTCATCTTGCCCATGAGGCATGGTTCGCAAGTACCAAGTGATTCATAATCAAGTGATTCCAGAAGTCCATCCGAATGGAGTTTCTTCATGCGCTTTACACCAATATGATCTAAACGGCAGTGCCACAAATAAGTTGCACTATCATTATCAACTCTGCATCTTTTGGCTTCAATACTATGAACATGTGTATCACTACTATCAAGATTTAGTAAAAATAGACCACTCATCAGGGGTGCATGACCATAAAAGATATTACTCATATAAATAGAACAACCATTATTCTCTGATTTAAATGAATAACCGTCTCGCACCAAACAAGATCCAGATATAATGTTCATGCTCAAGATGGCACTAAATAACAATTATTTAGGTTAAATACTAATCGAGAAGGTAGATGTAGAGGTAGCGTGCCGACGGCGATCACATCAACTTTGGAACCATTTCCCACGCGCATCGTCACCTCGTCCTTAGCCAATCTTTGCTTAATCCATAGCCCATGTTTCGAGTTGCAAATGTTAGCAACTGAACCAGTATCAAATACCCAGGCACTACTGCGAGCATTAGTAAGGTACACATCAGTACATGTATATCAAATATACCTTTCACTTTGCCATCCTTCTTCTCCGCCAAATACTTGGGGCAGTTCCACTTCCAGTGACCAGTTCCTTTGCAGTAGAAGCACTCAGTCTCAGGCTTAGGTCCAGACTTGGGTTTCTTCACTTGAGCAGCAACTGGCTTGTTGTTCTTCTTGATGTTCCCCTTCTTCCCTTTTACCCTTTTTCTTGAAACTGGTGGTCTTGTTGACCATCAACACTTGATGCTCCTTCTTGATTTCTGCCTCCGCAACCTTTAGCATTGCGAAGAGCTCGTGAATCGTCTTATCCATCCCTTGCATATTATAGTTCATCATGAAGCTCTTGTAGCTTGGTGGCAGTGATTGAAGAACTCTGTCAGTGACACTATCATCAGGAAGATTAACTCCCAGTTGAGTCAAGTGGTTGTGGTACCCAGACATTCTGAGTATATGTTCACTGACAGAACTATTCTCCTCCATCTTACAGCTGTAGAACTTATTGGAGACTTCATATCTCTCAATAAGGGCATTTGCTTGAAATATTAGCTTCAACTCCTGGAACATCTCATATTTCACCATGACATTCAAAATGTCGTTGAAGTCCCGATTCTAAGCCGGAAAGCATGGCACATTGAATTATCGAGTAGTCATCAGCTTTGATCTGCCAGGTGTTCATAACATCTGGCGTTGCTCCTGCAGCGGGTTTGTCACCTAGCGATGCTTCTAGGACGTAATTCTTCTGTGCAGCAATGAGGATAATCCTCAAGTTACGGACCCAGTCCGTGTAGTTTCTACCATCATCTTTCAACTTAGCTTTCTCTAGGAACACATTAAAATTCAACAGAACAACAGCACGGGCAATCTATCTATAACAACATAGACATGTAAAATACTATCAGGTACTAAGTTCATGATAAATTAATGTTCAATTAATCAAATTACTTAAGAAATCCCACTTATATAGACATCTCTCTAATCATCTAATTGATCACATGATCCATATCAACTAAACCATGTCCGATCATCATGTGAGATGGAGTAATTTTCAATGCTGAACATCACAATGTTGATCATATCTACTACATGATTCACGCTCAACCTTTTGGTCTCCAGTGTTCCGAGGCCATATCTGCATATGCTAGGCTCGTCAAGTTTAATTCGAGTATTCTGCGTGTGCAAAACTGGCTTGCACCCATTGTATGTGAACGTAGAGCTTATCACACCCGACCATCACATGGTGTCTCGACACGACGAACTGTAGAAATGGTGCATACTCAGGGAGAACACTTATACCTTGAAATTTAGTGAGAGGTCATCTTATAATGCTACCACCGAACTAAGCAAAATAAGATGCATAAAGGATAAACATCACATGAAATCAATATAAGTGATATGATATGGCCATGCCTTTGATTTCCATCTTCAAAGCACCGTCATGATCACCATCATCACCGGCTTGACACCTTGATCTCCATCGAAGCATCGTTGTCGTCTCACCAACTATTGCCTCTACGACTATCGCTACCTCTTAGTGATAAAGTAAAGCAATTACATGGCGATTGCATTTCATACAATAAAGTGACAACCATATGGCTCATGCCAGTTGCTAATAACTGTGTTACAAAACATGATCATCTCATACAATAAAATTTAGCATCATGCATCAATATGTCCTCTACTTTGTTGTTGCAAGTTTTACGTGGCTGCTACGGGGTAAGCAAGAACCGTTCTTACCTATGCATCAAAAACCACAACACGGTATAGTGATTGCTTTTTCATCTTCAGAAAGAACCTTGTTCATTAAATTCGATTCAACTAAAGCTAGAGAAATAGACACCCATTAGCCACCTATGTGCGAAGCACGTCGGTAGAACCAGTCTCGCGTAAGAGTACGCGTAATGTCGGTCTGGGCCGCTTCATCCAACAATGCCGCTGAATCAAGAATCAACTAGTGACTGCAAGCAATATGTATATACCCACGCCCACAACTCCTTTGTGTTCTACTCGTGCATATAACATCTACGCATAAACCTGGCTCGGATGCCACTGTAGGGTAACGCAGTAATTTCAAAAAGATGCCTATGCACATGCAAGATCATGGTGATGCATAGGAACGAGAGGGGAGAGTATCGTCTACATACCCTCGTAGACCGTAAGCAGAAGTGTTATGACAACGCGGTTGATGTAGTCGTACATCTTCACGATTGACCGATCTAGCACCGAAGGTACGGCACCTCCGCGATCTGCACACGTTTGGCTCGGTGACGTCTCGCGAACTCACGATCTAGTAGATCCTCGAGGGAGAGTTTCGTCAGCACGACGGTGTGATGACGATGATGATGTTGCTACCGGAACAGGGCTTCGCCTAAGCACTGCTACGATATAAACCGAGGTGGATTATGGTGGAGGTGGGACACCGCACATGGCTAAAAGATCAATGCTCTACTTGTGTGTCTATGGGGTGCCCCCTCCCCCGTATATAAAGGAGTGGAGGAGGGGGAGGGCCGACCCTCTCTATGGCGGGCCCTAGGGGAGTCCTACTTCCTCCCGGAGTAGGATTCCCCCTTTCCAAGTAGGAGTAGGAGAGGAAGGAAGGAGGAGAGAGGGAGGAAGGAAAGGGGGGCCGCCCCCCTCCCAATTCAGATTGGGCTTGGGGGGCGCGCCTCCCTCTTTTCCCTTCCCTCTCCTTTATTCCACTAAGGCCCAATAAGGCCCATATACTCCCCGGGGTGTTCCGGTAACCTCCCGGTACTCTGGAAAAATGCCCGAACCACTCAGAACCATTCCAATGTCCAAATATAGGCTTCCAATATATCGATCTTGACGTCTCAACCATTTCGAGACTCCTCGTCATGTCTGTGATCAAATCTGGGACTCCGAACTACCTTCGGTACATCAAAACACATACACTCATAATACCGATCGTCACTAAACGTTAAGCGTGCGGACCCTACGGGTTCGAGAACTATGTAGACATGATCGAGACATGTCTCCGATCAATAACCAATAGCGCAACCTGGATGCTCATATTGGCTCCTACATATTCTACGAAGATCTTTATCGGTCAAACCGCATAACAGTATACGTTGTTCCCTTTGTCATCGGTATGTTACTTGCCTGATATTCGATCGTTGATATCTCAATACCTAGTTCAATCTCATTACTGGCAAGTCTCTTTACTTGTTCTGTAATGCTACATCCCATAACTAGCTCATTAGCTACATTGCTTGCAAGGCTTCACTACAAAAAAAGACACATCCGTGACATTTTGGGTCGAACGAATTTTTTTTCTATCATACATATGACACTTCCATGACGATAATTGTGACAAAACCCGGTATCATCATAGATGTTGTGGGCTCCTACTTCTATGACAAAAAATCATGACAAAAAATGGGCTTTTCGTCCTGGGCGGGCCGGAGACGCAGCTGCGTGACATTCTTTGGGCCGTCCATGACGGAAAAAACTGTGGTAGAAGCGAGGGGGAGGAAAATTTCAGGGAGTTCCCGGTTACGGTGGGAGGTCGGGGGCCGAGCGATGCGCGTTTCTCTCATATACGTATGCGCATGTGTGCGAGGCATTGACTCTAACTGAACCCGAGCGAGGCGTTGGGCTCTAACTGAACCAGAGCGATTGCACTGCAGGCTACGCGTTACTGAACCCGAGCGATCAATCGATGGCTGTTAACTGAACCCGATCGAGCGATTGCTTCGCTACTGCTGCTAATTGAAGCCGATCGATGCTGCCTCTGGATGAACAATGAGCGTTGCGGGGGGAGGGGGTTTGGATGAACAGTTCTCGGTGGGGTGGATGAACAGGACCCCGTGGTGTTGCCTCTGGATGAACAGGACCCCGATCGATCGAGCCAGTTGGGGCTGGATGAACAGGAACTCGTGGAGGGCTGGATGAACAGGACCACCCCATGGAGGGCAGGATGAACAGTAGATGGTGGAGAGCAGGATGAACAGTAGCCCATGGAGGGCTGGTCGAACAGGAGCCCGTGGAGAGGGCTGGTTGAACAGTAGCCGGTGGAGTAGCGGCGGTGGAGGCTGCATGATCAGGAGCCCGTGGATGAATAGTCGCAGGTGGAGGCTGGAGGAGGTCGACGGTGGATGAATAGTAGCTCATGGAGGCTGGAGGAGGTCGACGGTGGAGATGAACAGTATCTCGTGGAGTCCTGTTTTGCGGTATGCCACACCCCTCCCGATGAATAGGACCCCTGTTTCGACCATAGCGCTCCAACACAAGTCCGTTTCCTCCGTTTTGCGGTACACCGCACCCCTCCCGATCAACAGGACCCCCGTTTTGACCGTAGGAGGTCCGTTTCCTCCGTTTTCCAGTATGCCAGACCCCTCCCGATCAACAGGATCCCGTTTCGAACGTGGCCGGTCGAACACAAGGCTGTTTCCTCCGTTCTGCAGTACGCCAGGCCTCGTTTCCATCGCCTGTTCCGTCCAAGCCCTCCCGATGAATACGACGCATTCCGTTGCCTCCCCATGAACACGAGCATTCCGTTGCCTCCCCATGAACATGACGACGACGTTGTTTCTCCATTCCGACCCAGCCATGTACACGAGCCCTCGCCGTATGTATGCACGAGTAGGCGTTCGAGACCCCGCCCGTATGGACACATACGTGGCCGTATTTTCTTTCTTGCACCCTGGCCGTTGTACATACGTGTACATGCTACGTGCACGCCTCTACTACGACACGTGCGCTCCTCTGCTACGACACGTGCGCGCCTCAACATCGACCAGTATGTACGTACACGTTCGTGACCAGAATGACAACGCTACATACGCTTCGACCAGGTTGGTCCTGACTGTCAGGGACTTCCTTGCCTGCGAAGATGTAGCTCGTGGGTCCCAACAGTCAGGGGGCGAATGGTTTTTTTGCCTGGACACACTTCCTTGCGTGCGAAGATGTAGCTGGTTAGTCCCAGCAGTCAGGGGGAAACGTTTTTTCCGCGAAATACAGTGGCCCATCCGGTGGGTCCCAGCTTTCAGGTGGAGGAATCATTATTTTCCACGTAATAAGGAGGCACTTCCTTGCTGCGGCCGTGGACCCAGCTGTCAGCTTCTCCACGTACAGTCCATGTCTGATGGAAGTCGTTCCTTAACCACGTTGACCACGCCGCGCCGAGAGCACCAGGGTGGTGGACGACGGCGAGGCCTAGGAAGGGGACGACACGGAGGCAACAAAGACTCGGCAGTTGTTTCCCACGCGCAGGGGAGTATGATGTAAGAGGGTTTACTGGTTCGTCTGCCGTCGCCGGAGAATAACAGCAGGTGTGGGTGAGTAGAGGGATGGCTAGGCCAGCGATGGGAGTACGGTCGGGCGGTGAGGCCTACGCGGCAGCACAGCCGGCCGCAAGGAGGAGGGAACAGGCAGTCCCGCCGGCGCTTGTTTGAGCGGATGGAGCAGGAAGAGCAGAGATTGAA
The DNA here is from genome assembly GCF_002162155.2 of Triticum dicoccoides. Classification (NCBI taxonomy): domain Eukaryota; kingdom Viridiplantae; phylum Streptophyta; class Magnoliopsida; order Poales; family Poaceae; genus Triticum; species Triticum dicoccoides. Next base: position 456,601,512 of record NC_041390.1, read on the forward strand.
GAAGCACGACGGCCATTGGATGGACATCCAACAGTCAGTGCTTGTGCGTCAACCTTTTTTTAGGAAAGCCTCAAATCTGTGGAAAACAGCATACAACCCATCTGCCATTATTTCTAATAATTTACAGCCCATTTGCTAATTCTTAAGGTTTTTTTGGAGTCCATATTCTTTTGTTAGCATTACAGCCCATATTGTGGCAACGATTAAAAAATTATACGAAATTTTGCATATTTCGGTGCGGTCCGAACTGTTTTTACTCCCGAAATTTCGACTCACATTCAAATTGATTTTAAAAATAAATGTAGATCAATATAAAATCCAACAAATTCTCCACGCATAACAAATAATGTAATTTAAAATCTTGAAATGAAAAAAAGATATTTGAAACTAATTGCCGGTTTGATGTGTTTTAAAAATGTACAACCCATTTCTCATTACCGATGGGCCATTTTCTCGGCCAGCCGAATGAAAGCTCTCCTCGTCTTGAAAGATTTGCAGCCCAACAGGCCTGACAAAGCGTCTTACTTGGTAAATCACAAAAAAACTGGGCTGTGGCCATGGACCCAGCTGTCAGCCTCTCCACGTACAGTACTCTTTCGATGGAAGTCGTTCCTTGACCACGTTGACCACGCCGCACGGAGAGCACCATGGCGGTGGACGACGGCGAGGCCTAGGAAGGGGCCGATGCGGCAGTGGAAGCCCACACGGAGAGGACAACGAGGGTTCACTGGTTCGGCTGCGGTGTGAGGCTGCCGTCGCCGCAGGGCCTGGCCAGTGGTGGGAATAGTAGGGGGCGGTGAGGCCTCTGCGGTAGCACAGCCGGCCACGGGAGGCAGGAGCATGCGGCACGACCGGTGCTACTTTGGGCGGCTGGAGCAAGAAGACCAGAGGTTGAAGAAGCACTACGGCCGTTGGATGGACATCGTACGGTCACTGGAGCTAGAATCGTTCATATTGATTAAGTTGACAAAGCCCTTCGTCCCCGTCAACTTAGTAGGCCCACAAGTCAGCCTCCCAGCAAGGTGGGTCCCAGCTAGCCGGGGGAGTATTCCTTTTTTTGTGCGTAATAAGGAGGCACTTCCGGTTGGTCCGAGCTGACAGTGGGGGGGGGGACGTTTTTTTCACGAAATATGATGGCCCGTCCGGTGGGTCGCAGCAATCAGGGGGAAAAGATTTTTTTCGCAAAATACTGGTGGCCCCCGGTGGGTCCCCGCTGTTAGGTGGAGGAATAATTATTTTGCACGTAATAAGGAGGCACTTCCTTGCTGCGGCCATGGACCCAGCTATCAGCCTCTCCACGTACAGTCCACGTCCGATGGAAGCCATTCCTTGACCATGTTGACCACACCGCGCCGAGAGCACCAGGGCGGTGGACGACGGCGAGGCCTAGGAAGGGGACGACGCGGAGCCGGGGAAGACGCGACATTGGATGCCCACGCGTAGAGGAGTATGAGGGTTCACTGGTTCTCTGCGGTGTGAGGCTGCCGTCGTCACAGAATAATAGGGGGTGTGGGTGAGTAGAGGGATGGCCTGGCCAGCGGTGGGAGTAGTAGGGGGCGGTGAGGCCTCCGCCGCATCGCAGCCGGCCACGGGACGCAGGAGCATGAGGCACGACCGGCGCTGGTTTGGGCGGCTGGAGCAAGTAGACCAGAGGTTGAAGAAGCACTACGGCCGTTGGATGGACATCGTACGGTCACTAGAGCTAGAATCATGCATATTGACTAAGTTGACAAAGCCCTCCATCCCCGTCAACTTAGTAGGCCCACAAGTCAGCCTGCCACTAAGGTGGGTCCCAGCTAGCAGAGGGGTATTCATTTTTTTGTGCGTAATAAGGAGGCACTTTCGGTGGGTCCGAGCTGACAGCAGGGGGAACATTTTTTTCGCGAAATACGGTGGCCCGTCTGGTGGGTCCCAGCAGTCAGGGGCAAACGTTTTTTTTGCGATATACTGGTGGGCGTCCGGTGGGTCCCTACTGTGAGGTGGAGGAATAATTATTTTCCGCGTAATAAGGAGGCACTTCCTTGCGGCTGCCATGGACCCAGCTGTCAGCCTCTCCATGTACAGTATTCTTCCGATGGAATTCGTTCGTTGACCACATTGACCATGCCGCGCTGACAGCACCACAGTGGTGGACGACGGTGAGGCCTAGGAAGGGGACGACACGGAGCCGGGGAAGACGCGGCAGTGGATGGCCACGCGGAGAGGAGTACGAGGGTTCACTGGTTCTGCTGCGCTGCCGTCGCCGCAGAATAACAGGGGGTGTGGGTGAGTGGAGTGGAGGGATGGCCTGGCCAGAAGTGGGAGTAGTATGGGGGCGGTGAGGCCTCCGCGGCAGCACAGCCGGCCATGGGAGGCAGGAGTAGGCGGCACGACCGGCGCTGCTTTGGGCGGCTGGAGCAAGAAGACCAGAGGTTGAAGAAGCACTACGGCCGTTGGATGGACATCGTACGGTCAGTCGAGCTAGAATCGTGCATATTGACTAAGTTGGCAAAGCCCTTCATCCCCGTCAACTTAGTAGGCCCACTATACTGGGTTCCAGCTAGTAGGGGGAGTATTCATTTTTTTGTGTGTAATAAGGAGGCACTTCCTTGCATGCGAAGATATAGCTGGTGGGTCCGAGCTGTCAGTGGCGGTAATGTTTTTTTCACGAAATATAGAGGCCGTTTCGGTGGGTCCCAGATGTCGGGTGGAGGAAATCATTATTTTGCGCGTAATAAGGAGGCATTTCCTTG
>NC_041390.1:456604485-456610364 GCF_002162155.2 Triticum dicoccoides
GCGGCAGCACAGCCGGCCGCGGGGAGGAGGGAGCAGGCAGTCCCACCGGCGCTTGTTTGAGCGGCTGGAGCAGGAAGAGCAGAGATTGAAGAAGCACGACGGCCGTTGGATGGACATGCAACAGTATACATGCCATCTATGGAAAGCCTCAAATCTATGGAAAACAGCATACAGCCCATCTGCCATTATTTCAAATAATTTATAGGCCATTTGCTAATTCTTACGTGTTTTTTTGGAGCCCATATTCTTTAAGTTAGCATTACATCCCATATTTTGGCCAAGGTTAAAAAATTATACGAAATTTTGCATATGTCAGTGCGGTCTGAACTATTTTTAGTCCCGAAATTTCGAGTCACATTCATACTGATTTTAAAAATAAATGTATATCAATATTAAATCCAATAAATTGTCCACGCATAAAAATCAATGCAATTTAAAATCTCGAAATGAAAAAAGATATTTGAAAATAATTGTCGGTTTGATGTGTTTTAAAAATGTACAGCCCATTTCTCATTACTGATAGGCAATTTTCTCGGCCAGCCGAATGAAGCTCTCCTCGTCTTGAAAGATTTGCAGCCCAGCAGGCCTGATAAAGCAACTTACTTGACAAATCACAAAAGAACTGGGCTAGCCATTTTCAGAAAGAAAAAAACTACTGGGCTGGTCTGTGGTAAACATAAAAGAAAAGGATGTCTAGACAGGCCAGAGTGTCCCGCACAGCCCAGTTGACACCCTGCTTCCGTCTCAAAAACAAATTAGATAAATGCCACTCCAATTATGGCGATTCATAAAAATTCCACTGCAATTTCCAAACTTTGAAAAATGCCACTGCAATTTTTGCAAACTTTAAAAAACGCCACTGCAGTTTGCAAACTTTGAAAAACGCCACTCCAGACTTCGAAAAATTCCACTAGAAATGGCATGAAATGACATTTTTCAAAGTTTGGAAATTGCTGTGGCATTTCTCGGATACACCAAATTTGGAGTGGCATTTATCAAATTAACCCAAAACAAAAATAACTGGGCGAGCTGCTGGGTCCCTGGTGTCAGCCGCTCGTTGTGTAATTCTCTCGTTTATTGACTATGTTGACAATTGCATGGGACCCAGATGTTAGAAATCCACTAGGAGGAGCCATTTTTTTTATTGGCTTCAAATAAGGAGGCACTTGCTTGCGTACTGCCATGACCTTGGCGGGTCCCTGTTGTCATCCTCTCCACGTACAATACCAGTTAGTCATGCTTCAAAATTGATCGGCACGCCATTAAAAAAATAAAGGTCGATAACTAATGCGGCACCTCGGGCCAACGCGGCCAGATCGATTTTTGCATGAGAAATTACACACCATGTTTCATTGACATCTGGTCCCGTTCCAACATATCAGTGAGACGACGGCGAGTAGTAGGAGTATTTCCGAACGGACGTGTAGGCCGGGGCGCCTCTTCGTGAACCATGGCAAACTCCCAACCGTCCACCGACTCTTCGCCTTTCCCTCTCGATTTGGAACTGCTGTCGCACGCTCTTCCTCTCCCTCCTCCATTTTCCTTCAGCCCTTCACCCTTTCTTCTGCCATTGCTCGATCGGCTTCTCCATGGAGGGAACAGGCCAGAAACAACCCCGTTATTCTTGCCACAATCTGAAAGATGACATGGTGGAGGAACTCATTGATCGGTGCGACGTCATCACCTCGGCTAGCATGGCAGGTTCGTTCAAGCCCATTCTCGACTCAACTAATAACATCATTACAAAGAACTCAAGAGTCAAGGAGCGGTTTGATCTCCCCTATCTTCTTTGCCGTGACCCTGATGACTGGCGCCGGCATGATGGAGGCCTCGCCCTATGCTAGTTGATGCCGCTTGATAATGATACGTATGATGTTAAGATGCCATCGCTCGAGGGCAAGGCTTGGGCGGGCGCAAATGGAGATTGGGTTGTTTACATTGGGTCCAACTGCGTGTGGGAACTTGTGAATGTGTACACTCGTCACTGGGTTCCACTTCCAAAAAACTTAGCACACTGCCCAGAGGTTGAGCACACCGGTAATGTACGCACGTTCAAATACGATCATGGTGACTGTCTTCTACGGAAGATAGCAATTTGTCGAATTCCCAACCGCTCTTGGAATTACAAAAACTATCAAGTTGTTGCTATCTTCGACAAGCCTGTTGCCATCCTTCGTGGTTCGACTCGATGGATATTGCTCAAAAATCAGTTTCTGTACACGGATGAGTACTGTGATGCAATTTAATACGAGGGCCTTGTGTTTGCTGCCACCACTCGTGGCACTGTTTTTGCATGGCATCCTAGTAGTTTCGGTACATTTGTCTTCCATCGTAATTATAATTGTTTCATCCACATGCATGCGGGTTAGGAAGTTTCCCTTTACTAATTAACCTTCTTCTTGTGTTTCCAAGGTCCTGTGAACATCCCACCACCTATACTTGAAAAATTTTATAACCAAGGGGGAGATGACAATGGTGATGATCACGAGCATGAGGATGAGCAGCGCTGATATACTCTGTGGCGCCTAGCAACTAATTCCGATGGATCACCTCTTCTTGTGTGTATACAACCCACTGATGATGTTACTGGTAAGGAAGCAGGTGTCTCCCATGGTCGCACTCTCCGGACCTATTCCAACACTCGTTGCATGGTATTCGGGATGGATACTAGTGTGCTAGCGCCAACTCCTTCTCCCTGGCACAGAATTGATAGTCTTGGAGAAAACTCGCTCTTCCTTGGACAAAACTATCCGATGATGGTGAAAGGCGATCCAACTACTGTTGACACATTTATGAGAAGCAACTGTGTCTATACCTCGGACATTTGGGTGGTTCCCTACCCTCGTACTGATATAGTAAGCCGCTTCTGCCTGGATGATCGGTCCTGCGTTGGTCTCCAGATCGACAACAGATGGCCCGTCCCAAAGAATCACTTGTGGTTCAAAGCAAGCGTTTCCAATGCCGCGGAATGGTTGAGTTCATGGATTGTTATTTTTTGTGTGGTGAAAACTTTAGTATTTGTAATGTATCCTCGTTGTCAATGTGGGTTGATGACCTGTTGTATGTAATAAAATGATATGCCTGTGATAAACTTACTAAATTTATGAATGGCTTTCGAGTCGCTTCTCTAAATTTGTACAAGCTTCACATGCTTCGCGCGTCGGGCGGGTGTTTTTAATGTAGCCATATGTTAATTTGTTCGTTGTACGTAACCAGCACCTCGAATCCTCGATACTAGTATACTATATACTAGTAGGAGTAAGTAGTAGGAGTAGTAGGGTGGCATGGGCCAGAACAAGCATTCACGTCCAGGAGTACGGCACACGCCACCACCACGACATCCATCTGACACCTTATTATTTCTTGGAGTCCGTGCTAGAGCAATCTCTTCAACCTCGTCGTTTCTCTAACTTCAGCCATCGTGCGGCGGGTGAGGTGGGGGTTTGCCGATAGTCGGTTTCCTTAACTGCGGTCCCACTTGTAAGGCCAACTCCAATGCACGACCCCAAACGGACCTCTGTTGCACGGACTCCAACGATAATTTTGACTAGAAAAGAAAGACCAAAGAAAACAAGAACCACAAGAATACATTTTACTACTCCTGTAAGTTGGATTAGTGCATTCTCGATGCATTCATTGTTGATCTGCGGAGGCTCCATCTTGCGTGCTTCTTTCTTCTTCGAGTGTAAAGAAGTAGATGTTGCTTCCTCGCATCTAGTCTCATGTCTAGCCTCTATTCTAGTAGGAGTATCAACAAGTGCACTAATCTCATCCGATAGCAGAACCGAAGATTTGGTCAGGTTCTTCCTTCTTTTGCCGACACGTGGGACATCTAGCATCCAGGTCGTGTCATGAAAGAAAATAGAGTGGTAGTTGAAGCCACGAGATGTGCATCTTGGGTTAAACTGTAAATAGAATCTTACTACTCCTGAGTAACTCCAAAAGCGGCCACCGAAGATCTTTATTGGATTTGTTTTTCATCACCAGCACGTCGAGGTGAAAGATGTGCAGGTTCAGTGGGTCCTCTTGCATTTTCACTGACATGTGGGGCCGCATGTGAGCAAACAAACAATGGGCTCCGCGCGTCCGCTGGCTGGCTGAGAAGAGTGATAGAGGAGGGCTGAGCATGGACTGCAGGAAATTTGTTCGACGTACATCAATATAGTGGGGTGGCATGGGCAATAACTCAGTAGCATTCGCGTCTAGCAGTACGGCACACGCCACCCACACGAGTCCCATCCGAGACCAATTTTCTTGGAGTCCATGCTACAGCCATCTCTTCTCCCTCTTGTTTTCTCAGACATCCGACAAGATAATTACTGGAGTATCATATACTACTACATGGATTTGACGGAAAGATAAAAATACATACGGATCCATCAACGTTTAACGACATCCTCACGCCCTAGTGCGCCGGGTCACCAACTGACGTGTGAGGAGCAGCGGCGTTGGCGGCGAGCTCAACGTGCTTCTGAACAGTGCCGTCCAAGGTTGCCCTGCGCTCCAAGAAGGCCAGTGTCCTATCGTCCTCCTCTTGCATGTAGTAGTCCTTGTGGACGATTTGCGCGTAGACGTGGGTGATTATGTCGATGGTGTCTTGCTGTGCCAAGCGCTGCGCGGCAAGCGCGACCTCGAGGAGGACATTCTCCGGCGCGACGGCGGGCAGTCGCAGGGCCACCAGTGCGTCGAAGAGGTTGTTACCATAGTGGCTGTTAAGGGTGGCGGGCATCGCAGAGCCTCGGCGCGTCGGCTGGAGGCTTACGTCAAAGTCGCCCGCAAGCTTCTTGACGACGGTGAACTTGTCGAGGAAACCGATGAGGACCTCGTCGAACAAGGAGACGAAGCTGTCGTCCAAGCGGCCCCTCGCCCTGGCGGCCTCAAGCAATACTACCTGGAGACGTTCCTCGGTGCCGGTGGATGTGGTAGTACTCCTAAATCCAGACGGTGGTGCTACTAGTACTAGTAGTAGTACTACCAATGCAGTAGTCGGAGTACTAGCACTGTACTACCCGTTGGTCAAATTATTACGTGCTGCTCCTCACAGTGAAGTGACAAGACCCTGCGCCGGAGATGACACCTGAGTATAGGCGCCGTGTTCGGCATACCATAGTCAGCCTCACCATCTGCAGTCACTATCATCATGGTTGTAGAGCTAGCCTGCTTACAACTAGCCCTGTTCGACATAATTTCCCGTGCGTAGATGCCCATGCATTGCACGGAACACCAAGATTGGGGGTGGACGGCTCCGACAGCGACCATCACGCCAGATTTTTCCATGGCCTTCTACTCCTAGATTGCGAGAGACAAGGAGTTGTTTGTAAATAGGGAACAAGTGCAGGCATCTTTTTGCAAAAATGGAGAAGCTTGGTTTGTATGCGTCAGATCTAGATCCGACGGCTATTGGTGAAAGATGGGAGGCACAACATCATCACCAACTCAGGACCTGTTTGATTCGCAGGATTTTGAAAACGCAGGAATAGGACACGGCAATATTACAAGTTTCAAACTGATATTACAAATGTTAGGAGTAATGTTGCACCTATGAAGAGGGAATTACTAGGAAGTTTACGTAAGAACTTTCGTTACTTTAGGTGGATGCAGCATTATCGTACAAACTAAAATCCACCGCCCTGACAAGTCACTAATGGGCAAATAAATTTTCGAGTCTCTGGCCACTTGATGTTTCAAAAACAAATTCAGCTTCTGCGGAGAAATGAGCTCCACCATGTACCCGCACGGGTGTGGCTGGGCACGAAGCGTGAGTACGTGCACGGTGCACCTATTCTCTTCTTGTATATTTACACCACCTACGTGGGGTTGTGTGAGAGAGATACAAACCTAGAGAGATATAGTGTGTGGGTTCTTGAGAGTTTTTTTTT
>NC_041390.1:456610802-456613738 GCF_002162155.2 Triticum dicoccoides
AATCAAAAAATTTAACATATGCAATGTGTGTGAAATAGAGTCCTGGATATAACATATATATAGAGGGGGCGATCCACGAGAAGAGAGTGGAGGTATCATCGGCTTGAGGTGTCCATAGAATTGAAGAGAGGGATGATGTGTGTGTATGTGTGTGTGCGCGCGCGATCGATAAAGAGTGCCATCGAATTTGTGTGTGCCCACGTCAAAGATATAGAGTGGCTGGCCTACTGGAACATGAGATGGGACATGTGCAGTTTGTCTTTGTGGCATGGATACCTACCTGCAACGCTGGACTATTTGTGTGTGGTGGGGGAAGAGGGAGGCCCAATTAACTATAGAGATACATTGGCTGGTATATGTGTGGAGGAGAGAGGCCTACCTCATGTATTAAGGAGATCGATCTGCCTCATGTATTTAGGGAGATCGATCGGCATCCATGCATATGTGCAGGAGATGAATAAGGTTGGGAGAGAGACAGATCTAGAGTGTTGGAGGGGGTGGTAGTGGAGTTGCTTCTAACAAATGGTGAGATAGGCTTGCTAGACAAACGGAGGGCATGCCCGCAATATCAATAAGAGAGGAGATGGCTGCTTGTTGTCTGTGCACGTGCGTGTGAGAGACGGGTCAGGAGGCATGCACGAATGATGAGGGGGGACGATGTGGCTGTGGTATGCAGACGTAACTACATAGGAATATCAATCGCCCTTTGTAAGATAAAGGAGAGACATAACTTGTGAGGTACGTCGATCGATAGGGGGGTAGTTAAAGTCGATCTAGGTATATGTTGGGAGAATGATCGGTATACATGCATGTGTGTGTTAGAAGCAAATGAGGCACTAGGAGAAGGATAGAGAGAGAGAGAGAGGGATGCATGTAGGAGGTGGTACGAGAGGCATACTATATCAACGGGGAGGAGTGTGCGAGTACGAGAACGATGAAAAGAGTGGTGGGAGTGAGTCATGGACAGTGACAAGAGAAGAGGGGAAGCTTGTGTTTGTGCTAGGCACACCTGGCTAGAGAGGCATATCGATCGATGTGTGTCGTAAAGAAGGAGTTGGGGGGCCTACACACACCGTGGGTGAACGACCAAAAGTGAAAAGACGAATTTGCGCGATGGAGCTAGAGAATGCTGAGGGAGGGTGAGAGGGATGCGGGCGTGTGCATGCACAAGAGAAAGTTAGTGCTAGCTACAAAGATAAGAGGGTTGTGTGGGTGTAAAAGACGAATAGAGATCGTATATACTTCATTATAAAAAGCGAATTCGGATATTTGAAGAATTTATCGGAGTGTTTCAAACCAACGGATGTGTGAATATATATAACGGTGATACACATGGTGTGGTTATGAACATGGTATACTACATTTAATATGTTTTATCTCTACTCTTATAAAAAAACGAAGTTGTTGATGATGGTGTGCCTGCCATCCTGCATTATAGGCCGTCTAATTTATATCTGGCGGATAGCAAGGAAACTATGATGGTTGAAGTTGGCAACAATCATGATTGTAGATTCTTATTGAAATAGAGAAACGAATTCAAATTTAGTTCGAATTGCAGCGGTAGTATAGACATTTGGAATGCACTAAAATGTTGGTATGAGTAGGTTACATGCATTATACAGCAAGCGAAAAAATTTAATCGGACATAACATGGATTCATACTCCCTCCTTCCATCTATATAGGGCGTAATGAGATTTTTAAGACCGCCTTTGACTATTGACAAGATTAATAGTACATGACATGCACAATGTGAAAATTATATCATTGAAAGAACCTTTCACAGACGAATTTAATGGTGTGCTTTGTGTAAGTTGCATGTCATATATCATTGCTCTAATATTTGGTCGAAGTTAGCATCGAAAAACGCATTAGGCCCTATATAGATGGAAGGAGGGAGTAGCTTTGAATAGCATTTGTATAGTAAAACGGGGCAAGACTCTCTCTTTGTGTGGTGTGAATAGTTTTATTTTTGTCGTTTTCTTTTTGGTTGAGGGAAGTGCGAATTGTTATATCCCGAAAATTCAGATATCGTGCTCCCAAAACTGGCGCCTTCACAACCCGCGCATTGCTATCCCGAAATTACAACGCGCGCGAAAACTCCCTCCAGCTGCCAAATCCCGACACGTGAAATCCCCGTTCTAACCCTGAGCCGAAAGGGCCGCTAGTTCAAATCGGTGGGGGCTACTTTTGTAACACACCCTACATTTTGGACAAGCGCGTTCCTAAGTCATGCTTCACCCCCTCCCATCACCCCCTTTTCGCCATTCGAAATCCCAGGCCGCCATAACCTCTCCGCTCCAGCCGCGAAACCCCACCCTCCTCCGTCCACCACGTCACCGCTGCCCAGCCAGAGCCTCTTCCTGGACGACGTCGTCCAGCGCAACAGCTCGACGTCCCTCGTCCACCTCCCCGGATGAGGATCCGTCGTCCATCTCACCGTCCAGCCGGTTCAGCCGCCCTTTCCTCCACCTCCACGGAGCTGCTTCGATGATCGCCTCGTCTATCGCGGCTGCTCCATCCCCACAGCGCTGCCTTAACCTGCTCCATCGAAACCGCAGCATCCTCACCGACTCCTCGGACGAAGCCGAGCCCTACTCGGCGCCACCAAAGAGGTTGTACACTCATCGCATCACACCTTCTCCTTAACTCGACCTCCCGGTGCCGACGGTGCTCCATCCCACACCCCCATGGAGGGGCTACCTTGAAGCTGGCGCCGCGGGCGACATCTCCACGGTGGCTCTCCCCCAGTGCGAGGCCCCTTCGGCGGCGGCGTCCATACCAGCTAGATCTGCTGCTGCTGCTGCTCCGGCTCTCGCTCGATCGCTTGCTCGCCCAGCTGCTGCTGCTGCTCTCCCCCTCGCTCGTGCTGCTGCTCTGCTCCGATTAAGCCACACTTCAGTCGACTGAATCGACTTTTGGGTCAGTCGATTTTCAG
>NC_041390.1:456614060-456640732 GCF_002162155.2 Triticum dicoccoides
GTTAAGGAAGAACCACCCGCAGCGGGGACGGGGGCTCGCCGGAGAGGTACCCCACTATCTATCTTAGGGTTTAGGGTGGGGGTGGGGGGCCTAGAGGGCTGGCCGGGGCGGCAGCGGCGAGTTGTTTCGGGGCAGCGAGGCGGCGCTGGGCCGGCGGTTTGGACGGTGGTGGCTGGCGGCTCAAGGGGGTGCAGGTTGAAGATGAACTGCGGGCCCTCCCTAAACTACATGTCAAGTGCCTCTCTGCTACCATTGCGTTTAGTTTCGATAGTAGCATTCAGATTCCATAGTAAATTTCAGTTTCGACAGTTAAGTTCAGAGTCAACAGTTTTTACCTCATCTGTTGTAGTCAGGTGGTTTTTGGTGATATTAATTTTACATCCATTTTACATCATCTATTGGAGATGCTATTAGAATCCCACTTGAGATTCACGATGTCTGTCTTGTGCTGCTTCAGCCTTGACATCTTACGGCTCACCGGAGCTGCTCCAACGACAGAACGATCCATCACAACAGAGCAGTGCCCTCGACGCTGTCTATAGATTCCTCAGATCTTCCTCCACACCTCCGATAGCCACCTCTGCCTCAACTGCTTCAGCGACCAACCCAATGATGCTGAGGTCGACACGGCTACGGCAAATAGGTTGTACACTTGTTGCATCACTTATTACTATACATTCACGTCGATCCATTAGGGCTATTTTGGTTCAACAGAAAACATCGATCCACTGGTTGTTACCATCACCCTAAATTTCTGCACGCTCTCCTTACATAATCTCACCATATTTTTTTGTATGCATGTCAGATATTGTACACAGTCATGCTGAACATGTAGAGAAAAAGAGAAGAGTTTTGTGCGGCAATACAATGTCATGCAGACATCGCTCCATGGTGGGTTCAATGGCAAACCCTCCCCACACCTCTCCATATTGTAATCCAGAGGAAGATATCTGTTCTGAGGCTGATTCGGACGCCGCTGACCACTCCTATTTACCCCCCAAGGTGTTTGCTCTACCTTGGCATGATGATGTTAGTCATATCATGCATATGTTGCCTTGCAATGCCTACTTTTGACATCATATATGTCATCTGCTTAGTTAAGACATGTTCTGTAATGCCACCTGTTTAGTTTCTATATCATATATGGGAATTATGCAGTCTCATGTCTTTTAGCCAGCCATAATATATGTGAAATGTGCAATGTCATCCTGTTTAACCAGGCATCATATATTTGAATGATATCTTTCCCATCCTTTTCTTCATTGCATTTCCATTTGTCGACAATGTTTGTACATTAAACTACTCTTCCTGTGAATAAGCCATTTTGGTGGGAGATGGAAAAATTTGGAGTGAAAACAAGGCCTTCAGAGCAGACAGTGCTACCTGTCGAAGCAGATCTCTTGTTGGGTCCCGATAGCTCCTAAGAGATGGATTCAGAGACAGATGACCAGTCCTATTCCCCCACTGAGGTGTATGCTCTAACTTGGCACGGTTATACGGCTCATATCATGCATAAGGTGTCTTGCATTGCATAGTTTAGACATCATATCACTACAAAAAAATACACTTCTGTGATGATACGTGTTTGTCACAGTAAGTCGCTTTTTTGTCATGCATGTACATCCATGACAAATTTATGACAGAATCAAGATAGTCATACCTGTGCTATCGTAGAAGTGTTCCATGACATTACCAAAATTATCATCACGGAAGTGTCCACTTCCATGATGATAAATCGCGCGTCACAAAAGTGCTTTTGTCAAGGGTGACCGACACGTGGCATCCACCGTAACAGAACGCCGTTAAGCTATTAGGTCGGGTTTTGGATCCGATAACCCATTAACAGCCCCGGCCAATGGGGATTTTCCATGTGTAAAATCATCATTGGCTGGAGGAAACACGTGCCGGCTCATCGTCGGGACAGATGTCATCCACTCACTGGACAGAAGGCGCCTATGATACGTCGACACGTGGCACGGCCCAACAAGTTTAAATGGGCCGGCCCAACTAAAAGGCCCACAAGATTTTGCGGACCATAATGGATCGGCCCAGCTAAAGGCCCACGAGATTTTGCGGACCATAATGGGCTGGCCCAGCTAAAGGCCCACAAGATTTCGTGGGCCATAATGGGCTGGCCCAGGTACAGGCCCACAAGATTTTTGTGTGCCATAATAGGCCGGCCCAGGTAAAGGCCCACAAAATTCTTGCGGATCATAATGGGCCGGCCCAGCTAAAGGCCCACGAGATTTCGCCGACATTAATGGGCCGGCCTAGCTATAGGCCCACAAGATTTTGAGGACCCTAGTAGGCCGGCCCATTAACTGGCTGCCATGTTTTGGGCCAAATGTCGGCCCATATTTGATACGATCTATTAATGGCCTGCCACGCTCCGGGCCTAATAGTGGCCCATATGAGATCCGGCCCATTAAAAGCCTACCACGTTCTGGGCCAAATTACGGCCCAGATCAGGTCCGGCCCTTTAAGAGGTTTTGGGCCTAATTATGGCCCATATCAGATTCGGCCCATCAACTAGACACTATGCTTTTGGGCCCACTTGCTAAAGGCCCACTTAGTAACTCGGCCTGATATTAGTTTTGGCCTGTTAAGGGCCCATTTAACATTTCGGCCCTATATTAATTTCAGCCTGTTAAAAGCCCATCATATAGTTGGGCCTAACTATGGCCCGGCTTGCATCCGACCTGCTCGCAGCCGATATCTGATTGGGCCAAACAAGGACCCAGACAATTATTCGGCCTGTTAAAAGCCCGTGATTTGATTTGCACAATCATGAGCCGGGGTTCATTTCGGGCTGCTGCCGGCCCGTGAGCTGATCGGCATGTTTCAGGCCCAACCTAAATCGCGATTGCATGATGGCCCGATTATGTACCGTAATTTTGCGGTTTAGCCGGTTTACTACGAAGACAGGATATATATACAGTAAAATAACTACAACATCGTGAATAAGAAAAACCAATACTATACAATAAAGAAATTACGGCGTATTACATCCACTAGGCATCAAAGTTCGCCACTATGATAATAAAGCACAAGCAGACAGCAGATTACATACACTGGGCATCAAAGATCGCCACCGGTGCAAATAAACACGCCGACAAAATAATATACAAAACCGACAGCACTTCAATAGAGTTCAAGAAAGGTCAGCCCTGCTGGGGAGCTGCAGCGCAAGAAGCTGAGCAAGATGATGAGACTGTGCTTGTTCAACACTTATATCTTCCTCACTCTGAAAGATAAACAAGCAGACAGATGACAGGTTTTGCACATAAAAGTATCAGTGCTGACAATTCATCACATTTCTTACTGACGAATAAAGTGACACAGTTCAAATTTGCATTAACACAATATGGTACTGTTTAGGTCAAGATATGGCAGGAAATGACATTGCGAAGGAGTTGGCAGCTTCACGACACCACTGGATTACAGATCAAGAACTCATAAGTATCAATGGTTAGTGTGCTGTCAATTTATACCATTTCAGATTGGCAAATAAAGAGACGGTTTAAATAATAGTAGAATGATATGACATTTTTCATAGTTAAGACATTGCAGAATATGACATTGTGCTGTAGTGGGTAGGTTCACCACACCACTGGATTAGAGATGAAGAACAGAAGCATACATGCAGTGCAAAAGAAGATCACTTGCTCTATATAGTTTAATTTACATGGTATGAAGAAGGAACTTCATTGTACAACTGAAAACTTAAATTGAGAAAGGACGAACTTTTGTTTATGAACTACATATAATAAACTTTAAACAAGCAATTTGATGCAAACACCAAGAATAAACAGCTGTTGCAGTCATGCCTAACCAAATATATACAACAAAGTTTGAAGGCTTGAGATGGACAAACTTACATTATTGGTGAAGACAGGCTCTATAAAGGCCTTGTCCATGCTGATGGGGGGGCAATTCAAGAAGTTTACCATAGAATCTTCATCAAAAGCATTGCCTTTATTCTACATTTTGTTAAGAGTAAATATAGATGTGATAATATACGAAAAAATGGAGAATATTTAAGATAAGATGAAGAGTGATGCTACATAACCAAGTAGCTATAAATGTAAGTGCAACGATACAGGCAAAAGGTACAGCCAAGAGCAATGCACAACTAAACTTCTTCAGTACCAACCTTATGGTAAGAGTAAATATAGATCTGATGTGTAGAAAATGGAGGGCAAAGGAAAATAAGCTGCAGAGTGATGGTACATGAACAACTACCTGTCATTATAAGTACATTGATAAAGGACATCATGTACTTACAAGAACAATGCAGAGCTAAAAAAACATTGGCATTGGATATATTCTACACTAATGTAACCATTCATACAGATCAGATAATTTGGAGCGAACAATTGATAAGCAAGCTATCATGCATACTGCTGTCACATAATGAACCAGGCATGTATGCAAGTACAGTGATACAAGACAACAGGTACTAACAAGAGCAAAGCAGCCGCAACATATTTGATATATCCTATCATTCTTGTCAAACCAGAATTCTTCTTCGAGCAGATTTCCTGCAAAAAAGATCCGTAAGGCACATGCGGAAAAGTAGAAGTTCAAATTGTCATGTGATTTCATAGATAGTACCTCATCCTAGGAACGAGACCAGTGCATAACAAGGTTTTTCCATTCAATACCTTCTAAATTTAGCACAAGAGACCTCACCAGGAATTCGTTTATAGACTTGCCATCAAAGTGTGATTTCCTCAGGTAACACTGATACTGCTGCAATGCTTCCTTGAAAAGCACAAGCAAGCTTTGCTCATCATGACTATCCAGATTGACCCTCGCCTAGTTACAACAATGTAATGTAAATCATTGATGTGTTCAATCAGCAGAAAACAGGAAAATAATAGCCATGAATAATAGCACTTACACGTAAGTTGGACAGGAAGATGTGAAAATGGTGTTTGTCTTCACAATAATCTTCCCATGATGGGAATATATGCACGTTGTCCCTAACAACATTGCAAGCATTGTCTTTTAAACTGGGAATAAATGGAATGGGGTTGCAATCTGCAGGAATTGGCCGTCTCTGCAGTTGGGATAGGTCTTCGGCCGGTAGACTTGCTGTACTTTTTGCTGGAGTGGGATTTTTCTGTGGTACAGCTAGTGCTATGGCAAATGGAATCGGTATACCTTTTGCTGGAGTGCAGGTCCTGTGTGGTGGGGCTAGTGGTGTGGCCAGTGAAGTATGGGTACAGTCTGCTGGAGTCGGTCCTATGTTTTGTGTCACTGGTTGTACAACCAATATAAGTGGGGTGCTCTCTGATTTCTCTAGCACCACCACGTTTTTCAAGGACTTTGCTAGTGCTCCTTCAGGTTCGGCAATCACCCTCTTCCTTTTTGATGTCTGATGCACAAGAACAACATTTGAGTGGAAAAACATGGTATGATGACAGATGGAATATGTATTGATAATGGATGGGCATGACATCTCGACATATATGATGAGTAAACTAAGCAGATGGCGGTGCAACAAAGTAGAAGAAATGCAAGACAACATATGCAAGATACCCGCAATCAATAAAACATTGCCAAATTAGAACAGGCACCTTGATGGGTGAATAGGACAGGCCATCTGCCTTTGACTCCTCTAGGTTAGAATAGTCATTAGGATGATATTCTGAACAAGAATCAACAGGTGGGGAGCGTATGAGTGTCATTGCATCCAGAATGGCACTCAATGCCTTGGTGCCAATTTTGTAAGTCATTGCAGTGTTTAGCTTCAAGAGTGGACTGCTGCTAGTGCGACACAAAGTAGCTACACAGATCATAGTGTAGATATAACGGGAAAACCTTAAGCATCAAAGTAAAATCAGCAAAGTGGGACTTGCTGGAATATATGTGCTAGTATTGCCGGTACGGCCAGAAAGGCTTCGGATACCAGCGCTCTTCAAGTGAAGGTGCAGTACTGTTAATATCAATGTAACTCTCAAAGGCGACATAGCTCCCCGCATTTCCTTGCTATTCTTATAGGATTCAAGTGGGCAGGCCACTACAAATCCTATTCCTATGTTTACAAGATCCTACGAATCAAAGAGGCTCAAAGTGTCCATCACAACCGACCGTATAGAACTCTACACTGCAAATGTCCCTGCTCATCTTCAGTACAAGGAACATAATGTACTACTATCATACTCCCTCCATTCCAAAATATAAGTCTTGGTAGGGATTTCCACTATGGATCACATACAGATGTATCCATGTACATTTTAGAGTGTAGATTCACTCATTTTGCTCCATATGTAGTCCATGGTGGAATCTATACAAAGAATTGTATTTAGGAACGGAGAGAGTACATATTAAAGAAGAACGAAAGAGGAACATGGTAAAGAAGAGCAAGCAGATTTTGGATAATAAAATGTTGGTTGCACAGTGCCCACACATGATGAACCAGAACGCATTAAGAATGCAACTCCTAGCTGTCTCTCGACCATTTCAGGCGGTTGGATGAAGATCCTACGTCTCCTAACCCTTCTTCTTCCTCGTCTCTGATTCTTCCCATACAGAACATCGCACGGGCCGCCGACCGGACCACCGGACCCCACCGCCTGTGTTCCTCCGCCACCACCACTCCAACCCCCACCCGTGTCGACTTTTCTTCGTTCGGCGAGGCCCCACAACCACCCGAGCCCCTTCGATCGCACTGGCGAACTCCGGCGAGCTCTGAAAAATCGACTGACCCAATTTTGAAATTTATTCTACTGTGATTTAACTAGTGTGGAATATAAAAGAGGAAAACCATAAGCATTGCGAGTATGGTGTTGAGCGTGCCATGGCGGATCTGAAGGTGCATACAGGACAAAGGCAACTTCGCAACCAAGACAAGAAATCAGAGTAAAGCAGTGGCGATGTGTTTTCTTGCCGCGATAAATAAGTTGAGCAGATACGAAAGAGTACCGCCTCTGGTGCAGCGCCGTGTAGGCATCTACTAAGAATTTGACGATGTTGCGGTAGCGATGGCTGTCGGCAGCGCGGAAGCAGATCTAGGAGGGTAGACGGTGGCAGTGGGGCGCGGTGGACGAGACGGTCGTAGGAGCGGCGCCGACAAGGTGGACGACGACGGGGATGAAGCGAGAGGACGGGATGCAAGGATCCCGGTCCGAAGCCGTGGATGAGAGAGGTCGATCTCTTGTAATGGACGGCGACGTTGGGGTATCAGCTCCGGCATGGTGGAGGAGGACGGCGGTGGATGGGGTGGCAGACGGCGACGGGCGGAGGAGGGTGGGGTGGAGAGGGTGTTTTGGCGCCCACGAAGTACGAATGCGGAAAAGGGAGGTAGAGAGGAAGGGCGAACCATGTATTCAGGGCGCGCTTGTCTCAAATGCGAGGAAATTTACAAATTTCTACTACATCACAACAACACTAGTCGGTCGGGGATAGGACGGTAATCTCGCATACACCGAATATTTGCCGACGAGAGTTTGTTTTTGGTGCCCACCGTGTATGAATATGAATCGGGGAGGGAGTCGATTTCGGCCGAGGACACACTGTGTTTTGGCGCCCACCGTGTATCAATCCGGGTGAGAGGCGGTTATGTCACGTTTGGGTGAAATTACAAACCTACCCCTATCGAAACCTATAGAAATCCAGCATATAGGCTTTGCGTGGCAGGGATAGGCAGTAGTGATTTCCATCTCGCAGATTTTGGTTTCGGGCGGTTACTGCGACTTTCCCTGCTTCGTTCAAATTTTGCAGAGTACACGTTTACCGTGCCAACTCAATTCGAATCCCGTTTGTATTCTATTTTTTTCGGGCGGGATCCATTTTCAATTGGAATTACATTCTATATACATCATTTTTTTATATATATACTTTCAAAAGCACAACAAAGAATTCTGCTCCTTTATATGTATAATATGATCTACAAATACAACGATCTCGAAACCTTAAGGTTGAATTCAAAAAAATTTAACCAAATTATGTTCTACTAAAATGTATGGATCAGTAATATCTACATATTAAATAACATAGATGTGCGTGAATTCATATGAGTATGCATGTTTGATAGATCAATTTTGGTTCGAGTATGGATTACATGTATCATCATCTCGAATTCAAATATTTGAATCCGTTTTTTGTTCACTCCTTTCATTCCCATCTCTCTCGCAAGCATGCTCCTTCAGGTAGCTATCACTCTCTTTTCTCCAGCTCACCCGCACGCTCACTTCATGTTGCTCACATCCTCGCAAACATGGTCTCTCAACGTCTCCCTTGAGAAGCGTCACACTCTCCCTATCATTATAAATTACACGGTTTTCATTATCTCTCACATCTCTACTGTTCTCTGGTATCACTCGGTACCTAAGCTTTCTTTTTCACCACCAAACACACAGTCTCCACTCATCTTTCACTTTGTCTTTCTCTCTATGGGATTCTCTCACACACCCTATATGTCTCTACATATGACTCATGCCACTAAAATTACTCTCTCTCTATCTCTCCTGTAGACACAACATTTGTTGCGGTCTCCTTTTCGTATCCATCCCACATAGACATTATTCATTTGTTTACCGATCAGACAACCCCGACTACCATCTCCTCTCTCTCTCACACAGACACACACGCACAACTCCTACCACTAAAATGTGAATGGAAAATGAGATTTTGTTATACCCAAACAAAAAAGGACTGGAGGGAGTGATTGCTCTGACATGGACGCGACCTCTCATAGCGCAAGCATTGAACCGGCGTGCCGGCCAAGAGGGCCGCACTCGCTGCAGGCCCGGCTGAGCACGCCCCCTCGCCGCGTGCAACCAGCTTAAGACTTCCCCGCCTGCCTTCATTGAATCCGCGCGTGTGCTGGCAACACGTCCTTCCGCGAGCCGGTAGGCATTTTAGAACACAAAAATGACTACAATATAATTAATTTACGCATGGTCTTGACTTGTTGTGCTCGCACTGGTAGTAGGAACTAGTAGAGGATTTTCTTTATTTATAACTCTCCTCACATTTTTTTAGCTTTAAAGGGAATCATGGTTGTGGAAATTATGTATGAATGTGCAGATATCTATGAACATGAGTTTGATGTGGAAGTTGAACTTGGAATGTCGGGCTTGCGCGTGAACTATACCATGTCCAATGCTTCGTCTGTTATTGTTTGGAAAGTAATTGCTGTTATTACATGACCCGAAAAAAACATTTTGTGCCACATCAGTAGATGCACGGACATCACAACAAGCATGCTGACTGGATAAACATTTGAACCTAGCTATTATGAAGGAAATTTTGTATTAACAACAGTTTTAGATAGCAGGAGACACCTAGCCTGCTCTGCCTCTGCTAGCTTATTTCTGGCTTCTTCCATCTCTTCTTTGGCTTGGGTGAAGAGAGCATTTGATTGCTCTTTTCGCTTCTTGAGGAACTCAGCTACATTCTCAAGGGCTACTGCACGCTTTCTTTCAGCCTTTACTAATGCCATGAGGACACGGACAGCTCACGACTTCACTTGGCTTGTGTGTAATCCAGCATCATCTGGGAATTTGCACCTTATGTCTAATCCAGCATCATTAGGGAACTAGCACCCTGTGTGTAATCCAGCCTCATTTTGGAAACATGATCTCGAGGTTGACCATACTTCCCTCCTCGCAGGAACTGCATCCTAACATGAAGTTACTTCTTTTTTAGATCAATACTCAGAGCAACCTAGATCCACTTAGTAGAATCCATATAAACAGAACTCGGAGAAGTGAATTCAAAAGGAATAAATAAATAAAAACAGACTACAAGGTGGTAACACCCACTTCCTACATCAAGCTAAAAACGAAAGCATTAGGACGATTAAGACTCTTCTTATTACACATCGAAGAAGACCACGCTTAAGAGAAACAGAAACTACAACATATACACATCGAAGAACATGAGGCTACATGGAAGTAATTGAAAGGGTGTTATTTACCAAAGCTCATTTTACAGGTTCGATGCAACTCCTCTTTAACTTGCCATGCTCCTTGAAGATGTCCCGAATATCCTGTGTTTGATCTTCATTGCTCCTCTGCATGTTCGCACTTGTGGTTTTAAAATCTCAACATGGCAAGAAAAATATACTACTAGTAATACTCGCGCATCTTGTGGGCAACATTAAAGCACTCGTCTGCCATGTTAGAGCATCTCCAACAAGATAAACTACTCATAAAAATGCATCTTGATGCGCGCAACGCATGGGCATTTTGCTAGTTCTAAAAACCTTTCCATCATTTGTCACACTACTGGTTGCAGATGAAAAACCTACCCAAGCACAGCGCGATACAGGAGCGACGCACAATTACAAGCTGATATTCTGTTGGACAATGGAGGCTATAATGAATTACTTTTACAGGAACAATAGCACCCAGGAAATTTGAAGGGTAGGTATGAACAAAATTGGAACTGCACATGTACTGCTAAGTGATTCAATACACACATTACCAATCAACGAGGAGAACGATGGTCGCGGCGGCCTTTGTGAGTCATGGTCGGCAACGGGAGTCAGTTCATTGTCCACGGCGGTGGTACTTCTGCACTTGGCGTTGGCTTCCGGGAAGCAGATACGAGACCGTGGAAGACGATGCCGGGGAAGAGGCTCCGTGTACGACGACGACGGTGGACCGGCTCCAGTGCGGCGTACGAGGTCGTCGATTAGGCAGATGCGCTGTGGTGGATGAGTGCGCCGATGTAAAGGGGAGGAGCACGAAGGTTGCGGTGTCGTGGAGAAGTCTATTTTGTGGTGGGGATAGAAATTGGGGAGTATTCAGGTGTACTCCTATGGGTGCCGGGGTGGGGTTGGCTGGGTAGGGTGAACCTGAAGTTACAAAAACAGCCCCCTACCAAGCGTCATCCGTAGGCCTGTTCCGAAGGCTATGATGGTAACTTCCCATTGCTCGAATCAGGGTCGAGGGAGATTTTCCCGCCGACCTCAAATTTTTGTGACACTGGACTCCCCGTGTGGCGTGTTGAGTGATTCGGCTAAGCAACTAGCGAGTAGTAGTAGTAAACACTGCATATTAGGTTTGATCGAAGTCAAACTTCCTAAAGTTTGACCAAGTTTATAGAAAAATATAAACATTTACCATAACAAATATGTATGATGTGAAAGTACATTCAATAGTGAATCCAATGGTATTTATTTGTTATTGTATATGTTAATATTTTTTGTTATAAGCTTTCTGAGAGTTTACAAAACTTGACTTTGACCAATGCTAATACGCGGACTTAAATAAAACGGAGGGAGTACACATTTGTTTTCTTAGTTTGTAGTGAACTAATCATTTGTTGAAATTGTGAAATAAATATATTAGGCTATTGACTTCGAATGTAATGGTCTATACAATTCAATAGTTACAATCATTGTCGAATCCCAAGATGTATACAAGGTCTATAGTACTTCACAACATTCTCAAACTCACATAATCCCAGTCAAATGAGAATCTAAATGCATTTCATAGTTATTACTTTTTAGGATGCAACAAGAACAACCATAACTCTACATCAGCCATTATAGAAGCAACATTTTGACATATCCCAATGTGTGAATGAAACGTGCAGAGAGAGCTTTTGAAGATGGAGCAGATAAGGAGGGAAAGATTGCATGTATGTGGACGAGAGAGTAGGAGACAAACCTAACGAGACAGAGAGAGAGAGAGAGAGAGAGAGAGAGAGAGAAAGAGAGAGGAAGAAGTTAGGTCTGTGAGAAAGATGCATACATGTAATATACATGAGATGCGTGTGCATCTGGATTCTTTATACATGGAAGGAGAAGAGACAACATGTTTGATGAGAGAGTAGGAAAAACATGGACGAGAGGGGAAGGATCTCATGGGTTAAGGGATTGACAATTTTGTGCGGGGGAGAGAGGGATTGGTAATTTTGTGCAAGAGAGAGAGAGAGAGAGGATGGGGCAGGAGTCAGTCAGCCGTCGTCACATCACCCTGCTTCCAAATGACCCCGCATTCTCTAGCGCGGTGTGGTCGCCGTCTTCGATCTGCTCGTTGCCCTCTTTGAAGATTGAGGTGTTGTGCATGTTGGGGTGCAAAGAAGCACAAGCGAGAGTGGTCGCCGTATAACCTTGGATGGGGATGAATTGTGTGCTCGGGGGAGTGTGTGTGTGTGTGTTGTGCTACGTGTGTGTGTCTCTCTCTCTGTGTGTGTGTGTGTGTGTGTCAGATATTGAGAGAAAACAAACCTAAGGAGAGAAATGGGTATTCACGAAGAGATTGTGCGGGCCTTGAGGTGGGCAGGGGCCGGGTGAGGGTGTCAAAATGTGCGCGTTGATGCATGTGTTGCATGCGACCGTGCGAGGGACGGACGAATCGAGAGAGATGGTTGTTGTGTTACGGATGCTCCTCTCTCTCTCTCTCTCACACACACACAAGTAAACTAGAAGACTGTTCTCTCATGTATACACAACATATCTGCATCTGTCTGTGTCTCACTCATGCACGATCATTTGCACATTCACACCTCTCTATGTCTGGATCACACGCACACCGTCTCCACATTGCCCTTCCGCCACAACACACATATGGACACATACACACCTTCTCTATTAGTCACACACACAAAATCAGTATTAAAAAAAACTAGGGCGCACCTAAAGCGTCCAAATCCAAATAAACATGAACTGGAGCTAAATTAAAATATATGGAAATATTGGAGCGTCAAGAACTTTCACAGGAAAAAAAGTTGAGTAATATTAGAGGATTGTTTTCACACACACAAAAAGGCTCGGCGGATGTCCTTCGAGCGCGACACAGTGACGCACCGTTCGATCGACTGCACAGCCGCGGTTCACGCGCTTGCACAGGATTCCGTATCGTGGCTGTGGTACTAAGGCTGGTCACAATGGGCAAGAACATAAGCTAGTAACAAATAAAAGCGCTGCCTAAGTCTAATGTTTACGTGTACTAGTACGGTTTTCTTTTAAGTTTGACCAACCTTATATATAAAACTAAAGTTAGCTCCCACACGCGCACTCATCGATATGCCACCGCCATTGCGCATGCAGGCGCCCGCCTGCTCCGGCCAACAATTTCTCGCCCATCACCGCCGTGTCGCCGCCATCCCTGTGCCATGAAGCCGAAGGCTCTCCCGCTCACGTCGTATGCAGTCCCTCCTCGCGATGCCGCCGCGCTGCCAAGCACGCGAGCAGCTAGTGGAGCCGCGTCTATGCATGCAGCATACGAAGAGGAGGACGAGCGCGTGCTCCAGCATGCCGGTGAGGAGGAACTAGCGTGTCATTGTCATATCCACTCGCGCGTAGGAGGCGCGCATGGTGGCTGTCACGGTGGAAGCCGGTCGCACGCGCGTCGAGCCTGCAAACCGGGTGCGGACGCGGAATCTACCTTCGAGACATTGAATGCCACGTGGATCCTGCAATCTGAAGGAGCAATTTGGGTCAGCCGACTCATGTGAGGCGTTTGATGCAACATGGATGGCTAGAAGGGCTTCTTCCACCTCTTCTGCCGTCTTCTTCCTTCGCTCCGTCGAACTTCTTTCACAAATCGACTGACCCAAATTATACTACTAGTACGAACGTATTAAGTACAGTAGGAACACGAAGATACGAGCAGTAGTACCAACTACAAGAATAATAGTAGTAAGACATAGTACTAGTAGTACTGTACATACTAAAGAGTTCAAATAACGAGAAAGAACATAAACATAGGGGCTGTTTGGTTCCTAGCCACACATTGCCACATTTTGCCACACCTAACCTTAGGCAAGTTTGACCAAGTCAGGTAGGTGTTTGGTTCTAGCCACACTTGAGAAAAGGAATTATTTATGAGTAGTGAACCCCACATGTCATAGACACAAAAAGTGTGGCAAGATTCCCTTAGGCAAGCCAAAGTATGGCTAACAATTTGAGCAACTCAAGTAAGGCAAGTGTGACAAATGTGGCAAAAATCATGTGGCAACATATGGCAAAGATAGTCACAATCCAAACATCCTCATAGTTCTGCTGGGGCCTCAGCACAACACACCCTTGAAAATAATCTAATAAGCAACTAGTCCGCTTCACACTACAGTAGAACCAGCATGAGCGACAGCACTGCCACCTACTTGGAGTCCGAGTCCACTTCCTCGACTTCGTCCTCGTCCCTCTTCCTCTTCCTCTTCGCCGACGCTTCTTTGCTTGAACCGGAGACTGGGCTCTGCTTCTTCATCCAACCCTTGTAGATATTTAAACAAAGGTAGGCATCCATTGCTGCGTACAGGATGTGATCTTCATCTAATATCTTCGACTCCCATGCATGATGAAACTCGTGATGAGGTTTCTTCAGTTTAGCGTATGAAGGATCAATCATGGCTGCTGCCAAGGTCAGCATTGAAGGTTGAGAGGAGGACACTGGCTTGCCTTCTGGAGATAGAAGGGCTGGCCTACAACGAGACCTATCCGACGCAGGACGTCACTTTCGTTCTTAAAGCCTACAGTAACGAATTTCACTCTTTTGTCCTTGAGGAAGTTCTTAAAATCCTGGCACTCATCGTCGGCATGGCATATGTGGTAGACCAAGCAACGTTATGTACGCAAACCTGGATCACGGCGGGCTTCTTCCTCTCTTCGTCCTTTAGATCCTTCTCTCGTCCCAGGACTATGGTGTACTCAACATCTAGCCCAGCAACCCACTCATCCGTTGAACAGTTGAACATGCGTAGGAAGCGAGCAAGCCATGCATTCACCGTCTCGGATCCACGTGTGTAGATGACGATGAACTGATCGCCGGTGATGGCTCTAACTTGGTACTCAGCGGCGACCATGGAGATTTGGGAGGCCATGGATTTTGGAGGAGGGTTAGGAGAAGTTGAACTGTTGTACCCCGCAAAGAAAACTGGGAGCGAACTAATGTGAAAGGACGGGACGACTGGGAGAGAACTGTTGTAAGGTAGAAGACGGGGACGAGTAGGGCGTGCGAACGGCGTGGGGTTGCTGGCTTTCCCGGTGGATAAACGGCTGCAAGCCCCCAAAGAGTTCTCAAGAACTATGCGGGACCCACTAGATGTCATGTCTACTAGACCCATATCGTAGGCCTGACGATATAGCTTCTGCCTGTTCGCACGCCATGCCGGTGCGTGGATGTAACTTCACTTAATTCCGTCAAACGTCGCGCCTCCCACGACCTTCGCCTCCCTCACGCGGTCGCGCCCTTTGAGACTTCGATCGGCTATAAATGAGCAATTTTTTTGCCTTTTTTTAGACAAGCAATTTTTTTGCCTACTCCGCATGCATGATACTCCCTCTGGTCCTTTTTACTCCCCTCAACCGTTTGCAAAGTGTTTGACCAAATTTATACTTTTTCTTGAACACCACCTTATATTAATTAACTAGCCACACCAATACACTCATTCGATACAATATTCACCACACATGGCGGTACATTATTTACAAGAATACCATCTAATCTATTGTCAAAGCTATACTTAGCGATTAAGTGTGCCACCTTATTGGCCGAACGGCTAATCTTTGACAATTGAAGATTGTTGATCAACTTCGAGATGCTCAACGCTTTCATCTTCAGGTCACGCATAGCAGACCTGTCAGCGCTTTGACATGCATCAATGAAATCCCACGACCAAATTTATACTAAAAATATCAATATCTACAATACTCCCAAAACACTTAGACTAGCCACAGTGGGAGTAACTTCAGCGGTAACATCGAGTCCAACTCAGCAGATTTGCTTATGTGGCAATGAGTTAATGAAGAGAGAGGTAATTGTAGTAACTTAGCTAGTTACTGTAACATCACATGTCCCAATGCAATATGAGTCTATAACCTAATAAATGAATCTTTGCATGTTACCACACTTAAGTTACTACCCACTATGAAGGTAGTAACATAGTCTAGGGATATGTGTATGTTACTAGTGTATGTTACTATCCATTGTGGCTAGTCTTAGGCGCGGTGCATTAACTTCCACCTCATTTCTTGTTTCTTGACATATCAACCAATAGGAGATGTGGGTCTGCATGCTTTTAATGACTTGAGACTACCAAACACGACATGTAGTGGTTAGTTCATTGCATGCAATGCTATTAATTAGCAAATAAACATTAAGATCTCTCGTTTTCCCCTCCTCCTTGGTCACAGTGCACAATCTAAGATGACTTGTTCACCTAGACGGAGGGAGTACTGATTATAAACATTAAGATCTCTCGTTTTCCCCTCCTCCTTGGTCATAGTGCACAATCTAAGATGAATTGCTCACCTAGACGGAGGGAGTACTGATTATAATGAGTACTCAACTAGTACTAGTATAAGAACTACGTTTTATAATGAGTGTAAAAATATTGATTTGACATTGTGAATGTTGACACATTGTGGAATAGTTTTTGAAGTCTGCAAAAGTACTCAACTAGTGTTGTCGTTCTCCACAAAAAATGTGTTTACGAATGCATGCATGAACTCTAGATACTCTAACCCCCTCTCTTCTTTAATTCTTTGCCACATCAGCATGTTTGCTATTCCCGTGTGCATGATACCAGCTAAGATACCACCATTATGGCCAGCCTTAATCATCGCATGCAATAATTTAGTGCACCTTGAAATATGAACATGTGTGGGGCGTGTTTGTTTTTAATGACTTGAGACTATACCTAGCCTGGCATGCAAGATGACTTATTATGCACCGTTCCCCATACCTGCAGGAAGCCCGTTCATCTCCAAATTTTTTCCTCTCCATGTGTGAAACAATATGCCTGCCAAACTCTCCTTCTCCCTCCGGCGGTCCCACCACTCCACCCCGTGTGAAAAAAATCTGCATGCATGACTCTCCTGCCCCCACGCTCGTCCAATCCGTTGTGACCAGCAATATTTCCACCCCTTCGCTCCCCCGTAATTTACTCCAACAAATATGCCCATGTAGCTATTACATAACTGTAGGTGCATTTGGTCTCTGACATATGGGCCCAACAGGGGTCTGGCCCACATGTCAGTGACGCAACTGGTCCGGCAGTTAAGTCAGTGCAGCTCAGTCCATATCTTACGTAGGTGTGCCATTGCTCGCAATAAATATTGCGCCTCCCACGACATCACTATCTCCTTCCCCTCACGTTCACGTTCATCGCTATCTCCTCCCCCTCCCTCTCACGTCGACCACCATGGCATCGCCCCTCCCAAGCCCTAGGAGCCCCTCGTCACCACTAGTCGAGGAGGATGCGTCGGTGTTCTGCTCCTAATCGCTACGCGATGCATCACCGTTCCGTTCCTCGCCGCCACTAGTCGAGGAGGACGTGTTGGTGTTCCGCTCCTCGCCACGACGCGTCGAGGTGGACGCGTCGGCGTTCCCAATCTCGCCAGCACGCGCACCGGAGGACGCGTCGGCTCCCCGCTATGAGGAGAACGCCGCGCCGCCCGCCGAGCCCCCTAGCCTTGAGGAGCGTTGGAAGGAAATGGATGTCGCCTTTGTGGGAGGCTTTGCCTCCAGCGAAGCGCGCCAAAATAGAGGCGGAGAAGAAGGCCGAGGAAGAGAAGCGCACCATGGAACAAGCTGCCTGGGAGGCCTATGTCGCGTCCGAGAGAGTCAGGCAATTGGCTCTTTGGCAGAAGGCTCGTGCGAGGGCCGTGAGGGTGGCGGGGGACGCCCGTGCCGACGCCCTGAGTGCAGTCGGGCCCAAGCGCCTCATCTACACTTGGCGGTACGTGGACCGGGTGCACGCTTCCAGCGAGGAGGAGTACCTGTTGGCGCCGGATCACCACACCGGTGAGATCGCGCTCGCCCGCCGGCAAGCTGCCAATCAGCACCTCGCGAGTTGCGAGCCTGAGGAAGAGGCGTTGTGTCGGCGTGCTAGGAAATGGCCGTGCACCAGGGCACTCGTGGCGCGCCGCAAGCGCTCCTGCGAGCGCCGTGGCTTTTAGGAGGAGTATAATTTTTGTTTCGTAAGGCGATCTCATTAGTTTTGGGACGCAAATGATAAATCCCGAACATTCAGGAATTTTTAGCGTCCTTAATTAAGTATGTAAAAGGGAAAGTTTGGAAACCTTGTGTATTCGTACGCATTTTGCAAGTACATGCATATAGCACAAACTTTACTATATACTATCACAGGAAAAGAATTCTATGAGACTAGGTCTCACGTGAGACCTGGTCTCATATACGAGTAATTTTTTTCCACTATCGCACTACACGTCTCTCTCGATATATGCTTGCAGACTGTGCTACTCCCTCTGTCCAGGTCACTAAGTCATCTTCGGTTGTGCACCGTGACCAAGAAGGAGGGAAGACTAATACACCTAGACGGAGGGAGTCCTACTATTACTTATGTACGTGCAAATGCACGTTTTAACATTACGATGCAGTTTTTGTAAAAGTAGAAAAAGAGCCCTAGTCAAGCTTGTGAAACGATTCAATGCAAAACAAAAGCAAAAATGCTCATTTGATTGTTTACTTTTAGCTTCCTCCTCTGTGGTTATTTCTATGTCGTACTTTGTACGGAGTATCACACTGGTTGGAAAGGCATGCAAATTCCCAAACCGCTTTCCTACACCCTGTATCTCACTGGTTGTCACCGTTGATGTTGTCGCCCATGTCGTCGAGGATGAGGTTGCTGAGGTCGGGGAAGAAGTCATCGTTCGCAACTAATCATGTGGACTAGCATAGTACTAGGATACAGAGTAGAAACATGAATTTTACCACGATTTTGAAAAGGAAGGAAAGAAACACATACGGTGCAACGGGGGCTGCACCATTGGCGTTGAGGTTGTCGCCATGTCCAAACACGACGTAGACACGGTCTTTGAGCATGGTTCGTAGTCGTTCCACGCTCGGGCATTGAAGTTTGTAACTATTTTACTCTACTACTCTACTCAAGCAAGTTAGGGCATAGCATTGTAGGGAGTACCAGTACTGTGTCACTCAAGCAAGTTGTCTGGCATCGACATGACCCTACGCTGCTGGTATGTGTCTCGTAAGTCAAGCGGCGTGCTGTAGTCATCATCACCTGTCCACTTCCCGCAGCACATATTCGCTTCTCCATATTTGTCCGCACATAATCTCGTCCAATCTTCCATCCTTGCTAAGGCGCCTCCCCCCCTCGTCCGAAACCCAAGCACTAACAATGGCAGAACCGAGCAGCGTCCGCCGAAAGAGTGACAGGAATTTGCTCCCCACAGAGGTAATCAAGCTCATTGTTTCGCGTGTGGACAATCTCAGTACCATGCCGCTTGCCGCGTGCTCGTCGGGGCTGTACCATTTACTCAAAGCCCTCAGGCCGGAGCTTTTTAAGCCAGCTCCTTGCTTGCTAATGCTGCCTTATCTTCAGAAACGGCGTGTCACACAGCATAACGATTGTAGGGTGGCGAGCATCAACCCCCTTCACTGCGATCCGATCCCTGTCAGCCTCAACTACATTAACGGTATGTACTGGGTCGGAATGAACACGTCTTGGATGGTGCTCGTTGACGGTCGCGGCAGCTGGATGCTCGTGGAGGTCTACACCCGGCGATTGATCCCCCTTCCTTCGATTAACACTGCACTGCTTTGGCACCGCGACCCAAAATACTCGGAATCTTACAGTAGCCAACATGATACCAAGTTTGATTTGCTCAAGTTTGCAATATTCCAAGTGCCCACAAGATCTGCGAATTATAAAGACTTCAGGCTAATTGTGTTCTTAAACCGCGGTCTCGCCTATCTGACAGGTCACTGTGGTAAGTGGATAAATCTGCATGTCCATCGCAGGATCATAAATCCTCCATGGTTCTCTGATGCCATTGAACACAAGGGCTTCATTTACGCTGTCGACTCCTTCTATGGCTGGACGTATTGCTGGCCTACTCCAGTCATCGCTACAAACGGCTGTTACAGCAGTATGTTACTTTCCTATGATATCATAATGGCTTTCTTATATTACTGTCAACATTTGCTGAAAAAATATTCATGCTCATAACATGTTGTTCTTAAGATTGACTAAACCAAGAGCCCTTTTTTATTTGACTCCAACTTGATATGATGTTGTAGGCCGCCTGGTGTCCCTAGCCTTCCTAATCCCAGAACCTTTCAAAGAAAAGCGGCATGGCAGTTGTAGGTGGTTCCTGGCTCGATCAGACGACGGCAAAAGATTGATGATCGTTCGCACGTACCGGACGTGTTGTTTCGCGGAATACAATCACAGTCACTGCAAGGTCTTTGAGCAGGATCCCAGCTTCTTTGGGCCTTCAGGAATTTTTGACTGGAGGCTGGTAAGTAGCCTTGGTACACGCTCTCTGTTTGTTGGACTGAATTATCCGATTAACCAGGAGATAACCGACAACAAGGATCATGATGACAGCACGGTTTCGTTCATCAGGCAAAACTGTGTGTACACAGCGTACCATGCATCTCTGCATGCACCATACCCTGATATGTGCCACCATGCTCTGCAGCCCAAAGTTGGAGAGAGGGTCGCAAGTATCAAACTTTGACCTACTGGCTGGAGTTTCCCCCGTCAGGCACCCATCTGGTTCGAGCCGTCAGCCAATCTCCACAGCTTAATAAATAGTGACGTCTAACTGAGCCAGTTAGTTAGATGCGTACACTTGGTGTAGTAGGATCTTTATTTAGTTTGATGCATACACTTGTTCTTTTTTGGTAGCCCTTTTGTAATGATGGCTGATGTTTGGTTTGGAAGAGAGAGCTGCGTCTTCACTCTTCTGGCCTGCTTACTGCTTCTGTTGCACCCCCAGCCCTGGTTGCTAGTGCTGCTGTTTTCAATGTACAATCAGTAGTATATTTTGTCTGTTGGTTGAATAAATGTGTTGTTAGAACGACAAACACAATGTTTTGGAAGTCGTTGCACGATTCGATCCTTTACACTAGTAGAAAAGGGGGCAACGGTCCAGGTCGGGTCAGCCCATTAGTCCTGGTTCAGTCTAGAACCGGGACCCATGGGGGCATTGGACCCGGTTCGTGAGCCTAGGCGGCCGGCCGGGCCACGTGGGCCATTGGTCCCGATTCGTCTGGACCTTTTGGTCCCGGTTGATGGGACGAACCGGGACCAATGGCCTCGCTCCTGGCCCACCACCATTGGTCTCGGTTGGTGGCTTGAACCGGGACCAAAGGCTCCCCTTTAGTCCCAGTTCATGCCACCAACCAGGACCCATGAGGTGCCTATATATACCCCCTCGCGTAAGAGCAGAGCACACTGCTCTGTTTTTTTCTGGCCGAGGGGGAGAGGGCTTGGTGGTGCTCTAGCTCACCTCCTATGCACACAAGGTGTTCGATGGAATGCCCGAGCCACACTACTTAAGCTTTCTCCTCTCCAAGCCCGACCTTCAAGCTCCATTTTCCTCAATATTTGTCTAGGTTTAGCGGTCCATCACGCCCTGTCCCCGTCTTCACCGCCGTCGATCACCCGCGCCGAGCTCATCGCCGGCACCACCGTGGTGAGCCTCTTGTTCTTATCTTCTTTTTGAAAGGAAAAAATATTGTTACTTGTATGTTTACATAGATAGTTGTATTATTTTCTTACTTTTATTATTGCATCTTATATAGTGCGATGGTTTTGGTATCCGCCCCCGTCGGCCCTCGTCTTGTCTATGATTCGGATGTGGTATATATATTATCTTTATAAGTATTGGTTCATTTATTGTTTATGAAAATTATGCCGACCAGCGTGACATAGATTTTATTTATGTAGGATGTATGTGAATCGGAAATTCCAACCGACCCTATTGTCGAGAGGTTAAATTTAGTTGAAGAAGAAAACAATTTGTTGAAGGAAAAAATAAAAAAAATTGAGGAGGAGAAGATGATATTGGAGTTGCATGTTGCGGATGTCGTTGATGATCACAAGATCAAGATGGATGCAATGCGCTTGAAGATTAGAAAGATTAGAAAATATGCCATTCATACCGAGGCTTGGTATCATTATGCCGTTGGATCAATTGTTACCTTGGTTGCGATTATGATCGCATTTGTTTTCTCATTGAAATGTTTTACATAGTTTCAATGTATGGTTTAATTAATTAGATGCTCTGGAGAGCTATATGTTGTTAGATGAGAACTATGTATGTACTTTGGTTTTAATATGATGATGAATTTCTATTAATTTGGACACTTAATTATATATAATGCACGCAGATGAACCGGCAATGGATGTACGGTGACAGACACACCTCCGAGTACATTAAGGTTGTGCATGAGTTTCTCGATGTGGCTGAGGCAAACAAGCAGAATGGTTTTATGTGTTGTCCATGCACTGAATGTGGGAATACGAGGTCTTACTCTAACCGGAAAATCCTTCACTCCCACCTTCTTTACAAGGGTTTCATGCCACACTATAATGTTTGGACGAGGCACGGAGACATAGGGGTTATGATGGAACACGGTGAAGAAGAAGAGTACGATGACAACTATGTGCCCCCTGAATATGGTGATGCTGCAACGTGGGGAGCTGGTGAAGATCAAGAGGAACCAGACGATGTGCCTGATGATGATGATCTCCGCCGGGTCATTGTTGATGCAAGGACGCGATGCGAAAGTCAAAAGGAGAAGCTGATGTTCGATCGCATGTTAGAGGATTACAAAAAAGGGTTGTACCCCAATTGCGAAGATGGCAACACAAATCTCGGTACCGTACTGGAATTGCTGCAGTGGAAGGCAGAGAATGTTGTGGCTGACAAAGGATTTGAGAAGCTACTGAAAATATTGAAGAAGAAGCTTCCAAAGGATAACGAATTGCCTGACAGTACATACGCAGCAAAAAAGGTCGT
Source organism: Triticum dicoccoides (assembly GCF_002162155.2). Taxonomy (NCBI): domain Eukaryota; kingdom Viridiplantae; phylum Streptophyta; class Magnoliopsida; order Poales; family Poaceae; genus Triticum; species Triticum dicoccoides. The sequence continues at coordinate 456,636,757 of NC_041390.1, forward strand.
ATGCCCTCTAGGATTGGAGGTGGAGAAGATATATGCATGCCCTAATGGCTGCATCCTCTACCGCGGTGCATACAAGGATCTGAACGCATGCCCGGTATGCGGTGCATTGCGGTATAAGATTAGACGAGATGACCCTGTTGATGTTGACGGCGAACCCCCCAGGAAGAGGGTTCCTACGAAGGTGATGTGGTATGCTCCTATAATACCATGGTTGAAACGTCTGCTCAGAAACAAAGAGCATGCCAAGTTGATGATGGCACAGTGAGGACCGGAAGAAAGACGGGAAGTTTAGAGCACCCGCTGACGGGTCGCAGTGGAGAAAAATCGAGAGAAAGTAATGGGATGAGTTTGCAAAGGACCCAAGGAACGTATGGTTTGCTTTAAGCGCGGATGGCATTAATCCTTTTGGGGAGCAGAGCAGCAATCACAGCACCTGGCCCGTGACTCTATGTATGTATAACCTTCCTCCTTGGATGTGCATGAAACGGAAGTTCATTATGATGCCAGTTCTCATCCAAGGCCCTAAGCAACCCGGCAACGACATTGATGTGTACCTAAGGCCATTAGTTGAAGAACTTTTACAGCTGTGGAATGGAAACGGTGTACATACGTGGGATGAGCACAGACAGGACGAATTTAACCTAAAGGCGTTGCTATTCGTGACCATCAACGATTGGCCCGCTCTCAGTAACCTTTCAGGACAGACAAACAAAGGATACCACGCATGCACGCACTGTTTAGATGACACTGAAAGTATATACTTGGACAAATGCAGGAAGAATGTGTACCTGGGCCATCGTCGATTTCTTCCGGCCAACCATCAATGTCAAAAGAAAGGCAAGCATTTCAAAGGCGAGGCAGATCACCGGAAGAAGCCCGCCATGCGTAGCGGTGATCACATACTTGCTATGGTCAATGATTTACACATAATCTTTGGAAAGATTCCCGATGGACTAGCTATTCCGAATGACGCTGAGGGACACGCACCCATGTGGAAGAAGAAATCTATATTTTGGGACCTACCCTACTAGAAAGACCTAGAGGTCTGCTCTTCAATCGACGTGATGCACATGACGAAGAACCTTTGCGTGAACCTGCTAGGCTTCTTGGGCGTGTATGGGAAGACAAAAGATACACTTGAGGCACGGGAGGACCTGCAACGTTTGCACGAAAAAGACGGCATGCCTCCGAAGCAGTATAAAGGTCCTGTCAGCTACGCTCTTACGAAAGAAGAGAAATAAATCTTCTTTGAATTCCTGCTCAGTATGAAGGTCACGACTGGCTTCTCGTCGAATATAAAGGGAATAATAAATATGCCAGAGAAAAAGTTTCAGAACCTAAAGTCTCATGACTGCCACGTGATTATGACGCAACTGCTTCCGGTTGCATTGAGGGGGCTTCTACCGGAAAACGTCCGATTAGCCATTGTGAGGCTATGTGCATTCCTCATGAAATCTCTCAAAAGGTGATCGATCCATAAATCGTACCAAGGCTAAGGAGTGATGTGGCGCAATGTCTTGTTAGTTTCGAGCTGGTGTTCCCACCATCCTTCTTCAATATCATGACGCACGTCCTAGTTCATCTAGTCGACGAGATTGTCATCCCGGGCCCGTATTTCTACACAATATGTTCCCCTTTGAGAGGTTCATGGGAGTCCTAAAGAAATATATCCATAAACGTGCTAGGCCAGAAGGAAGCATCTCCATGGGCCATCAAACACAGGATGTTATCGGGTTTTGTGTTGACTTCATTCCTGGCCTTAAGAAGATAGGTATCCCTAAATCGCGGTATGAGGGGAGACTGAATGGAAAAGGCACTCTTGGAAGTGACTCAATAATATGCAGGGACGGATATTCTTGGTCTCAAGCACACTACACAGTTCTATAGAACTCTACCTTGGTGACCTCGTATGTCGATGAACACAAGAACAGTCTGCGCTCCAAACACCCGGAGCAGTGCGACGAGTGGATTACATGTGAACACATCAGGACTTTCAGCAGTTGGTTGGAAACACATCTCAGAGGTGACAATACTGTTTGTGATGAGCTGTACTTGTTGTCCAGGGGACCATCTTTGACTGTATTGACTTACAAAGGATACGAGATAAATGGGAATACATTTTACACGATCGCCCAAGATCAAAAGAGCACCAACCAAAACAGCGGTGTCCGCTTTGATGCAGCAACCGAGAGCGGAAAGGACACATATTATGGTTACATAGTGGACATATGGGAACTTGACTACGGACATGATTTTAAGATCCCTTTGTTTAAGTGCAAATGGGTCAATCTGTCAGGAGGCGGGGTACAGGTAGACCCACAGTACGGAATGACAACAATGGATCTGAAAAATCTTGGGTACACTAATGAATAGTTCGTCCTAGTCAATGATGTGGCACAGGTTATCTATGTGAAGGACATGTCTACCAAACCGAGAAAAAGAAAAGATAAGGAAGCGAATACATCATACGATGAGCCAAAGCCCCACATAGTTCTTTCAGGAAAAAGGGATATCCTGGGAGTGGAGGGCAAGACAGACATGTCTGAAGATTATGAAAAGTTTCATGAAATTCCTCCCTTCAATGTCAAGGCTGACCCAAGCATCCTGATAAACGATGAAGATTATCCATGGTTACGGCGCAATAAGCAAATGACACAAGCGAAGAAAAAGTGAAGACTTTCTCCCGCAACTATTATGATGATACCATGCCAACTTTGTAACACACAAGTATGATATGCCAACTTTTTCAGAGTTCATTTGAAAACTATGAATTTAGGTCAAATTTTCTCAGTAAAGTTAATCACAAAGTTGTGATTCACACAAATTTCCAAGAATTCAAATTTTAACTATTCAAATTTAAAAACTAATGGCACTAACAGAAAGTTTATAATTTTTCTAAAACTAATGGCACTAACAGAAAGTTTATAATTTTGCTGACCTAAAAGCAAAAAGAATTAAAAAATAAAGCAAAAAACAAAAGAAAATAAATAATACAAAAAACAAAACAAAAAACTGGAAAAAAATAAAAATAGCAACAATAAGTATTTTGTTGTAAGTAGAAACAAAATAAAATAAATAAAGCAACAAAGAAAACAAAAAAACTAAAAAAGTGTTTTCAAATTTGAAAACTAATGGCACTAACAGAAAGTTTATATTTTTTCTAAAACTAAAATAAAAAAGAATTAAAAAATAAAGCAAAAAACAATAGAAATAAATAATGCAGAAAGCAAAACAAAAAAACTGGAAAAAATAGGCACTAAAAGCAAAAAACTAAAAAGGTGTTTTCAAATTTGAAATCTAATGGCACTAACAGAAAGTTTATAATTTTTGTGACCTAAAAGAAAAAAGAAATCACTAAAAAACTATAAGTATTTTGTTCTAAGTAGAAATGAAAAAATAAATAGCAAAAAAGAAAAAAATGCCTATAATATTTGTTATGACTAACTAAAATTACCAAATTGAGTACAATGATAAAACACAGTAATATTAAATAGCAGGAAAAAGAATGACTCAAAAATCAATTTTTATAGTAAAGTTATTCATAAACTAGTGATTCACACGATTTTAAAAAATTCAAATTTAAACTATTCAAATTTTAAAACTAATGGCACTAAGAGAAAGTTTATAATTTTTGTGACCTAAAAGAAAAAAAATCACTAAAAAACTATAAGTATTTAGTTATAAGTAGAAATGAAAAAATAAATAGCAAAAAAATGCCACCTACTGGGCCACCACGGTCTGAATACGACTAGAAACCCATCCATGGGCCAGGATTCAGGCCCGCAGAAGGCCCAGCAGGCCCACAGGCATAGCAGTGCGAGATTAGGCCTAGAGGCCTGCAATTCAAAGGAGTTCAATGAAGATGGCGGGGCAGGGCTTATAAACAGGTCCTGCCGCTCCTCAGTTAGCGAGGTGGGACTAAACATCCCACCGCACCGCGGCTTTGGTAGGCGCAGGCCATTGGTCTCGGTTGGTG
>NC_041390.1:456641185-456647098 GCF_002162155.2 Triticum dicoccoides
CCCGACGCCATCCTCGTCGCCGACCTCGCGCGCGCGCGGTCCTCTCCTCAGCTTGGTCCGGCCGCCGGCGCCCTCCCTTTGCAAATTTTTTCATATATATGCTTGTTTATATATATATATATATATATATGCTTGTTATATATATATGCTTGTTTATATATATATGTAATGATTTTTTTATAGAATATGATGTTTTTTCATAGATGTTCACATATATGATGTATGCACGAATGTGGATGAAATATGATGTTTTTTTGTTCATAGAACATGATGTTTTTTTAATTCACATATTTTCTTTGTTCATGAGAGAGGCAGGGACGTTGAGGGATCATAGATGTATTTTTTCAGAATTTTCTATCATGCATAGACGGATTTTAGACCACGGGAGCACCCCCTCCCTATCGTTGCAAAATTTGCTAAGTGAAATTAAGAAGGAAGGAAAAGAAGGATAGGGAAGAAAGAAAATAAGAAGAGGAAACAAAGAAGAAGACGAGAGGAAGAAGAGGAGAAATAAATAACAAGAAGAAAAAAAGAAGAAAAAGAAGAGGAGAAGAAGAAAGGAATAGTGGAGAAGAAGAAAAAATAGAATATATTCTATTTTCTCTTCTTCTCCACTATTCCTTTCTTCTTCTCCTCTTTTGTTTTCTTCTTTTTTTTCTTCGATCTTCTCCTCTAGCTATTCCTTTCTTCTTCTACTCTTTTTATTTTTCTTCGTTTTCTTATGTCTTATTGTGTATATTGCTTCTTTGGGTATATTATGTATATATGTTAGTATATATATTGTGTATATTGCTTCTTTTCAGATTTTTTTTCATATATATGTTTGTATTTTATCGGGTCTGTCGTCGATATACCCCTCCCGATAACTTCAACACGAGGGGGGGTCGATATATATACCACCTCCCGATAACTTCAACACAAGGGGGGGTCGATATACCCTAAATAGCAAGTATCGTCGGTGTGAGATACATGTGGCCGTCGGTGTCAGACACTACATCCACGTCCCACAAGTGACGCGGGCTTCGACGCCCACGTCACTTGTGGGACGTGGATGTAGTGTCCGACACGGACGGCCACATGTATCTCACACCCACGATACTTGCTATTTAGGGTTTCCTCTACCGCTTGGCGACCCCGACCCTCGACGACCCTCGTTCCCGATAAAAAAAGAGGAAGAAGAAGAAGAAAAAAAGAGGTGAAGAAAGAACTCTCCTCTTTTTTTTCTTCTTCTTCCTCTTTTTTTTATCGGGAACGAGGGTTGTCGAGGGTCACCGAGCGGTAGAGGAAACCCTAAATAGCAAGTATCGTCGGTGTGAGATACATGTGGCCATCGGTGTCGGACACTACATCCACGTCCCATAAGTGACGCGGGCTTCGACGCCCACGTCACTTGTGGGACATGGATGTAGTGTCCGACACCGACGGCCACATGTATCTCACACCCACGTTACTTGCTATTTAGGGTTTCCTCTACCGCTTGGCGATCCTCGACGACCCTCGTTCCCGATAAAAAAAGAGTAAGAAGAAAAAAAGAGGAGAAGAAAGAATAGAGGAGTTCTTCCTCTTCTTTTTTATCCTTGAAGCGTTGTCGAGGCCACCCCAAACCCTAGAGAAGCAGTGTCGAGGCCACCCCAAACCCTAGAGAAGCAGCGTCGAGGCCACTAATTAATATTAGTTCTACGTTTGCCACTAATATATCCATCTGTCATGTTTGAATAATAATTGCCATGTTGTAAATATTTGTAGAAACTATGGACACCGCCCGAGACGAAGTACAAGAAGAGTTGTTGAGGGACATAATCAGATGAGGAAGTGATGTCGTCTGCTCGTTGTTTCTCAACGACACTGATGGTCTGGAAGTAGCTGGCTATGATTATGATGGCTCTGGAGACCTAATGCCGATGCAAGAAGGAGACCGTGAGGACGGCTCCAGTGACCCAATGCCGGTGCAAGAAGGAGACCGTGATGATGTCTCCGGTGACCGAACCGAGTCTGTCCAGGTATATATGTATATATATTAGTTAAGCTTGTGCTGACTAGCTAATTGATGCATTCATTGTTTTGGTATGTACACATATTAATTAAGTCTTTGTTCTTTTTTCTAGCCCTCCAGATCGAGCACAACTTCGGTAAAGAGACGAGGCCCGAAGAAAAAGTTGAGCTCGGATGAAAAGTTTGAGATCATAGCAATCGCGCCCTACGGCCAACCGATTGAACCCCTCCGGACAAAGAGCGCATTTGTTGCTCAGTGCGGGGTTCTGGTTAGGGACAAGATCCCGATCAGCATCCAGCAATGGTTAAAGCCGGCTACAGAAGACCCTGAGGTGTCTTATGTCAATGATATGCAGAAAAATGATCTTTGGACTAAGCTGAAGTCAAATTTCACCCTACCGCCAGAGGATGATCCGGAGAAGCCAGTTAAAGAGCAATTAATCAAGTCTTTTGCTCTTAAGAGGATGACAGAACTATTCAGGAGGTGGTAGAAAGAGCTGAATAAGTTTGTTGAAAATAAAGAGACACCAGAATTCAAGGGCAGATATGAGAAGATCAGAGATCACTGGCCCGCATTTGTGGCCCACAAGACATCGGAAAAGAGTAAGAAGATGTCGGCGACAAACAAGCAAAATGCTGCGAAGAAGAAGCATCACCATCGCACAGGGTCAGGTGGCTACCTCGTAGCCCGGCCTAAGTGGGCCAAGACCGAGAATGATCTGGTTGATAAAAGGATCGAACCAGACACAATTAACTGGCCAGACCGTTGCCGGACTTGGTTCTTCGGGGATGGCGGAACCTTGGACCCTGTATCAGGGAAGTGCATTTGGACGAACGATCAAATAGACATACCAGCCAAGAAGCTTCAGAAGTATATAGAAGCAGCACAGCAAGAGACGTTCGTTCCAGACAGAGAGAACGACGAGCTCACAATGGCCCTCGGGAATCCTGAGCACCCTGGACAGACATGAGGCACGCCAGGCTCCATTCCGTGGAAGGTTGGGTTTCTGGACACAAGCGGTTACAAATGCCACGAGAGGAGGAAGAAAGTGGAGCAGACCCAACTACAGGCGCTGCACACTAGGGTACAAACGATAGAGGAACGAGAAGCAAATCGCAGCAAACGAACTGCCGAAGCTTCCCCCGAAGCTACCCCGCCATCTCAGCGGAGAAGCAGCATGGCTTCCACCGAGCTGCTTCAGCCGGAGCATGTCTTGACGGCTCCTACCAGCTATCCGTGGATGCTATCACGGAGTCTCAAAATTGCCACCTTATGACGCAATGGATTAATATGAAGGTCAAGGCGGTTGTTGGCTCTGTTTTTCATACTGAACCCGGCGCAACTTTTCACTGCCGGTCGATTCCAGAAGGATATGCTAGGGTGATGGTGGATGAAATAACGGAGGGATTTGAGGACCTCCAGCTTGACCACCCTAAGGGGAGACTCGGCTGGGTTTTGCTCTGAAGACTCCATGCCTATGGTAGAAGGAGCTCATCAACCTTCCGAACTGGACGCCTCCGCCTCCTCCTCCTCCTCCTCCGGCGAGTCAGGGCACTCCGCCTCCTCCACCGCCTCCTCCTCCGGTGAGTGACGATCAGGGCACTTGGCCGGCTCCTTCTCTGGCGCGTGGCGGCACTCCGCCTGCGCCGGCGCGCCCGAGTAGCCAGCCTCCTCCTTCTCCGCCTCGTCAGCAAGGGCGGAAGAGACCTGCTGCTGCTCTGGCTGCTCCGGCGCATCGTAGTCCTTCTCCTCCGCCTCGTAATAAAGTAAACAAGACAACCGCTCCGTCTACTCTGCCGGCGTCTAGCAGTACAGCCAGAGGCGGGAGGACATACAGATTTGGTCCTTCTCTGAAGACTCCAGAGAAGTTACCATACGAGAGGACCCCGGAGGAGAATGCCGAGATCGCGCGAGAAGAAGTGAGGAACTTCTTTGAAGGGGTGAAAGCAAAGAAACATCCACCTCCGGAGCAGAAGGTAGATCCGGTGAAAGCGAAGCGCACTCTGGCTGCCCTGACAAAACCACCCAAGTCTCTGCCGAAAGGCAACTATGAGCGCATTATTGGAAAGGAATTTGTCGAAGCGGTCGGGAAGTATTGTCAGTGATCAAAGGCTGAAAGTACGACGAGCTGGGAAAAAAATTGCCCAGCTCGGCGAACAAGCGAAGAAATCGTGCCCCCCGCTCAAGGTGCCTAGCGACATCGACGCTAATGATCCGAGGATGGTGCCCGGTTATAGCAATCTTGGAGATTATTTACCCGATGATGTACATTATGATTTCATGGAGGTGCAGATATAAAGATACGAGTATGGGAAGCCTCTCATCAAAGATGAAAGATCTCTATCAACGATGATGCGATGATTGCATGATTGGTACATGAAAATCTGTAGAGAGTCTGGGGGGAGGATTACTTTCTATGTGAGAGTTAAAAAGGAGCATGACCTCGTTGGAATTGAACTATTGCCTGTTCCATTTGAGGAGTTCTTTCAGTTTTTCAATCAATTGGCCCTCGATAAAGAAACGGTCACCTGCTACTGTCTGTAAGTAGTACTACTTCTGTCATAAAGTCTCTCTATATAGCTCAACTCTTTCATTGCATGTATTTATAATTATCCTCACTATATTATGCAGATTGAAGATCGCCGAATTGAAGAAAAGACAAATCGGTGATAGTGGGTTCATTAACACAAATCTCATAAATGCAACTCAGGTTAAATTTCATGCCGCAGATACCGAGGCCAACTTGCTACGATCGTTGGTAATAAATGAAAACAAAGATATAATACTCTTTCTTTACAACTTCAAGTGAGTGTTACTGTCTTGTGCATATTCGGTTTCCCTTATATATTAGTCAAGGTTATAGTAATGTAATTGATGAGTTATGCATGCGTGTGCAGTTTCCACTATATTCTCCTAGAGATTAAGCTTGAGCAGGGACTAGTAACCGTCTTAGACTCAAGACGAAAAGATCCCCAGGACTATGCGGACATGACTCAAATGCTCGAGAAGTAAGTTAAATCGATCATTATCCACCATATCAGCAACTTTGTTCATTTCCTGATATATCAAGTAATTGTTTTCTTTGTCTGACAGGGTTTGGAAAAAATCCACCAAAAAAGCTCCGGGACTCCCGAAGAAGCTGCAATTTAGACACCCGAAAGTACATACTATAGTAGCATGTTCCGCGCATCTCCTATTGATTCAAGCGCTAGTTTCATCAATACCATTTGGCATTCTTTCTTATCAGTTTGATTGACCTCTATTTCTTGTAAAGTGGTTGTGGCAGGAACAAAGGAATGATTTCTGTGGATACTACGTTTGCGAGTCCATCCGCCACACGACCTGTGAGCGGGGCTACTCTGACGAACAATATGAAGTGCGTAAATAACAACATTCACAATTTTATTTTATTACCATCATTTGTGTTGAGTTTCATTCATTCATATATATATGTATTGACCCCCTTCTTCAAATTAGATGTTTCGGAAGAGGGATGAACTCCTAGCACCAGCTCGCATGTGAGCAATTCAAGAGGAATTGGCGGCATTCTTTCTTGACCACGTGATCGCTGAAGACGGAGAATACTATGTGGACCATGCGTCCGTATGTTAGGAGATTATATTTGTAAGAGATAATTATTGTATATATGTAGCCGGTAGTGTCGGATAGATATACGAGAACTTGTTGTTCGACCAATCTCTCAGAGAAGGAGAGGTGGTCGATACCACTTCTCTCTGTATGCATATATGTTCATGACGATCTTCTGTTTCCTTCATTTGCTTACTAGCTAGCTAGCGTGTCTAGTCCTCTCTATACGTATGTATAGTACGTAGCGTCGACCAAGCACGGACATAAGAGAGGACACTTCTCTCTATTAATTATAGCTAGCTAACACAATATATGAAACACCTAAATTAACA
>NC_041390.1:456647432-456702957 GCF_002162155.2 Triticum dicoccoides
CAAAAACCCCAGCCACAGAAATGCTGACGCGTGGATGCCTATTGGTCCCGGTTGGTGCCACCAACCGGGACCAAAGGCCCTCCTGCCTCGGCTCCGCGCACAGGCCACGTGGAGGCCCATCTGTCCCGGTTCAGGATTGAACCGGGACTAAAGGGACAGGCCATTAGTAACGACCCTTTAGTCCCGGTTCAGGAACCAGGACTAAAGGCCCTTACGAACCGGGAAAATAGGCCCTTTTTCTACTAGTGTTAGTGCCCCGTACCGTACGTAGCGTATACTATTTATCGTACGGAACACATTTTTTTTGAAACTCGGAACACATTTTCCACTTGTTGATAACATGTAGCCTAATGATGAAGGCCCAATAGAGAAGCCCATAATTAACTGGAAGGGAGGCTCTCACATGAATCCGGCCCAGTTACATTGTAACACCCCGGATGTAATTTACCTTATATGTTCTCCAACTCTTGCCGTTTCCGGCCTAAGTTATTTTATTTTCCTCGGGTTCGGGTTTTTTTTGTCTCTGGGTGTTGTTGCCTTTGTCATGCATCACATATCATGTCATCGTGTGCATTGCATTTGCATACGTGTTCGTCTCATGCATCCGAGCATTTTCCCCGTTGTCCGTTTTGCATTCCAGCGCTCCTATCTCCTCCGATGCCCCTTTCTACCTATTTTCGAGTGCGGGTGCTAAACGTTTCCGGATTGGACCGAGACTTGCCAAGCGGCCTTGGTTTACTACCGGTAGACGTCCTGTCAAGTTTCGTACCATTTGGACTTCGTTTGATACTCCAACGGTTAACCGAGGGACCGAGAAGGCCTTGTTTGTCTTTCAGCCCAACACCCTTCCAAAGTGGCCCAAAACCCACCTAAGATCTCTCCATCATATCGTTCGTTCGATCACAATCGCGTGGCCGAAAACCGCACTCCATTTGGAGCTTCCTAGCTCCCTCTATGCCTATATAAAGGCCTCTGCCCGAAAATTCCGGGTAAAATCCTACCCTAACTCTAGTACTTTCATCCTCAGCGCGCCGGACACGTCCGGACGCGCCAGACATCACCGCCGCCCCAACCGGAGACTGACACGTGGCGCGCGGGAGCCCCACATCGCCGCCGCCGCCCGAGGCCCGCCAGGCCCGCGCGAAGCCCCCGCGGCCCGGTCTGCCCGCCGCCGCCCGGGTCGTCCTCCTCCCCGCCCGATCCGCCTCTTCGCCGCCCTGCTCCACCCGGGTCTTCCCCAACGATGGCGCCGCCTCGCCGCGGCCGTCGCCCGGCCGCCGTCACCGTCCGGCGCATCCACGCCGCCTCACCTCGCCGTCCGCCGCCCCTCGCAGCGGCGCGCCGCCCCACTACGGATCCGGCCAGGCAAGTCCTCTTCGGCGAGAGATCCGGCCGCCCCCGCTTCAACTCCTGTGAATAGAGACTTCCCCGGTGAACCTCGACATCCGTGCAGCTACAGTGATCCGGATCTGGATCTGAAATCCGAAGGGTTGACTTTCCCCCGAAACGCTAATTTATTTGCATTTTTCATCATGTCGTATCTCCGCATCCATAGCTCCGATTTGAGAGTGTAGCATGTTTGCCTCAGAGAGTACATCATTTCATCTCATTGCATCATTTTCATTAGCTCATCTTGATGCCCGAAATGCTGTTGGAAGAGGGCTATGTGGTTAAATTGTCAGATCTGTTGCATCAAATAGCTATTTGTCATTTTTGCCATGATTAATGTGTGCATGATATGCTCATGAGTTTTGTTATATGCCATGCCATATTTACAGAGGTGCTTACCATGTATTTTTGTGACATGTGTGGTGACTAGCACAAGCTTGCAAAGTAGTGCATTTGTTATTGCTGATTTGAGGGACTTAGAATTTCACTAAGTCCTTGATCTGATTTTGTCAATATGCCATATGTTCATGTTGTTTCCTAGTGATCCATGCCTGTTTTGAGGATGACCAGTAAGGATGTTTTGTTAACATTGTGGTGCTCTATCCATCCATGTCTTTGTTTGCAATTATGGAGCACCCTAGCTTGAGTCAATCGAGCTCTACTTTTGCTATTTCGTGAATCCTGGCAGATTGTTGACTTGTTAGCGATTTTGCCGAGGATGTTGTTATTGATCCTTGCATGCTATGTTGTTGTTCTTGCCATGTATAGCTTCTATGATATGTATTATTGATGGGTGTATGCTTAGTTTGTCATGTCATGCTCTGTAGTGAGTGCATCGAGCTCGTGAACATGCCTACTCGTTAACAGATTTGCATGCTCCAGTTTTTCACTAAGTCTGTAACCTGATTATGTTTTTGCCAAGTTCACATGCTTGCAATTGTATTTTCTGATCCCTTTTGGCTCAAGGTCACTAAGGGACTTTTGTTAAGTGCTTTGAGTAGCTTCATGTCATACCTTACTTTTCCATTTTAAGTTCCTGTAGAATATAGTTTTCATGATCCAAAGTGTGCTGCCTAATGTTAAAATCCAGACTTGTGTTAATTTCACTAAGTCTGAAACATGTTATCATTTGCACTTTTGCCATGCTTGTTTGAACCTGTTATTGGATGATTTAGCCGTAGCACAGTGTTCATCTTTTGTCAAGAATCATGAGTGGATCCCTGCCATGTATTTTGTTGTCATGTTTGAGTTCTGTAGCATATTTATCTTGATGCTTTTAGATGGCTACTTGCTGATTATCGCATAACGGTGCCATATTTGTTTTGCTTGCCATTTCCAAACCGTGCATCCGATTGCGGTGATCTTTATATCGATTTCAACCGAAATCACCTCACCTTTCCAGTGGCAATCTTGGATTTACAAGTTGAGGCCAGGTTCAATCATTCCTTGTCAAATCTTGCATAGGCATCACATATCGCATCCCGCATAGCATACCATGTTTGCATCATGTTGTTCGAGCATTGCACGTGGTTGATTGTGTTACTTTTGTTTGTTTGTCTTGTTTGGGTAGAGCCGGGAGACGAGTTCGCTAACGAGGAGCTCGTTGAGTGTGCTTACGAGGATCAAGTCAACTCTGAGAACTTTGCAGGCAAGATGATCATACCCTCGAAATCACTTCTATCTTTGCTTGCTAGATGCTCGCTCTTTTGCTATGCCCATCCTACGATGCCTACCACTTGCTTATCATGCCTCCCAAATTGCCATGTCAAACCTCTAACCCACCATGTCCTAGCAAACCGTTGATTGGCTATGTTACCGCTTTGCTCAGCCCCTCTTATAGCGTTGCTAGTCGCAGGTGAAGATTGGAGATCGTTCCTTGTTGGAACATTGTTTATTGTTGGGATATCACTATATTATCTTGTTATCTTAATGCATCTATATACTTGGTAAAGGGTGGAAGGCTCGGCCTTTTTGCTAGTGTTTTGTTCCACTCTTGCCGCCCTAGTTTCCATCATATCGGTGTTATGTTCCCGGATTTTGAGTTCCTTACGTGGTTGGGTGATAATGGGAACCCCTTGACAGTTCGCCTTGAATAAAACTCCTCCAGCAATGCCCAACCTTGGTTTTACCATTTGCCACATAGACTCTTTTTCCCTTGGGTTTCTGGAGCCCGAGGGTCATCTTATTTAAACCCCCCTGGGCCAGTGCTCCTGTGACTGTTGGTCCGACTGAGCTGCCTGCGGGGCCACCTCGGGGAAACTTGAGGGTTGGTTTTACTCGTAGCTAGTCTCATCTGAGTGTGCCCTGAGAACGAGATATGTGCAGCTCCTATCGGGATTTTTCGGCACATTCGGGCGGTGTTGCTGGACTTGTTTTACCATTGTCGAAGATGTCTTGTAGAACCGGGATACCGAGTCTGATCGGAATGTCTCGGGAGAAGGAATATCCTTCGTTGACCGTGAGAGCTTGTGATGGGCTAAGTTGGGACTCCCCTGCAGGGATTTGAACTTTCGAAAGCCGTGCACGCGGTTATGGGCAGATGGGAATTTGTTAGTGCCCGGTTGTAGATAACATGAAACTTAACTTAATTAAAATGAATCAACCGCGTGTGTAACCGTGATGGTCTCTTCTCGGCGGAGTCCGAGAAGTGAACATGGTGTTGGATTAATGTTTGCCGTAGGTTGTTCTTTAGTTGTTCGTTCGTGCTTTGCCTTCTCTTCTCGCTCTCTTTTGCGAACAGGTTAGCCACCATATATGCTAGACGCTTGCTGCAGCTCCACATATTACCTTGCCTTACCTATAAGCTTAAATAGTCTTGATCGCGAGGGTGCGAGATTGCTGAGTCCCCGTGACTCACAGATTACTTCCAAACCAGATGCAGGGACCGATGATTCCGTTCCAGATGATGCGCTTGAGCTCAAGTGGGAGTTCGACGAAGACTCTCACCGTTACTATGTGTCTTTCCCTGATGATCAGTCGTGGTGCCCAGTTGGGGCGACCGGAACCGTGTCGCATGTTGGGGTTGATATTTTATTTTGGTACCATAGTCGGACCATGAGTGTATTGGATGATTGTAATGTTATTTATGTATTTGTGTGATGTGGCGAGTGTAAGCCAACTACATACCTTTTTCCCCTATTATCTATTTACATGGGTTGTTGTGAAGATTACCTTACTTGCGACATTGCTTTCAATGCGGTTATGCCTCTAAGTCGTGCTTTGACACGTAGGAGATATAGCCGCATCGAGGGCGTTACAAGTTGGTAATCAGAGCCTTCCCTGACCTTAGGAGCCCCCCTGCTTGATCGAATAGCTGGCGTTGTTGAGTCTAGAAAAATGTTTTGAGTCATTTAGGAATTATATCGGTGAGTTTAGGAATTCTTTTTACTCCCCAGTCCCTTCATCGCTCTGGTAAGGCATCCTGACGTAGAGTTTTGACTCTTCTCTTCTCAAATTTCACTAAAAATTTTTAGGATCACGCGGGTATCTTGGAATCATTCCAATCGATTTGTGACGAGAACATTGTTCTTGGTGCCTCCTGTCATTTAGGGGTTGTGGCAGTGTCCCGGGGAGTTGAGCTTTGAGGTGTTGTCGTCACAATTTTATCGTTGCAGTTATGGAATACCTGAGTTTAGTTTCGCCGACATCGAAAATCTCTTTTATGCAGTTGTTGGTGAGATAACCTCGACGCCACCCAGTACTAGGGCAGGAGTTTGCGAGTATTGCCATAACTTGTATAACAGATGCTTTTTGAAGGTTGAGGTAGACGATTGCCAAAGTTTTTCTCGGTTATGTGTTGAAGGATGGATACAACTAGATGTAGGATTTGCTAGATTTGGGTGAGATATTATGCTTCCCCTGTATCCCCAACACCTGATTGCATAACCGGAAAGGTTCGGGAGTTTCATAGGTGGGAATTCTTGTAGGTCTAGTTCTTCTTCCGCGGATATTTGGTTTGAGATTGGGTGATCCTCACCGAGTATTCGTTCTTGTTCTGTACCTTGTTGTTGTTTTTCTTCTACCTAAATTCTAAGTGGCTTCTCAATTTATGGATATGTGACCATTTCAATTGGAATGCATTCGTTCATTTTGTTCGGATGTGAAGACTATATGTTGCAATTTCAACCCGTTTGATTCAGCTTCAATATTTGTCTGTCAATGTGCTAATGGATGTCAACCTCTTTAGGATGGCTCCTCCAACGCGCATGACTCTGAATCCTGATCCGCCACCACCACCTCCACCTTCGGAGGCATGGCAAGCTGTGATGGCCGCTACCAATGCAAACACGCAGCTGATCATGCAACTTCTTCAAGAGCGCAATCAAGGAAACCAGGGAAACAATCAGAATCACTTTGCTACACTGAACCAGTTCCTTGCTAACCAGCCAAAGACCTTCAGCAATTGCGTTGACGCAACTGACGCTGATGATTGGCTCGTGGACATATGCAAGCATTTCGAGGGCAGTAATGTCAGGCCTGAGGACTTTGTCAAGTTCGCTTCCTTCCAACTCAAAGACCAAGCTGCAGAATGGTTTCAGCAGTACAAAGATTCCATAGGAGGCCGTGTGATTACCTGGGATGAATTCCGTCAAGACTCCAAAGCTCATCATATTCCTCAGAGCATGGTTGAAAGCAAGCGTGAGGAATTCCACAACTTGAAGCAAGGCTCTATGTCTGTCTCCGAGTACAACAAGATGTTTCAGAAGCTTGCCCGTTTTGCTAAGCAGGACGTCCCTGATGAGAAGAGCATGATATACCAGTTCAGGGGTGGTCTCAGAGAAGAAATCCAGCTAGCTATTGTCCTCTTTGAGCCCAGGACGTACGATGAGTTTTACAACATGACAATGAAGCAAGAGACTGCTCAACTGAAGTGCGATGCTTCCAAGAAGCAAGTCAGAGATGCTACTCCTTCTTCCTCAACTCAAGTGGCTAAGCAGTAGAAGTATTGGCTTCCTCCTCCTCCGGTCCGTCAGCCTTATTAGCAGAAGAGCAAAGGTGGCAGTGGATCTTCCCACCCACCCAACCCTGGCTTTCAGAACAAGACTTCGTCTCAAGCTCCAAGATCGAGTGCTCCGTATCACCGTCCGCTTTCAGAGGTCACGTGCAACAAGTGCCAACAGAAGGGTCACTATGCCAACAAATGCTTCAATCAGAGGCGTCTCCCTCCTCCTCCTCCTGTGATATCGGCAAGTATAGCTGTGGTCAAGCATAACCCCAAGCACGCCAAGGTCAACTTGATGAATGCAGCTCAGGTAGAGGACTCGTCAGATGTCATCATGGGTAACCTTCCTATTAACGATATTCCAGCTAAAGTACTTTTTGACTATGGTGCATCGCATTCCTTCATGTCATTCCCATTTGCATCGGAGAACAATTTTGGTACTAAGTTTTTACCTAGAGCATTGCAAGTTGTCTCTCTGGCAAAGCGTTTGAGTTCTAGTATGATGGTTCCAGATATTTCTATCATGATGGGTGACTTCAAGTTTCTCGCTTCTCCAATGGTCCTTCGTAACTCGGATATTGATCTTATTCTTGGAATGGACTGGCTTTCTAAGCACAAGGCTCAGCTTGATTGTGCTGCCAGGAAAATTCAACTGACTCATTCGTCTGAGAATGTAATTGTCTTTGCCGCTCGGGATAATACCATCCGTCTGTTTTCTCTCAATGAAAAGGGTGAACTGGATACTATCTCTCAAATTCCAGTCGTTTGCGAATATCAAGACGTCTTTCCAGAAGAGCTTCCAGGAATGCATCTGCACCGGCCAGTTGAATTCATCATCGATCTTGAGCCTGGGACGGAACCTGTTTGCAAACGTCCTTAGAAGCTTGGACCTGAAGAGTTGAAAGAGCTGAAGAAGCAACTCGATATTCAAGAGCGAATGGGTCCCATCCGACCTAGTTCTTCTCTGTGGGGTTGTGGAGTTCTTTTTGTGAAGAAGAAGGATGGAACGGACCGACTTTGTGTTGACTACCGTCCATTGAAAAAGAAGACTATCAAGAACAAGTACCCACTTCCCAACATCAATGAGCTGTTCGAACAACTCAAAGGTGCTCAAGTATTCTCCAAGCTTGATCTCCATATGGGCTATCACCAGATCCGAATTCATGAGCAAGATATTCCCAAGACGGCTTTCAGAACAAGCTATGGTTCATATGAATACACTGTCATGTCTTTTGGCCTCGTCAACGCTCCGCCGACTTTCTCTCGTATGATGAACTTCATCTTCAATGCCTACATAAATGACTTTGTCTTGGTCTACCTCGATGACATTCTGGTCTTTTCGAAAAACAAGGAAGATCATGCCAAGCACTTGTGTTTGGTGCTCGATAAGATTAGGGAACATCATTTCTACGCCAAGTTCTCAAAGTGCGAGTTTTGGCTCGATGAGGTTCTTTATCTTGGGAATATCATCTCTGCCAAGGGTATAGCAGTGAATCCTGAGAAGGTGTCTGCAATTGTGAATTGGGAACCACCTCAGAACATGAAGCAACTCCGCAGCTTCCTTGGTCTCGCAAGCTACTGTCGAAGGTTCGTTGAGAACTTTCCAAAGATCGCGAAGCCTCTTTCCAACCTTCTCTAGAAGCACGTCAAGTACGTTTGGTCTCCGGAATGTGACATCGCTTTCAACACTTTGAAAGAGAAATTGATCGCTGCTCCAGTTCTGACTCCTCCTAATGAATCCAAACCGTTCGAGGTCTTCTGTGATGCCTCTTCAAGGCCTTGGTGCAGTGTTGATGCAAGAGAAAAAGTTGTGGCTTATACCTCTCGTCAGTTGAAGCCCAACGAGAAGAACTACCCCACTCATGACCTCGAGTTGGCGGCAGTTGTGCATGCTCTTTTGACTTGGAGACATCTCTTATTGCGAAGAAAAGTGGACATCTTCACTAACCACAAGAGTCTCAAGTACATCTTCACTCAGCCTAATCTCAACCTCAGGCAGACTCGTTGGGTCGAAATGATTCAAGATTATAATCCGAGTATCGAGTATACTCCAGGCAAGGCCAATGTGATTGCTGACGCATTCAGCAGGAAGGCTTACTGCAACAGTCTGATTCTCAAGCCTTACCAACCCGAGCTTTGTGAAGCTTTCCGCAAACTTAATCTGCAAGTTGTTCCTCAAGGTTTCCTCGCCAACCTTCAAGTCTCTCCCACTTTGGAAGATCAGATTTGCGAGGCTCAGCTTCTTGATGCTATGGTGAAGAAGGTGAAGATTGGGATTGCCAAGAGTCAATCCAAGTACAAGTGCTATCGCCTTGATGACAAGGATACTCTCTTCTTCGAGGACCGCATTGTTGTGCCTAAGGGTGACCTTCGTAAAGTTATTATGAATGAGGCTCACAATTCTCTCCTCTCCATACACCCTGGGAGTACGAAGATGTACCAGGACCTCAAGCAGGCTTATTGGTGGACTCGAATGAAGCGCGAGATTGCTCAGTTCGTGAATGAATGTGATGTCTGCAAAAGAGTGAAGGCAGAACACCAACGACCATCGGGTGTCCTCCAACCTCTTGCCATTCCAGAATGGAAGTTTGACCACATTGAGATGGACTTCGTGACTGGGTTTCCAAAGACCAAGCGTGGCAATGATGCTATATTCGTTGTCATTGACAAACTCACTAAAGTGGCTCATTTTCTGCCTATCAAAGAGTCTATCACTGCAGCTCAATTGGCGGAGCTGTATACCTCTCGGATTGTCTCTCTGCATGGCATTCCATAGTTGATCTCTTGAGACCATGGCAGCATCTTTACCTCCAAGTTTTGGGATTCTTTTCAGAAGGCCATGGGCACCAACATCCGCTTCAGCACAGCTTTCCATCCTCAAACTAGTGGTCAAGTCGAGCGTGTCAATCAGATTCTTGAAGATATGCTCAGGGCTTGTGTTATCTCCTTCGGTATGAAGTGGGAAGATTGTCTTCCATATGCCGAATTCTCCTACAACAACAGTTTTCAAGCAAGTTCAGGCAAGGCCCCATTCGAAATTCTCTATGGCAGGAAGTGCCGTACTACTCTTAACTGGTCAGAGACCGGTGACCGTCAACTTCTTGGAAACGACTTGATCACTGAGGCAGGGGAGATGTGCAAAGTCATTCGTGATAACCTCAAAGCAGCACAATCACGCCAGAAGAGCTACTATGATAGTAAGCATCGTGATTTGGCTCTCGAGATCGGAGACCATGTTTACCTCCGCGTCTCTCCAATGAAAGGTACTCATCGCTTCGGTATCAAAGGGAAGCTTGCCCCTAGATACGTGGGTCCTTTCAAGATCGTCAACAAGAGAGGCGATCTCGCCTATCAACTCGAGCTTCCTCCCAACTTTGCAAATGTGCACGACATGTTCCATGTCTCTCAGCTCCGCAAGTGCTTCAAGACCCCTGACCGCACCGTCAACTTCGAAGACATTGATCTCCAAGAAGACCTTTCTTATCGTGAGCACCCCGTGGCTATTCTTGAAGAGACTGAACACAAGACTCGCAATAAGTCAATCAAATTCCTCAAAGTCAAGTGGTCACACCATTCCGACCGTGAAGCCACCTAGGAACGCGAGGATCACCTCCGTTTTGAGTACCCGATGTTTTTCCAGTCCTAGATCTCGGGACGAGATCCTTTCGTAGTGGTGGAGTGTTGTAACACCCCGGATGTAATTTACCTTATATGTTCTCCAACACTTGCCGTTTCCGGCCTAAGTTATTTTATTTTCCTCGGGTTTGGGTTTTTTTCTCTCCGGGTGTTGTTGCCTTTATCATGCATCTCATATCATGTCATCATGTGCATTGCATTTGCATACGTGTTTGTCTCATGCATCCGAGCATTTTCCCCGTTGTCCGTTTTGCATTCCGGCGCTCCTATCTCCTCCGGTGCCCCTTTCTACCTATTTTCGTGTGTGGGTGATAAACTTTTCCGGATTGGACCGAGACTTGCCAAGCAGCCTTGGTTTACTACCGGTAGACCGCCTGTCAAGTTTCGTACCATTTGGACTTCGTTCGATTCTCCAACGGTTAACCGAGGGACCGAGAAGGCCTCGTTTGTGTTGCGGCCCAACACCCTTCCAAAGTGGACCAAAACCCACCTAAGATCTCTCCATCGTCTCGGTCGTTCGATCACGATCGCGTGGCCAAAAACCGCACTCCATTTGAAGCTTCCTAGCTCCCTCTATGCCTATATAAAGGCCTCTCCCCGAAAATTCCGGGTAAAATCCTACCCTAACCCTAGTCCTTTCGTCCTCAGCGCACCGGACACGTCCGGACGCGCCGGACATCGCCGCCGCCCCAACCAGAGACTAACACGTGGCGCGCGGGAGCCCCACATCGCCGCCGCCGCCCGAGGCCCGCCAGGCCCGCGAGAAGCCCCCGCGGCCCGGTCTGCCCGCCGCCGCCCGGGTCGTCCTCCTCCCCGCCCGATCCGCCTCTTCGCTGCCCGGCTCCACCCGGGTCTTCCCCGACTCCAGCGCCGCCTCGCCACGGCCGTCGCCCGACCGTCGTTGCCGTCCAGCACATCCACGCAGCCTCACCTCGCCGTCCGCCGCCCCTCGCCGCGGCGCGCCGCCCTGCTCCGGATCCGGCCGGCCAACTCCTCTCCGGTGAGAGATCCGGCCGCCCCCGCTTCAACTCCGGTGAACAAAGACTTCCCCGGCGAACCTCAGCGTCCGTGCAGCTACAGTGATCCGGATCTGGGTCTGAAATCCGAAGGGTTGACTTTCCCCCGAAACCCTAATTTATTTGTGTTTTTCATCATGTCGTATCTCCGCATCCGTAGCTCCGATTTGAGCATGTAGCATATCAAAATGTTCGTCTCAGAGAGTACATCATTTCACCTCATTGCATCATTTTTATTTGAGCTCATTTTGATGCCCGAAATGCTGTTGGAAGAGGGCTATGTGGTTAAATTGTCAGATCTGCTGCATCAAATAGCTATTTGTCATTTTTGCCATGATTAATGTGTGCATGATATGCTCCTGAGCTCTACATGAGTTTTGTTATATGTCATGCCATCTTTACAGAGGTGCTTACCATGTATTTGTGTGACATGTGTGGTGAATAGCACAAGCTTGCAAAGTAGTGCATTCGTTAATGCTGATTTGAGGGACTTAGAATTTCACTAAGTCCTTGATCTGATTTTGTCAATATGCCATATGTTCATGTTATTTCCTAGTGATCCGTGCCTTTTTTGTGGATGATCAGGTAGGATGTTTTGTTAACATTGTGGTGATCTATCCATCCATTTCTTTGTTTGCAATTATGGAGCAACCTAGCTTGAGTCAATCGAGCTCTACATTTGCTATTTCGTGAATCCTGGCAGATTGTTGACTTGTTAGCGATTTTGCAGAGGATGTTGTTATTGATCCGTGCATTCTATGTTTTTGTTCTTGCCATTTCTAGCTTCTATGATATGTATTCTTGATGGGTGTATGCTTAGTTTGTCATTCCATGCTCTGTAGTGGGTGCATCGAGCACGTGAACATGCCTACTCGTTAACAGATTTGCATGCTCCAGTTTTTCACTAAGTCTGTAACCTGATTATGTTTTTGCCAAGTTCACATGCTTGCAATTGTATTTTCTGATCCCTTTTGGCTCAAGGTCACTAAGGGACTTTTGTTAAGTGCTTTGAGTAGCTTCATTTCATGCCTTACTTTGCCATGTTAAGTTCCTGTAGGATATAGTTTTCATGCTCCAAAGTGTGCTACCTAATGTTAAAATCCAGACTTGTGTTAATTTCACTAAGTCTGAAACCTGTTATCATTTGCACTTTTTCCATGCTTGTTTGAACCTGTTATTTGATGATTTATCCATAGCTCAGTGTTCATCTTTTGTCAAGCATCATGAGTGGATCCCTGCCATGTATTTTGTTGTCATGTTTGAGTGCTGTAGCATATTTATCTTGATGCTTTTAGATGGCTACTTGCTGATTATCGCATAACGGTGCCATATTTGTTTTGCTTGCCATTTCCAAATCGTGCATCCGATTCCGATGATCTTTATATCGATTTCAACCGAAATCACCTCACCTTTCCATTGGCACTCTTGTATTTCCATGTTGAGGCCAGGTTCAATCATTCCTTGTCAAATCTTGCATAGTCATCACATATCGCATCCCGCATAGCATACCATGTTTGCATCATGTTGTGTCTTGTTTGGGTAGAGCCGGGAGACATGTTCGCTAACGAGGAGCCTGTTGAGTGTGCTTATGAGGATCAAGTCAACTCTGACAACTTTGCAGGCAAGATGATCATACCCTCAAAATCACTTCTATCTTTGCTTGCTAGATGCTCGCTCTTTTGCTATGCCCATGCTACGATGCCTACCACTTGCTTATCATGCCTCCCAAATTGCCATGTCAAACCTCTAACCCACCATGTCCTAGCAAACCATTGATTGGCTATGTTACCACTTTGCTCAGCCCCTCTTATAGCGTTGCTAGTTGCAGGTGAAGATTGGAGATCGTTCCTTGTTGGAACATTGTTTATTGTTGGGATATCACTATATTATCTTGTTGTCTTAATGCATCTATATACTTGGTCAAGGTTGGAAGGCTCGGCCTTTTGCCTAGTGTTTTGTTCCACTCTTGCCGCCATAGTTTCCGTCATATCGGTGTTATATTCCCGGATTTTGCGTTCCTTACGCGGTTGGGTGATAATGGGAACCCCTTGACAGTTCGCCTTGAATAAAACTCCTCCAGCAATGCCCAACCTTGGTTTTACCATTTGCCACCTAGACTCTTTTTCCCTTGGGTTTCCGGAGCCCGAGGGTCATCTTATTTAACCCCCCTGGGCTAGTGCTCCTCTGAGTGTTGGTCCAACTGAGCTGCCTGCAGGGCCACCTCGGGGAAACTTGAGAGTTGGTTTTACTCGTAGCTAGTCTCATCTGAGTGTGCCCTGAGAACGAGATATGTGCAGCTCCTATCGGGATTTTTCAGCACATTCGGGCGGTGTTGCTGGACTTGTTTTACCATTGTCGAAGATGTCTTGTAGAACCGGGATACCGAGTCTGATCGGAATGTCTCGGGAGAAGGAATATCCTTCGTTGACCGTGAGAGCTTGTGATGGGCTAAGTTGGGACTCCCCTGCAGGGATTTGAACTTTCGAAATCCGTGCCCGCAGTTATGGGCAGATGGGAATTAGTTAATGTCCAGTTGTAGATAACATGAAACTTAACTTAATTAAAATGAATCAACCGCGTGTGTAACCGTGATGGTCTCTTCTCGGCGGAGTCCGGGAAGTGAACACGGTGTTGGAGTAATGTTTGCTGTAGGTTGTTCTTTAGTTCTTCGTTCGTTCTTTGCCTTCTCTTCTCGCTCTCTTTTGCGAACAGGTTAGCCACCATATATGCTAGACGTTTGCTGCAGCTCCACATATTACCTTGCCTTACCTATAAGCTTAAATAGTCTTGATCGCGAGGGTGCGAGATTGCTGAGTCCCCATGACTCACAGATTACTTCCAAACCAGATGCAGGGACCGATGATTCCGTTCCAGATGATGCGCTTGAGCTCAAGTGGGAGTTCGACGAAGACTCTCGCCGTTACTATGTGTCTTTACCTGATGATCAGTAGTGGTGCCAGTTGGGGCGACCGGGACCGTGTCGCATGTTGGAGTTGATCTTTTATTTTGGTACCGTAGACGGACCATGAGTGTATTGGATGATTGTAATGTTATTTATGTATTTGTGTGACGTGGCGAGTGTAAGCCAACTATGTACCTTTTTCCCCTATTATCTATTTACATGGGTTGTTGTGAAGATTACCTTACTTGCGACATTGCTTTCAATGCGGTTGTGCCGCTAAGTCGTGCTTCGACACGTAGGAGATATAGCCGCATCGAGGGCGTTACATACATGCTCATGGTCCCCTAGACATAAATAAGTAAATAAATAAATAAATAAATAAATAAATCTAAATGCTCATGCACCAGTTCTTTGGGAAAATAGGTAGCCCAGTATTTCTTATTGAAGAATACCCAAGCTAGGCATATTTGTTTTCTCCGAATTACTACGCTGCAAATCTTTCAAGACGAGGAGGGATGCATTCCGGCCTGGCTGAAGAGTATGGTCAATGTTTGTTAAAAGTAATATCAAAAGGGGTTGAAAATTCCAAAAAAATTATAGCAAATGGGATATAAGTTTCTTTTTTTGTTTTTGTTCTTCACTGATATCTTATACGTATTTCATTGGATTTAACATGACATAGTACTAATTTATTTTTAAATTTGTTTTAGTATGGCAATTAATTTTTCGATTAAGAATACTTCATTCCCCAGCAAAAATTTACGAATTTTCAAAAATTCCCACATATTTAGTTAATTTTTGACCCTGGTACTGACCAGAAAATGGCCAGCAATTCTAAAAATGGAAAATGGGCTGCAATAAATTCGATATGAATTAGAAAATGAGTAAAAAATATAAAAATAATAGCAAATGGGTTGTGCATGCCACAGATTTCGAGGCTGACTTGTTTACGCAAGGCTTTGTCAGTAAACACACGATTCTAGCAGTAGTTAGTCTTGGATGTCCATCCAACGGCCGACGTGCTTCTTCAATCTCTGATCTTCCTGCTCCAGCCTCCTAAACTAGCGCCGGGGGGACTGCCTGCTCCCTCCTCTTGTGGCCCGCTGTGATGCCACGCAGGCTTCCCCGGCCCATCCTACTCCCTCTGCTGGCTTGGCCGCACGCAATCAACTGCCTCCTTATTATGCAAAAAAAATGATTCCTCCCACTGACATCTGGGGCGCACCGGTTGGGAGGCTAACCTGTGGGCCTACTAAGTTGACGCGTACACATGGCTTGTCAACTTAGTCAACAAACGATTCTAGCAGCAGTAACCGTTGGATTTGAATCGAACGGCCCTGCTGCTTCTTCAATCACTGCTCTTCTTGCACCAGACACCCAAACTAGCGCTGGGGAGACCGCCTGCTCCTGCCTCCAGTGGCCGGCAGTGCTGCCGATGAGGCCTCATCGCCCCGTACTACTCCCACCGCTAGCCAGGCCCTGCGGCGACGACAGCCTCACACCGCAGCCAAACCAGTGAACCCTCGTACTCCTCTACGCGTGGGCATCCACTGCCGCATCTTCCCCGGCTCCGCGTCGTCCCCTTCCTAGGCCTCGCCGTCGTCCACCGCCTTGGTGCTCTCGGCGCGGTGTGGTCAACGTGGTCAATGACATTCCATCGGAAGAGTACTGTACATGGAGAGGCTGACAGCTGGGTCCACGGCCACAACCCAGTTTTTTTTCTAATTTGCCAAGTAAGTCGCTTTGTGAGGCTTGTTGGGCTGCAAATATTTCAAGACGAGGAGAGCTTTCATTCGGCTGGCAGAGAAAATGGTCCATCGGTAATGAGAAATGGGCTGTACATTTTTAAAACACATCAAACCGGCAATTAGTTTCAAATATCTTTTCTTCATTTCAAGATTTGAAATTACATTAATTTTTATGCGTGGAGAATTTGTTTGATTTTATATTGATATACATTTATTTTTAAAATCAGTTTAAATGTGAGTTGAAATTTCGGGATTAAAAATTATTTGGACCGCACCGAAATATGCAGTATAATTTTTAAACTGTGGCCACAATATGGGCTGTAATGCTAACAAAAAGAATATGGGCTCCAAAAAAACATTAATAGCAAATGGGCTGTAAATTAGTAGAAATAATGGCACATGGGTTGTATGTTGTTTTCCACATATTTGAGGCTTTCCTAAAAAAAGGTTGACGCACAAGCAATGACTGTTGGATGGCCATCCAACGGCCGTCGTGCTTCTTCAATCTTTGCTCTTCCTGCTCCAGCCGCTCAAACAGGCGCCGGCGGGACTGCCTGCTCCCTCCTCCCCGCGGCCGCTCTACTGCCGCGCAGGCCTCACTGCCCCATCATACTCCCATCGCTGGCCTAGCCATCCCTCTACTCACCCACACCTGATGTTATTCTCCGGTGATGGCAGACGAACCAGTAAACCCTCGTACAGTCATACTCCCCTCCGCGTGGGAAACAACTGTCGAGTCCTCCCTGCCTCAGTGTCGTTCCCTTCCTAGGCCTCGCCGTCGTCCACCACCCTGGTGCTCTCGGCGCGGCCTGGTCAACGTGGTCAACGACCGACATGCATCTAAAGTGGACTGTACATGGAGAGGCCGACAGCTGGGTCCACGGCAGCACGCAAGCAAATGCCTCCTTATTACGTGCAAAATAATGATTCCTCCACCTGACATCAGGGACCCACCGAAAGGTCCTCTGTATTTCGTGAAAAAAACGTTACCGCCGTTGACAGCTCGGACCCACCAGCTATATCTTTGCACGCAAGGAAGTGCCTCCTTATTACGCTAAAAAAAGAATACCCCTGCTAGCTGGGACCCACCTTGGTGGGAGGCTGACTTGTGGGCCTACTAAGTTGACGGGGACGGAGGACTTTGTCAACTTAGTCAATATGCACGATTCTAGGTCCAGTGACCGTACGATGTCCATCCAACGGCTGTAGTGCTTCTTTAACCTCTGGTCTTCTTGCTCCGGCCGCCCAAACCACCGTCGGTCGTGCCTCATGCTCCTGCCTCCCGTGGCCGGCTGCGATGTGGCAGAGGCCTCACCGCCCCCTACTACTCCCACCGCTGGCCAGGCCATCCCTCTACTCACCAACACCCCCTGTTATTCTGTGGCGACAGCAGCCTCACACCGCAGCGAACCAGTGAACCCTCGTACTCCTCTACGCGTGGGCATCCACTGCCGCGTCTTACCCGGCTCCGCGTTGTCCCCTTCCTAGGCCTCACCATCGTCCACCGCCCTGGTGCTCTCGGCGCGGCGTGGTCAACATGGTCAAGGAACGGCTTCCATCGCTCGTGGACTGTACGTGGAGAGGTTGACAGCTGGGTCCACGGCCGCAGCAAGGAAGTGCCTCCTTATTACGTGCAAAATAATTATTCCTCCACGTGACAGCGGGACCCATCGGACGGGCCACCGTATTTCGCGAAAAAAACGATTCCCCCTAACTGCTGGGACCCACCAGCTACATCTTCGCACGCAAGGAAGTGTGTCCGGGCAAAAAAAACAAAAGGATTCGCCCCCTGACTGCTGGGACTGACCAGCTACATCTTCACAGGCAAGGAAGTGCCTGACAGTCGGGACCCACCTGGTCGAAGCGTACGTAGTGTTGTCATTCTGGTCGCGAACGTGTACGTACATACTGGTCGATGTAGAGGCGCGCATGTAGCATTTACACGTACGTACAGCGGCCAGGGTGCAAGAAAGAAAATACGGCCACGTATGTGTACATACGGGCGGGGTCTCGAACGCCTACTCGCGCATACGTACGGCGACGGCTCGTGTACATGGCTGGGTTGGAACGGAGAAACAATGTCGTCATCGTGTTCATGGGGAGGCAACGGAATGCGTCGTGTTCATGGGGAGGTAACGGAATGCGTCGTGTTCATTGGGAGGGCTTGGACGGAACAGGCGATGGAAACGAGGCCTGGCGTACCGCAGAACGGAGGAAACGGCCTTGTGTTCGACCGGCCACGTTCGAAACAGGATCCTGTTCATTGGGAGGGGTCTGGCGTACCGAAAACAGAGGAAACGACCTCCTACGGTCGAAACGGGGGTCCTATTGATCGGGAGGGGTGTGGCATACCGCAAAACGGAGGAAACAGACTTGTGTTGGAGCGCTACAGTCGAAACGGGGGTCCTGTTCATCGGGAGGGGTGTGGCGTACCGCCAAACGGGACTCCATAGGATACTGTTCATCTCCACCATCGACCTCCTCCAGCCTCCACGGGCTCCTGTTCATCCAGCCGCCGCCGCGTGCTACTCCACCGGCTACTGTTCAAGCACCCATCCACCGTCTACTGTTCATCCAGCCCTCCACACCACGGGGTCCTATTCAACCACCCCTCCACGGGCACCCCTCCACCGTCTACTGTTCATCCAGCCTTCCCCACCACGGGGTCCTGTTCAACCACCCCTCCACCGTCTACTGTTCATCCAACCCTCCACACCACGGGGTCCTTTTCATCCACCCCTCCACGGGCACCCCTCCATCATCTACTGTTCATCCAGCCCTCCACCACACCACAGGGTCCTGTTCATCCAGAGGCAACGCCACCGCTCACTATTCATCCACCCCCTCCCCCCGCAACACTCACTGTTCATCCCATCGATCGGCTTCAGTTAGCAGTAGTAGCGAAGGAATCGCTCGATCGGGTTCAGTTAACAGCCATCGATCGATCGCTCGGGTTCAGTAACGCGTAGCCTGCAGTGCAATCGCTCGGGTTCAGTTAGAGCCCAACGCCTCGCTCGGGTTCAGTTAGAGCCAACGCTTCGCACACACGCGCGTATGTGTACGAGAGAAACGCGCATCGCTCGGCCCCGACCTCCCACCGTAACCGGGGACTCCCCAAAATTTTCCTCCCCCTCGCTTCTACCACGGTTTTTTCCGTCATGGACGGCCCAAAGAATGTCATGCAGCTGCGTCTCCGGCCTGCCCAGGACGAAAAGCCCATTTTCTGTCATGATTTTTTGTCATAGAAGTAGGACCCAGCACATCTATGATGATACCGGGTTTTGTCACAATTATCGTCATAGAAGTGTCATATGTATGACAGAAAAAATTCGTTCGGCCCAAAATGTTACGGATGTGTCTTCTTTTTGTAGTGTATACACAATATTCAACACCATGTTCTTAGTTCAGACATCATATTGAATGCCCTCTATTTAGCATATAAATCACATATGTGAATTAAATGATGCGATCCTGATTACTTAGATAACATGTAGGTCAATTATGGCATGTGATCATGTTTAGTTATTCATCATATCTTTGAATTATGTTATGCTATGCTATCCAGTTTAGATAGACATCATATATGTGAAATTATGTCATGCTATCCGTTTTAGTTAAACAATATACATGTCAACTATTTCATGCCCTCTTTTTTCCACACTATCTATTGCATCTATCTCTCATACAATGTGTGTACATTCAACTATGTTTCCTGTTTATCAGCCATTTGAATTGGAGCGGGTGATGCCAGTATCTAGCGGACTAAAAACACGGTCTTCAAATAAAACAGTGCTACCTCTTGGTGGATATAGCACCCCGGTTGTACATGCACAAGAACCAGCCCTACCACACATAACCCAAACTCTCGCAGATTGTACCCCTACTACGATGGACAGAGAATCAGCTTCACCCAATCTAACCCCAATCCCAGCCGATAGTAACCCAGTTCCTGTTGACACATCACCATCTCCACCACAGAGCTCCCAAACAAGAGCAGTTAGTAAGGAAGCTCTAGTGCCCAAAGGGCCAGTACTATCACGGCGAACCCCAAATCCACCAGTTAGTAAGCTTATTCCTGTGGAGGAAGCACAACCAGCTAGTCGTAGTTTAGCATCTACCGCATTTGATGTTGTTAAATCGTATGTGCGTATCTTCCCATCTTGGAAATATTATACTGAAGATGAAGGAAAATGCCAGTTGCAGGTGTTTGTCCAGGAGTTATGTGTAAGTAATGTTATTCATGGCAATTACTTTGCTTCGTCCCATACATCCTACCTCCATGATGGTTATAATACAGCAAATTTTCCCATTTTTCTCTATAGAGAAGGACCGATTTGGAAACTCAGGATGAGGTAACCTGTGCTAATACCTTTGCTATCTTCAAGAATGCTTGGTGGCAGTATCGGAATTACCTGAAGAAAACGTACTTCACCGGCAAAGGAACTCATCAAATTCCCTTACATTCTCCTGAGACATATTTCCTTCAACCTTTGTGTGCGAAACGATATATGCTGCCTCCCCCTTGATTTTCTTTATGGAGGTAACATATAACTATATGAGTGCCCTATTAAATTTTGGAATTATTCTGGATTCATTTGGCCTATTTATATAGTAGCAAAACATGCCCGTGCGTTGCAACGGGAGGGAAAAAGCATCTTTCATACACACATCCAACAACATCAGCAAAAAATATTCTTGACAAATCTTTATTGACACAATTTCAAACAATATGATAACCAACTTTAAGCCATTTGTTTACATAAAACTTGTATCAATAGTTTAATGTGCATCATGGTATAGGGGTTGGTAGTGCACTGTGCAAAATAGAGAAGATGATTATGTACCTATTTTAACCTTTAGGATATGGTAGTTGATAGAAATCAACATCCCCTATAGTGTCAATAATAGATTATGTGAGAGCATCAAACTGTCATATATACTAAATATGAATAGGGTAGAAAACATATATAATAGACATTTATGAAATGCCCCACATAGAGAAGATATTAATTAAGTTTACATTTTGTTAAATTTTGGAATTATTCTAGGTTCGTTTGGCCTTTTTATACATTAATTGAGTTTTTGGACATTTAATGCACATAATTCAAATTTGAACTGCAAGTACATGCTCCGGTGCACCAAAGTTGGTTGAAAAATCACATGTGTGTCCCTGGGTGAATTTCTAGGTCCCATGCAAGAAATGGGAATGAAATTCAAACATTTGGGCATCGTGACTTGGCCGAGAACATTGAGAAACTTGGTTTTTAAATTCATGTAAATCCAAAACTCTCCTGGAGATCATGAAACTTGGCACGGTGTCCTTTCATGGCACTAACATGCTATGGTAAAAAACTTGGCCGAATTGGAACAAGTTTTGGTATAGGCTTCTTGCAAACCGGAGCTTCTCTCAAGAAGGCTCGTGGTTCTGAGAGGGAACGTGTCACCTTTATGTGCGAAACGATATACGCTTCCCCCCTTGATTTTCTTTACAGAGGCAACATAGAACT
The DNA here is from genome assembly GCF_002162155.2 of Triticum dicoccoides. NCBI lineage: Eukaryota > Viridiplantae > Streptophyta > Magnoliopsida > Poales > Poaceae > Triticum > Triticum dicoccoides. The sequence goes on from NC_041390.1 coordinate 456,668,573, forward strand.
ATATGAGTGTCGTGTTAAATTTCAGGATTAGTCTGGGTTCGTTTGGCCTTTTTATACATTAATTGAGTTTCTAGTCATTTAATGTGCATAATTCAATTTTGAACTACAAGCACATGCTCTAATTCACCGAAGTTGGTTGAAAAATAACATGTGTGTCCTCGGGTGAATTTCAAGGTCCCATGCAAGAAATGGAAATGAAATTCAAACATCTGGGCGTCGTGGCTGGGCCGAGAACAATAAGAAACTTGGTTTTAAAATTCTTGTAAATCCAAAACACGTATGAAAATCATGAAACTTGGCATGGTGTCACTACTGCAGGATGCTGCTAATGCAACACTACGATGAGAGACCCTTCAAGAAACTGTGTGCGATGCAGTAATCGCAAACAGTGGTGTATGAAAACCGTAAAAAAAAGGTTTAAAACGTTTGTGATGGAGGATGCATCAAACATGGTTCAGATTTTAGTTGCGTGTGCGATTCAGGCCACACGGTTAACCCGTTCGAACTGTTTACAATGAGGCAGAACAACAGAAATGAGGAGCCATATCAATGTGTGTGCGATATACGGCATACAGTTCACTCCATTGAACCATTTTCTATTAGGGGGTGCAACATAAACGGTTAGCCACATCAAGGTGTGTGTGATATAGGGCATATGGTTCACTCGGACAAACTGTTTTCGATTAGTGAACGCAACAGAAATGGTTCAACTTAACAAGATGTGTGTGATACGTGGCAAACAACCGACTCAGATGAACTGTTTGCGGTGAGAATTTACAACACAGACGGTTAGTACAGTTAGTTCGTGTGCGATTCAGTGTGCACAAAAAACTTTGAAAAATGCAAACTAGTTGCTTGCGGTGGCTAGGAGTATCACACACGATGCGTCAGCAAGTGCTCGTGTGCGATGATTAGTAAGTTACACATGCATTTCCTTATGTTAACACTTGTGTGATAAATAACACGTGGCACCGGCTATGGTATTCGGGTTGTGTGTGTGCTCCACTTAGTCTTCCCGCTCTCCAGCGAATGCTTCCCGCGCTCCACCTGGGTGAATTGTAAAATCCTCGCCTATTCCCTCACCGGTTTCCCACCAGCATCTAACGGCTTGCTGCATATATCCCAGGAGGCAACGCACCGCCGTGACACTCTGCGAAGATCTAGTCCCCACCCATCTACCATTAGTTATTCCAAGCATGCTAGGCAACGACCAGAGCTTCGACGTCGACGCCTACCTACGTTACATCTTCGGCAAGGAGAACGAGCCGGAGCAGGTCAGGGAGCAAGAGCTTCATCGGCCGGTGCAGGCACCATGGCAATCGGCAGCGATATCGGCGTCATAGTCCTTGGGAGCACAATTGATATATTGTAGAGGAGGTGTGATGAGCAGTTTGCCATCCACCATGCAAAAGATCCAGAGCTGCTCGGTGGCATGATCGACGACCCACTCGAAGAACCGCCATCACCAGTGCTCATCGAGATCCTGATGCCCCGCAAGGAATGGGCACAGGACCTCTGTGATTCAATCAAGACAAAGGCAGCCTGCGGCTTCATCATTACCCGCGGCGGCCATGTCAACCTCGATCCCAATGATGTGGTGGCCAGGCTCGAGCGCATCCTTGGCGGAGGTGATGTCCCCGATGAAGTAGAACATGGCCAACGTGATATCTTGAGGATGTAGGTGATCAACGGAATTTACTACCAGGCCAGAAACATAGAAATGGAGCAGTTCGGCAGAGTTGTCATGCGCGCGATTGCACGCTGTCAAGCTCTTCTGGAAGAGGCCCAGCAGACCCCAAGAGTATCCCATCAGTGCCAGGAGCTTCGTAGGCGGAGGCGGGTCGGGACACTCAGAGTGAACGACCGCAAGGGTGCTATGCTGATCATGGAGTCCGAGAAGACTATCGTCGGAAGGACACCAACTCAGCCTTTTAGCTTATATTTTATTATAATTGTATGCATATGTAGGTCGTGAGTGTTCTGGGCCTTGCCGCATTTGGCATTTTAAATTATCCTGAATATGTAAGACAATTATTAAGAAATATTTATAGTTGCCATTGTAACCTTGCCTCAACGGCAAGGAGAGCGCGTAGGGACGCTGGAGCGGAGCGCGCCGCGGCCGCCTCAACGGCGAGCAACCATGTGGTCAACCTTCTACCATCATAAATTTTGACCTTGTTTCTCGTCACATTGCTGATTACAATGCAATAAGTAATTGCAAATTTGTTCACACCTCTCAAACTAATATGTGTTCACACTTAGCACCAGGCTATAAAAACTACCCACTCGGAAATTACTTCACAGTTCCTCTCCTCATCACCCTCAAAACTGGTTTTCTCTGTCAAGTCGTTCTGCCATGACTGGTAGGAGGAGTTTAGGGTGGACATATAACCAGGCAGCAAAGACCAAGGCCGCTGAAGCACTAGAGAGGTCTTGCCGCGAAGCCGCAGGAGAGATGTCCGGGCGCGCCGTGGAGCCCTCGAACAAGGTCTCACGGGCACGCGAGGGCTCTCACAAGCGCATTCGCGGAGTTGGCCATCACAATGAGTCGGCATTCCTAAAGTCCTTCGCTGGTGATGACGACATTCTCGCTGGCATCACTACGCAGCAGGAGCTGGTCGACGGCTTGATGAAGCTGCTCAAGATCAATGATGCCTCTGTTAACAAGGAGACCGGCCTCGTCGAGCAACTCATGGATGACAATGCAAAGCTCCTCAAGTTGGTCGCCGAGAAGGAGGAGGAGACCGTCGGATGGAAGATGCTACATGAGCAGAGCAGTGCCTCGGAGATGACGCTGAAAGCGGTCATCGAGGAACTGATGGGTGGCTTGAGGAACTGATTGAGCGCGAGCAGGAGGTGGAGGAATCCATGGCTGCTTTCAAGCAAAGTCATGAGGAATTGAAGATGGATCTGGAGGAATTTGCCGCCCAGCGATCCATCAATGAGTGGAGACAGTAGCGACCCAGATCGTTGTCTGCAATTTCCTTCTTCTCTTGCCCCTGTGTCTTCCGAGCTTTGCCGCATGTGGCATTTTAAATTATCCGAAATATGTAAGACAATTATTATGTGCGCCATTGTAAATTTTTCATCGTATTATCCGTTACCATTTTATTTGTGGTCGTATTATCTGTTGCCCTATGTGGCAATTTAAATTAGGGAAGAATAGTAGTTGAAAACATGAACAAAGAAAATGCTGCCATGGGATCACAAGCAACCACCCTCTGTCCAGGTGCTTTAATTAACCCATTAATGGAGAAGTTATGAGCGAGGCGGGCGGCGATTGGTGCATGGAGGTCAAAGAGCTCGCTTCCCAGTGAGCATGGGCGGCCTTGCTACACGCACGGGTCCCGTCGAGCCTGCTAGGTGGACAGGATGCACGCGTCCCGTCGAGCCTGTGCGGCAGACTGCTCGCACGCGTCCCGTCTAATCAAACAGTTGCACGCACGCCATCGAGTATGGTTAAATTTCAACACGGTAAATATAATACAACCGTTTGCAATATTAACGTGTCACCTTTTTTTAAAAAAGGACTTTGTTGGCAACTAATGTGTGCGCCTCTTCACAAACTGGACGATTTTTCTTACCACGGCATATATGTGCCATGTCATGAAACCATGCCAAGTTTCATGTTTTTTGGGTGACTTTTTTTTACTGGGGTTTAAAAACCGAGATTCTCATTGTTTCAGGACGACGAAAAGTTTGTAATTCATTCTCATTCCTTAAACAAGACATAAACATGCACCCAATGACACATGTATGATTTCCCACCCATTTTGCTTCATTAGAGCATGTGGTTGTAGTTCAAATTTGAATTATGGACTACATTAAATGAATAGAAAACTTAGTAATTAGTAATATATATATATATATATATATATATATATATACAATGGCCAAACGAACCCTGAACAGTTTCAAATTTTAGCCCGACACTCCTGTTATTCTATGTTGCCTGTAGAAAACAAAGTTCAAGGCGAGAAGAGGCATCGATTATCGTTTCGCCCACAAGAGGGGGGTCGGTGTCAAAACCGGCGGATCTCGGGTAGGGGGTCCCGAACTGTGCGTCTAGGCCGGATGGTAATAGGAGGCAAGGGACACGAAGTTTTACCCAGGTTCGGGCCCTCTCAATGGAGGTAAAACCCTACGTCCTGCTTGATTAATATTGATGATATGGGTAGTACAAGAGTAGATCTACCACGAGATCGGAGAGGCTAAACCCTAGAAGCTAGCGTATGGTATGATTGTTGTGTATGTTGTCCTACGGACTAAAACCCTCCGGTTTATATAGACATCGGATAGGGTTAGGGTTACATAGAGTCGGTTACAATGGCAGGAGATCTACATATCCGTATCGCCAAGCTTGCCTTCCACGCCAAGGAAAGTCCCTTCCGGACACGAGACGAAGTCTTCAATCTTGTATCTTCATAGTCCAGGAGTCCGGCTGAAGGAATAGTCCGGCCATGCGGACACCCCCTAATCCAGGACTCCCTCAGTAGCCCCCGAACCAGGCTTCCATGATGATGAGTCCGGCACGCAGATTATCTTCGGCATTGCAAGGCGGGTTCTCCTCCAAATTCCGTGTACCTGTTGAATAAAGTCCGGTTTCTTGTAGATGTTGCGCTCCTTAGCTTCTACGCGCAATAATGGCCGCTTCCCACGTGTCAAACGAATATGAAAAGTCTGAGTGTTTTTACATTCACACCCCTAGCCGCGTAAATGAGCTGACCTATTTAAGGGGACGAGGATTTAGATCCAAACCACATCTTCCCCCCTTCGCGAGTGTTCATCAGAGCGCATCCGACAAAGGTCCATTTCACCATGGCCAGCCGTCGCGACTCCTCCTCTCGCCCTTCCAGCCCTCAGCCTGGATACTGGGAGAGATGCTCCATCCCGCATAGCGAGCTAGTAACGCTTCAGACCAAGGGATTTCTCCCCGTGGCCTATATGGTCCCGGTTCGAGCCGGTCTCGCCGTCTATAACGGCGGAAAGCAAGCGGAGAGTGCCCCTAATCCCTCCAAAGGAGAGCGGGTATGCCTCGTCCCTTATTTAATAAGGGGGCTCGGGTTTCCAATCCATCCATTTCTCCGGGGGCTGTTGGAGTTCTACGGCCTCCAGCTACACAATCTCACGCCTGCCTCCGTATTGCATATCGCGGGCTTCATAGCCCTCTACGAGCTGTTTTTGGGCGTCGAGGCTCATTTCGGGCTGTGGAAAAGGTTATTCTGCCTTGTGCCCCGCTCTAAGGAGGGGTCAATGTATCAAGTGGGCGGAGCCGAAGTGTGGCGCATCGCCGAGACTGGATATCTGTTCGGATCCCCAAAGAAGGCGTCCGAAGACTGGCCCTTGGAATGGTTTTATATAGAAGACGTCCCACTGCCGGATCCTATCCGGATCGGCCTCCCTGAATTCAACAGTGCTCCCCTAAAGAAGCGCCTAAGCTGGCGTCCACGGAGCCCCCAGGGGGAAAGTGACAGGGACATCATTTACCTGATGGGCCGAATAAGATTGTTAGCCCATTCCAGACTGACCATGATCGGAGTCATGGCCGCATGCATCACGTGAGGGGTGCAGCCGCTACAGTATAGAGGCCACCCCATGTGGGACTTCAATGGGGAGGACGACACCACCCGCTACGGCCGTAAGGGGCCAGATTCGGCTGCGGCTCTAATAAAGACCTTGTCCGCTTTGTACAAGGGAGAAGAGGAGGATTTTCCCCACGTCGACCCAAAGGATGGATTTTCTATGTCCAATCCTCCAAGCTGGGTAAGTGGTCGCATCTTGCCCATCCGTTTTATATCCCCATTGTTAAATATTCAGTCCAGCGATTTCAACGCAGGAACTACGCCAGGCTGTTAAAGAAATAAACAGCCCTCCTGCACAACCCGAGGACCCAGGACGGTCCCTCGACCTGGACTCTCAAGAGGATCCGGACTTTTCGGTGGATCTGATTGATGGAGTGTTCCATTAATTGAGAAAGGACAACGCCCTGGTGGCCATTATGGCTGATTATCCAGGGCTAATCCCAGCCTCCTAGAAACGGGAGGCCGAACCTGCGACGATAAGCCAACGAGGGGCCACAGGGCCCCGTGGGCAGAAAAGAGGTGCAGTCCGGACCGGGGCGCCAGCGCAAAGGTATGGCGCGCCCCCTTATCCCAGGTGTTATACCTTCGAGGCATATTAATACTTGTGCTCTCTTCAGGACAAAGAGACCTCACCGAACTATATTCGGAGAGACTGCCAATCGCGCCTCCACCAGCCAGGCTCCAAAGCTTGGCCCGGAAGCAGAGCTGAACACAAGGCGCGCACCGGACACTCCTCCGATGGAGGATGTGGACGGGTTGTCTGCCACCAACTCTGAGGTGGAGAGTGCCATGAACCATAGGCGTCGCCGGACAATTCTTCGCGACGCTTGTGTCTCCCAAGAGGCGTTAGATGCCTTCAAGTCAGGAGATTTGTACCTCCGTGCCGCTCAAAGTGGTCTAGCCAGAGCCACGGAGCAATATGTAAAAGACATATGGGTAAGAAAATTTTGGTAATTATATATATACCAGTAGCCCCGAGACTTGAAACAGTTAGAATAAGTGATTTAAGGATCATTTGTTATGCAGGTTCTTAGAGAAAAGAATTCCCTACTGTCCAAGGAGCTGGAAGAGTGCAAAGCCCAACTTGAGGCCGCACTAGCCGTGGCAGGGGAGCCCAAGGAGACTCCCTCTGGTAATGTATACTTCAAAAGATAAGTATTTTGCGAAGCACGGCATGGGTGCGAATCTAACAAATGAAATTGTAGATGGCGCCGGATTGAATCCGGAAAGGCAACACCTCCTACGCCAGCTAAAGGCTGGTGAGAAGGTGCTGACAAAGGTGAGGCGCGAGAAGAACGATCTCCAAGATGCCAACACCAAGCTGGGCGTCAAGCTGAAAGATGTTCGTGCCCAGCTGTCAGACTCTGTTAAGGAGAATCAGCGGCTTCGGCGCGGCATATTTAGTAAGTGCTTGAACGAACCTTTAAAAGAAAGTTCGGCGGGGAAGTCGACTAACAGAGCAATGTCTATAGGTGTGCTAACAGGTCGTCCTGCGGAGGAGATGCCCGGTTCTACGGGTGACCTTATTCCCGAGCTCTCGCAACTACTCGATTGAGTTCGGTAGCCGATGCAAGGCGTCGCCCGGGCCCTGTGGCCATCCGTCTCCATGCCCGAAGGTCTTGGAGAGCTTGCGGAGAAGCTAAAGGGAGCACGGTGGCGCTTCCGATTGTGGAAGATATCGGCCTGCCGTCAAGGCACTAGGGAAGCCTGGGCCATGGTGAAGACGCGGTACTCAAAGGCTGACCCCAACCACATGGCTGAGGTCGGTCCTGTAGGGCCCGATGGGAAGGAGATCCCTGTAAGCTTAGTATACGGCCAAGTAGAGTTGGCCGCAAAGTATTCCCAGTAGGACTGTAAATTAGACAGCCTGCTAGATGGTATTGAAGAGGAATACAGTCAGTCAAAATGACTATGTAATTTAATTGACATTTGTAATGCCTTCTAGCCGGATTGTAGATCATCTGTCATGGCCGACCTTTTTGCTTCAGCCTCGGGACCTGATGGTCTGGAGTGTGTCCGAATTCCCATGCGGTTATATAGGAACCGGGGAATGCATGGAGACCAGGGGTAGGGGTCATTAGTGCATGAACAGACAAGTGCCCGACTAGTTATGTTATATTACATGGTTAGTAAGAAACATCTTCCAGGGAGAATAGTTCCGTTAGGGGTTCCTTTCCCTGGCAGGCATGCCCTAAGGTGCATGTCCATGCTGTGAAAAGAAACACAGGAAAAACATCTGGGGGCGTATAGATAAAAAAAAAGATCATCTTTAGTTCACCGACCGAATATTCCCTTAAGAATGCTAGCTTTCGGCTTCACCCAGTCTGAGGTACACGTCCGACTGACCCGGCAGTAACAATCACAGTGGTGCTCCATTTACCACCTAGCCGAACAATCGGGAACGTAGGGGTAAGCACAGGAGCCAGGCAACCCAGATTGGCCAAAACTTAAGTCATATCGATGCATATAATGGTGAATAAAAGGTACATGCGGAAGTGTGACACATGTGTTGGGCATGAAGCCCGTATGAATAAGCTTCTGTTTAAAAAAGCCCCCATGTTTAATGAGCGCGGATAGCGCATCACTTTATGAGCCTTTAAAGGCTATAAGAGAGAGAAAGCGAGAGAAGAAGAGAAATGTAAGACAGAAAATATATAAAAAATGGACAGAGGAAGGAGACGAACACAGAGTCCGGCGCTAGGCATAGAATCTTCGGAGACGGGCTGCGTTCCATGGGTTCGGCTCGAGTCGGTTATCTGATGCATCCCGCAGGCGGTACGCTCCACCAGTCAGGACTTGGTCAATTATGAAGGGACCTTCCCACTTGGGCTTGAGTTTGTCCTTTTTCTTGTCCCGTAGTCATAGAACTAATTCGCCAACGTTGTAATTTTTGGCCCGTGCTTCTCTGCTTTGGTATCTTCGAGCCTGCTGTTGATAGAATGCGGAACGGGCTTTTGCCACATCACGCTCCTCCTCCAACGCGTCCAAGCTGTCCTGCCGACCGAGCTCGGCTTCTCTTTCTTCATACATGCGCACTCGAGGTGAGTCATGAATTATGTCGCAAGGCAAAACTACCTCTGCGCCGTACACCATAAAGAATGGTGTGTATCCAGTGGTGCGATTCGGCATGGTCCGCAGCCCCCAGAGTACGGAGTCGAGCTCCTCTACCCAGTGCATGTTAGATTCCTTGAGGAACCGCACTAATCTGGGTTTAATGCCGCTCATGATAAGACCATTTGCACGTTCGACCTGGCCGTTAGTTTGTGGGTGATAGACAGAAGCATAATCAATCTTGATGCCCATGTTTTTGCACCAGAGTTTTACCTTGTCGGCCGTGAAGTTCGTGCCGTTATCAGTGATGATGCTGTGGGGGACGCTGTAATGGTGTACGACCCCGGATATAAAGTCTATCACCGGTCCTGATTCGGCCGTCTTAAGGGGCTTGGCTTCTATCCATTTGGTGAACTTATCCACCATGACCAGTAAGTATTTTTCCTTGTGGGTTCTGCCTTTAAGGGGTCCAACCATGTCAAGCCCCCAGACCGTGAAGGGCCAAGTAATGGGGATAGTTTGGAGGGTGGTGGGTGGCATATGGCTTTGGTTTGCAAAGAGCTGGCAACCGGTGCATCGTTGGACTAAGTCCTGAGCGTCTGCCCTGGTCGTCGGCCAATAAAAGCCTGTACGGAAGGCCTTGCTTACAAGGGACCGAGCTGCAGCGTGGTGACCGCTGAGTTCGGCATGAATTTCAGCCAGGAGGTTCCGCCCCTCCTCTTCAGAGATGCACCGTTGAAGGACTCCGGTAGTGCTTTTCTTATAAAGCTCTCCCTCGTGGACTTTGTAGGCTTTGGATCGCCGCACTATGCAGCGTGCCTCATTTTGGTCCTCAGGGAGTTCCTGCCTAATAAGGTAGGTGAGGAATGGTTCTGTCCACGGGGCGATGACGGCCATTATTACGTGGGCTGAAGGTGTTATTTCATTGGCAGAGCCTCCAATTGTGTCAGAATGTTCGGTGTCGGGCAGTGTGGTTGGATCTGGGCTGTTATTGTTTGGCTCCCCTTCCCATACAACGGATGGCTTGAACAGCCTTTCCAAGAAGATGTTGGGGGGGACTACATCGCGTTTTGCACTGATGCGTGCCAGGACATCTGCCGCCTGATTATTTTCCCGGGCTATATGGTGAAATTCAAGCCCCTCGAACCGAGCTGACATTTTTAGGACGGCGTTGCGGTAAGCTGCCATTTTTGGATCCTTGGCATCAAAGTCTCCATTTATTTGGGATATTGCGAGGTTCGAGTCCCCGCGCACCTCTAGGCGTTGAATGCCCATGTATACTGCCATCCGGAGGCCATGTAAAAGGGCCTCATATTTGGCTGCATTGTTGGAGTCCATGTACATAATCTGGAGTATGTATTGAACTATGTCTCCTATGGGGGACGTCAAAACGATGCCAGCCCCCAATCCGGCCAACATCTTGGACCGTCAAAATGCATGATCCAATTTGAATATGTGCCGTACTATTTAGGGAGTTCGACCTCCGTCCATTCTGCGACGAAGTCGGCCAAGACTTGCGACTTGATGGCTCGCCGTGGCTTATAAGTTATGTCGAATGGGAGGAGATCAATGGCCCATTTTGCAATCCGGCCCGTTGCGTCACGGTTGTTTATAATATCGTTAAGTGGTACTTCCGAGGCTAATGTTATTGAACACTCTTGAAAGTAGTGTCGTAGCTTCCGGGATGCCATGAATACCACGTACGCAATCTTTTGATAATGTGGGTACCGTGATTTGCAGGGAGTGAGGACAGTGGACACATAATAGACCGGCTTTTGAAGGGGGAATTTGTGTCCGTCCGCTTCTCGTTCGATGACGAGTACTGCGCTTACAACCTGATGTGTTGCTGCAATGTATAATAGCATTGGTTCGCCAATGTTTGGCGCGGCCAGGACTGGGTTTTTTGCCAGTATGGCTTTTATTTCATCGAGTCCGGCCGTGGCTGCATCCGTCCATTTGAAGTGTTCGGTGCGCCGAAGGAGGCGGTAAAGGGGTAGGGCCTTTTCTCCCAAGCGGGAGATAAAGCGGCTTAGAGCCACCACGCATCCGGTTAACTTTTGTATTTGTTTGAGGTCCTTTGGGATATCCAGTTGCGACAGAGCTCGGATCTTGGCTGGATTTGCTTCAATTCCTCTACCGGATACAATGAAGCCCAAGAGCTTTCCGGCTGGAACGCCGAAAACGCATTTTTCCGGGTTAATCTTGATGTCGTATGTTCGGAGGTTATCAAATGTGATCCTCAAGTCATCTACTAGAGATTCTACATGTCTTGTTTTTACGACCACATCATCTACATATGCCTCCACTGTTTTGCCGATCTGGTTTGCCAGACATGTCTGAATCATGCGCTGATATGTTGCGCCGGCGTTTTTGAGCCCGAAGGGCATCATGTTGAAGCAGAATGGGCCGTATGGTGTGATAAATGCCGTTGCGGCTTGGTCTGGTTCTGCCATCTTGATTTGATGGTAGCGGGAATATGCGTCGAGGAAACACAACGAATCGTGTCCTGCAGTAGCGTCGATAATTTGATCGATGCGGGGGAGGGGGAAGGGATCCTTTGGGCAAGCCTTGTTAAGGTCTTTAAAATCAATACACAGGCGCCAGGATTTGTCCTTCTTTGGTACCATCACCAGGTTTGCTAGCCAGTCCGGATGTTTTATATCTCTGATGAATCCGGCCTCCAATAGCTTTGCTAGCTCCTCTCCCATGGCCTGTCTCTTAGGTTCAGAAAAAAGCCAAAGAGCCTGTTTGACAGGTTTGAATCCTGTTTGGATATTTAAGCTGTGCTTGGCCAGCCTGCGTGGGATTCCTGGCATGTCTGAAGGGTGCCAGGCGAAAATGTCCCAGTTCTCTCGTAGGAACTCTCGCAGTGCGGCGTCTACATCAGGGTTTAACTGTGCCCCGATGGAAGCTGTTTTATTGGGGTCCGTTGGATGGACTTGGAATTTGACTATTTCGTCCGCTGGTTTAAAGGAGGTGGACTTGGATCTTTTGTTGAGTACCACATCGTCCCTATTCATCGTAGAGCGCAGCGCAGTCAGTTCTTCAGCCGCTAGGGCTTCGGATAGTGCCTCGAGGGCCAGTGCGGCTGTCTTGTTTTCGACGCGGAGTGCTGTGTCTGGATCACTAGCGAGAGTGATGACCCCGTTAGGCCCGGGCATCTTGAGCTTCATGTACCCGTAATGGGGTATTGCTTGGAATATTGTAAACGCTTCCCGCCCTAGCAGAGCGTGATAACCGCTGCTGAACAGAGACACATGGAACGTGATCTCTTCGGACCTATAATTATCTGGCGTGCCGAACACCACATCTAGTGTGATTTTTCCTGTACAGCGCGCTTCCCGACTGGGGATTATTCCTCTAAAGGTTGTGCTGCTTCGCTCAATGCGGTTCCAGTCTATTTCCATTTTTGAAGGGTTTCCTCATAAATGAGGTTCAATCCGCTGCCGCCGTCCATCAGTACCTTGGTAAGACGAAATCCGTCCACTATTGGACTGAAGACCAATGCGGCTGGTGCTCGGGCTGTTCGGAATTTAGGTTCATCACTGGCGTTGAAGGTAATAGTCGTGTCACTCCATGGGTTTATTGTTGCTACTTGGTAGACTTCGGCAAGACTGCGGAGTGTCCTTTTTCGCATATTATTTGATGCGAAAGTCTTGAAGACTGTTAATACCGTATTGGTATCTCTGGGGTGGCTTTCTGTGGCCTCCGGGATTAGGAGATTTTCGCCAATTTTGGCCACCTGCCGGAGTATCCAACATGCTCTAAGGCTGTGAGTTGGTGTGGCATCCTCTGTACTGTGAATTTTACAGGGTCCATTAAGCCATCCTTCCAGTACGGTTCCATGCCCAGTAGAGGGTTTTTGCTTTTTTGTGTTTGACCCGAGTGTCTGGTGATGATGCACCCTTTTATTTCGGACTGGGTTTGTATTCAGGGCCGGATTGTCCCAAAATTATATTTCGGTTTTCCAGGCGCTTTCCATCGCACAGTACTTTCGTACAATGGACGCCAAGTCAGCGAAGCGTGTAATATCAGGGCGACTTATGGCGTTGAGTATTCCCTTGTCCGTGCAATTATTGCAGAAGATTGGGATTGCGTCTTCCTCGCGGCAGTCCCTTAGCCTGATCTTTACCAGGAGGAATCTGGCCCAGTAATGATGTACTGCTTCATCGAGTTCTTGCCTGATTTTGGATAGATCGCTTATGTTGGGGTGGGTGGGTGGAATTAAATCCCAAGCCTCACCCCATCTGAGGCTCAGAGGCTGAGGAATTTCCGAACTCGAAAATTTCGATTCCTGGATGTTGTCCAATGAATCCAGCCCGTCGCCCGACTCTAAGTTTAGGTCTTGAGTGATTTCCTTCCCTCCGCAGGTATCCGTCTTGGAGGGATCGGGAATCCGGACGTAGCGAGTCCTTAAGATAGATAAAGGGTCGCCATACTGTCCCTCTACCACGGCAACGTGATGGGTGACTTGGGGAGAGTTATCTCTCTCAGATCGGGTTTAGGCCCAATCTGGTCGTAATCCGTGGCGACACCCAGGGCGGTGAAGCGATCCAAGAGCTCGTTTATGGAGGAGAGCTCCATTGGATCTAACTGCTCGGCAAGTTCCGAGCTGACAGGAAGATTGTTTTCGATCTCTCGAGAGGTCATCATCGGCGCAGAAGCCGAACAGGCAGTCATAAGAAAACCACCTAGCCGGAGGGTTTGGCCGATAGCCAAAGCTCCCTTAGCAATGGTGCCGTCTTTAAAGAAGGGGCGAGGCATCCTTCCTGATGGCGACGACACAGAGGAACTCTCAATGAAAGAACCAATGTCGGTGTCAAAACCGGCAGATCTCGGGTAGGGGGTCCCGCACTGTGCGTCTAGGCCGGATGGTAACAGGAGGCAAGGGACACGATGTTTTACCCAGGATCGGGCCCTCTCGATGGAGGTAAAACCCTATGTCCTGCTTGATTAATATTTATGATATGGGTAGTACAAGAGTAGATCTACCACGAGATCGGAGAGGCTAAACCCTAGAAGCTAGCCTATGGTATGATTGTTGTGTATGTTGTCCTACAGACTAAAACCCTCCGGTTTATATAGACACCGGATAGGGTTAGGGTTACATAGAGTCGGTTACAATGGCAGGAGATCTACATATCCGTATCGCCAAGATTGCCTTCCACGCCAAGGAAAGTCCCTTCCGGACACGGGACGAAGTCTTCAATCTTGTATCTTCATAGTCAAGGAGTCCGGCTGAAGGTATAGTCCGGCCATCCGGACACCCCCTAATCCAGGACTCCCTCAAGGGGCATGTTTCCCTACCTGAACAACAAGGGTTGCAACAGGCTCCGGTTTGTAAAAGGATTGCAGCATAGCTTAGCCCAAATTCGACAATTATATATACCATGTAGTGACACCATGCCAAGTTTCATGATTTCCTGGTGAGTTTTGGATTTACAGACATCTAAAAACCGAGATTCGCAATGTTTGTGGCCAGGCCAGGACGGCGAGATGGTTGAATTCGTTCCCATTCGTTCCATCGGACCCAAAAATGCACCCCAAGGAAACATGTACGATTTTTCTAGCCATTTTGGTGCACTAGAGGATGTATTTGTAGTTCGGATTTGAATGATGTGGACATTAAATGCCTAGAAAACTCAATTAATGAATAAAAATGGTCAAATGAACCCTGAATAATTCAAAGTTCAGCCCGAATCTCCAGTTGTTCCGTGTAGCATGTAGAAGAAAATATGGGGCTAGAAGAGGGAGTGATTATCGTTTAGCCCACAAGGGGACACGTTTCCCTATCGAGACCATGAGGGTTCTTGCGACAGACTCCAGTTTGTAAGAGGTTTGTAATAAAGATTGGCCCAAATTGGCAATGTTTTTGCCACGACATATATGTGCCATGACATGACACCTTACCACCTTTGATGACTTTCTAGTGAGTTTAGGATTTATGGGGACTTAAAAACCGAGATTCGAAATGTTTGAGGAAGAGCCAGGACACCGGTACGGTTGTAATTTGTTCCCATTCCTAGCATGAGACCTAAACATGCACCCAAGGACACATGTATAATTTTTCTAGCCATTTTGGTGAACTGGAGCATGTATTTGTAGTTCAGATTTGAATTATGGACATTAAATGCCAAGGAAAGACAATTAGTGAATAAAAAGGCCAAACAAACCCTGAATAAGTTTAAATTTCAACACAGATATCCTGTGGTTCCATGTTGCCCATGGAAGAAATACAAGGCGAAAAGAGGCAGTGATCATGTTTCGCCCACAAGGGGAACACGTTTCCCTGTCAAAACCACGAGGCTTCTTTGAGAGAAGCTCCAGGTTTTGTAAGAGGTTTGTAATAAAGCTTGGCCCAAATTGGAAAATGTTTTTACCACGAGATATATGTGCCATGACATGACAGCATGCCACCTTTGATGACTTTCTGGTGAGTTTAGGATTTATGGGGACTTAAAAACCGAGATTCGAAATGTTTGAGTACGAGCCATGACACCAGTACGGTTGTAATTCATTCCCATTCCTGGCATGGGACCTAAACACGCACCCAAGGACACATGTATAATTTTTCTAGCCATTTTGGTGAACTGGAGCATGTATTTGTAGTTCAGATTTGAATTATGGACATTAAATGCCTAGGAAACTCAATTAGTGTATAAAAAGGCCAAATGAACCCTGAATAAGTTTAAATTTCAGCATGGATATCATGTCATTCCATGTTGCCCGTAGAAGAAAATACAAGGTGAAAAGAGGCAGTGATTACGTTTTGCCCACAAGGGGGACACCTTTCCCTATCGGAACCACGAGGCTTCTTTGAGAGAAGCTCCGGTTTGTAAAAGGCTTGTATTAAAACTTGCGCCACAATGGACGAAAAAAATTCCTCGACATATAAGTGCGATGTCGTGTCACCATGGCAGGTTTCACGATTTTCGGCTTAGTTTTGGATTTACGGAGATTTAAAAACCGAGATTGTTCCCACGAAATATTTTCAAATAGCACACGGTACACTCACGAAAGCCGATATTCAATGAAAACTTCGTGGAAACCATATTTTAAAGTTTCATAAAAATCTGAAAAAGTGGGATGTTAAGAAGGTGTTGTTTTATTGTGATAGAAAATTTCAAGTTGAAAAACATTACGAGATGTAAGCTATGAAAAAGACAAACTCTGCCCTGAATAGTGATATTACTATTCGGCACTATTCAACACTGATTTTGTCTTTTTCATAGCTCACATCTCTTAATGTGTTTCAACTTGAAATTTTGTGTGCCAATAAAACATCATCGTCTTAACATCCTGTGTTTTTTTGAAACTTCAAAACATCTTTTTATAGTGGTTTTCACCGGTTTCCACTGAATGTTGGTTTTCGTATGTTATCCCCCCACCCCTGCCGCACGTGCGATCTAAGTCCCGTGTTCTGACTGTCCAAAACCCAAACCCCATGGATCATACATGTGCACCATTTGATGCTCCTAGATCAAATGGCAACCCTGAGCCCTTTGGGCAGCACATCCAGTACATGGGTAAGCACTGTGCGCATGCATCGTGTAGCTCATGCTTCCTTCTCTAATAGGTTTTCACTCGAAATAGGCTACCGTTTCTCGCCACTCCTCCAATCAGCTTCCCGCCTCTTCTCCCAGATATGCATGATGTAGATGTTCGTTTAATTCTTATAGTTCATCATCCAAAATCAATTAGTTTTGTAAAAAACTATTTTAAGATTCATGGAATTGTGCATTGTAAAAGTAAAAACAAATAGTGACAATTCATTTAGAAAAAAAGGTTTGGGCAATTAAGATATGGAAGATTCTAGAGAACAAAGGAGAAGTGCTTGTGTTTAGAGGTTTGTGTATTATGCTTAAGTTCAAGCATGGAGTCTTCTAGATTATACATGTGGCAGAATCTGGTGGAATGTAGATGATATCCAACGGCCAGTAGTGCTCAGATTTGCCATCTCTGTACCGTTGGATTGGCTTCATCCAGCGAGCAACTTTCATAGCTATTCGCACACTATATAAGTGTATAGATTTATACATTTATAGATGTATAGATATATATATATATATGTGTGTCCCATGCTAGACAAAATAAAGTTTGAGCACTGCTACCTCTTGAGCACTGCGTTGGTTTTCCCTTGAAGAGGAAACGGTGATGCAGCAAAGTAGCGTAAGTATTTCCCTCAGTTTTTGAGAACCAAGGTATCAATCCAGTAGGAGACTACACGCAAGTCGCGTCGCACCTACACAAACAAATCAGAACCTTACAACCAACGTGATAAAGGGGTTGTCAATCCCTTCACGGCCACTTGCAAAAGTGAGATCTGATAGAGATAATAAGATAAATATTTTTGGTATTTTTATGATATAGATTGAAAGTAAAGATTGCAAAGTAAAATAGATTGGAAACTTATATGATGGAAAATAGACCCCGGGGCCATAGGTTTCACTAGTGCCTTCTCTGAAAATAGCATAAGTGTTACGGTTGGTGAACAAATTACTGTCGAGCAATTGATAGAAAAGTGCATAATTATGAGAATATCTAGGCATGATCATGTATATAAGCATCACGTCCGCGACAAGTAGACCGAAACGATTCTCCATCTACTACTATTGCTCCACACATCGACCGCTATCCAGCACACATCTAGAGTATTAAGTTCATAAGAAAAGAGTAACGCATTAGGCAAGATGACATGATGTAGAGGGATAAACTCAAGCAATATGAAATAAACCCCATATTTTTATCCTCGAAGGCAACAATACAATACGTACCTTGCTGCCCCTGCTGTCACTAGGAAAGGACACCGCAAGATTGAACCCAAAGCTAAGCACTTCTCCCATTGCAAGAAAGATCAATCTAGTAGGACAAACTAAACTGATAATTCGAAGAGACTTGCAAAGTTAACAAATCATACATAAAAGATTTCAGAGAAGAACCAAATATTGTTCATAGATAATCTTGATCATAAACCCACAATTCATTGGATCCCGACAAACACACCACAAAAAGAATTACATCGAATACATCTCCAACAAGATCGAGGAGAACTTTGTATTGAGATCCAAAGAGAGAGAAGAAGCCATCTAGCTAATAACTATGGACCCGAAGGTCTGTGGTAAACTACTTGCGCATCATCGGAGAGGCTATGGTGTTGATGTAGAAGCCCTCTGTGATCAATTCCCCCTCCGGTGGAGCTCCGGAAAAGGCTCCAAGATGGGATCTCTTGGGTACAGAAGGTTGTGGCGGTGGAAATAGGGTTTCGTGGTGCTCTCGAATGTTTTCGGGGTATATGAGTATATATAGGCGAAAGAAGTCGGTCAGGGGAGCCATGAGGGTGGGGGGCGTGCCTGCTGACGAAGCTATGTACCTAGGGTAGGGTCATGGATCTGTCCAACATACCCTCCCCAAGGACATCTCTACAAGAAATCAGAAGCATTCGAAGAGAAACCATCATCCACTCGACCATGAAGATGTGTTCTCTCGACCACCCTGAAGATACTCGACCACCAGAAGATGAGAAGCCCTTCACTCCGCAACGGTCGGGGTTTAAGTCATAGCTTTATGGACATTTATAGAACTTTACTTCGGACGTTACCAGTAACGCTCCTCCTTTATGAACATTGAACCCTGTGTAACGGAGGGGAGCAGGGGTCCTGGCGCACTCTATATAAGCCACCCCCTCCTCTGGGACAAGGGTTCGCACTTTCTGTAATTCACACGCATATATCCAGTCGACCGCCTCCGGGCTCCGAGACATAGGGCTGTTACTTCCACCGAGAAGGGCCTGAACTCGTAAAACTTGGGTGTACAACTCCTCGATAGCTAGGATCTTGCCTCTACATTCCTACCCCCTATTCTACTATCAGCTTAGAACCACGACAGTTGGCGCCCATCATGGGGCAGGTGTCTTAGAAACTTGTTGGAGAAGTTGCAATTTTTCCGATCCCCTTCATCATAGTTTCAGGCGGAGGTTTGGCTGAGGGCCGCGAGATCCGTCTCGGCGCGCTCGTGTTTGTCGCCGACGACTCCGCTTGGCTTCAGGAGGCTCCACTCGATGTCGACGCGCTCCCCGCCCGCGGGGCGACACACTTTCGCGCGTGCGTCCGCGGCGTCCTCCTGCGGCAGCCGTCGACCCAGTATTGGTCAGCTCCAACAGCTTCCCCCTCCCTGCGGCCCGCCAAAGCAGACGTTCCGGTCGGTTGATGCTTCAGCGGTGGGTGAGGCATGCGGTGACCCGCCAGTCGGCCAACCCTCAAGTCGCGGCGATCGAGCCCGACGAAACTCTCTACGGCCTATTTGATCTGTCGACTGGCTCCGTAGAGACCGCATCCGAGTGCGATAGCAGTGACCCAATAGATGAACTTTTGATGGTCAATGGACCACGCAGTCCTCCAGGCTTCACCCGTGAAGACGGAGGCAACGGGAACGGTGATCCGTCGCGCGTTCCTGAAGAGTACCGCCCCGAACCCCTCTCTTCACAGCAGAGGGAGGAACTTCGCCGCCGGAACATGGATGCACTACATACTCCTATAGTTGGAGAAACCCCTGAGGCCCAGGCTTTGGAGCAGGCGTG
This sequence comes from Triticum dicoccoides, assembly GCF_002162155.2. Lineage (NCBI taxonomy): Eukaryota > Viridiplantae > Streptophyta > Magnoliopsida > Poales > Poaceae > Triticum > Triticum dicoccoides. Next base: position 456,687,782 of record NC_041390.1, read on the forward strand.
CCTGGCCAACTTGGCTGAGCGCACTCGACTGGAGAACCTCCAGCGTGCACTTGACGATCGCACTCGGCAGCGTGCTCCCGAATCCAGTCGACGCCAACTTTTTCCACCTCCGACTCAGGTATACCGAACCCCGATCCAAAATCTAGCAGCTGCTGCCCGGATAGCAGAGTTGATCCAACCTTCCCAGTCAGAAGCTGGCCGAGGTCTGGTGCAGATCCGAGCCTTGCTCCGGGCGGCGGGAGAGCAGAATACGGTCGTATCTCAGTCGCGGAATAGGATCCATAGCAGATCCGTGGTTGTAGACACAGTTCAGACGACCCATAGCCCAAGATCGCCCCTTAGGCGTGAGGGACGTGGAGATCGACGAGATCAGTACAGAAACCATGAGCAGTATGCTCACCGAGCCGATCATGATGATCGTCGTCGAGTGCCCACGCCTCCCCCAAGGAGTGGGTCATACGTGGCTCGGCAACATCAAGACAGACGCCCTCACAGTATTGGGGGAGGTATTCCAGTCGACCCCAGGGAGCCAGGCTTTGATGCGAGATCTATTCTCGTTCAGGGCTTGGTCGACAGAAACAGAGCTCACCGAGAGGGCCATGACAGGGATCTGTAAACCAGCAACAGGGTGCATGTCTCGGGTCGAGAGTGCTTCAGCAAAGCTATCAGAGCTGCGGTGATTCCCCCTAACTTCAGGTTGGAGACTGGAGTCAGTAAGTTCACTGGTGAGTCCAAGCCTGACACTTGGCTTGAAGACTACCGAGTGGCTGTCCAGATTGGTGGCGGCAATGGTGAAGTGGCCATGAAACACCTTCCTCTGATGTTGGAGGGCTCGGCTAGAGCATGGCTGAATCAGTTGGCGCCTGGCAGTATTTATACTTGGGAAGATCTCGCCCGAGTGTTTGTCAGAACATTCGAGGGCACTTGCAAACGGCCGGCATGTTTGACAGAATTACAGTGTTGTGTTCAGAAACTGAATGAAACTTTGAGAGATTATATCCAGAGATGGATCACCCTACACCACACGATGGAGGATGTGTCTGATCATCAGGCAATTTGTGCCTTTAAGGAAGGTGTCAGGTATCGGGAGTTGAATCTGAAATCCGGTTGGCCTGGAAATATGACTCTGACTCGGATGCTGGAGATTGCCACCAAGTATGCCAATGGTGAATAAGAAGAATGACTCCGGAGTGGCAAGCACAAAGCAGTCGCCCACGAAGCCGGAGGAGGAAACTCCGATCGGAAATAGAAGCACAAGGCCGAGCCAGCTGCTCCTGGTGAAGCCTTGGCTGTGGTTCAAGGAAAGTTCAAGGGGAAGCCCAAAGGGCAGTGGAACCCCAAGAAAGTAAAAGATCAAGATGGAAATGACGTGTTGGATCTGCCATGCCACATCCACACCAAAAAGATCAAGAGGGTAATTTCATTTACCCGAAGCACACCACTCGGCAGTGTCGGCTCCTAATCCAGCAATTTCGAGAGAAACAGCCCAAGGAAAAGGAGAAGGAAGCAGACAAGGCTGAGGATGAGGAATGGGACGATGATGGTTATCCCCATGTGAATTCCACTCTGATGATTTTTGCTGACGTTGAGAGCAAAAGTCGATTGAATGTCATCAACAGAGAAGTGAACATGGTCGCTCCGATGACACCCAGTTACTTGAAGTGGTCACAGACTGCCATTACATTTGACCAGTCTGATCATCCAGCCCACATAGCCACCCCTGGGACGCAAGCATTGATGGTCGACCTGGTGGTCGAGGGCACTCGACTGACAAAGGTCCTGATGGACGGTGGCAGTGGCCTGAAAATACTGTATGCAGACTCAGTGAAAGCAATATCAGTTTCCATGGGGTCATTCCAGGCAAGAAGGCTGCATCCCTCGGTCAGATTGCTCTCGACGTGGTTTTCGGTGATTCCAAAAATTACCGCAAGAAAAGTTGACATTTGAAGTTGTGGATTTCCAGAGTGCCTATCATGCCATTCTGGGCAGGCCAGCTTATGCATGTTTTATGGCTCGACCATGTTACGTGTACCTCAAATTGAAGATTCCTGGTCCCAAAGGGGTGATCACTATCTCTGGTAATCGAAAGAAGGCAGAAGAGTGCTTCCAGAAGGGCTCAAAGATTGCCGATGCTCAGATGGCCGTGGTAGAATTGCAAGAATACCAGAAAAATGCAGATCCGAGTGATTTGTTGCGAGCCAAGAAGCCAGCCACAGATTCAGCATTCCAGTCATCTGGTGAAACGAAGTCGATTCACACTCACCCGACAGACCCCAATGCTGCTCCGACTCACATTTCAACCACACTCGACTCCAAATAGGAAGAAGCGCTCATCCAGTTCCTCTGTGAGAACTGGGACATCTTTGCATGGAAGCCTTCTGACATGCCGGGTGTTCCCAGGGGACTGGCTGAGCATCGTTTGCGAGTCGACCCAAAAGTGAAACCAGTCAAAGAACATCTTCGACGGTCCGCCGTACAGAAGAGAAAGGCAATCGGTGAAGAGGTGGCTCGGCTTTTCGCAGTTGAGTTTATCCTAGAGATTTACCACCCCGAGTGGTTAGCCAATGTTGTCATGGTCCCAAAGAAGGACGACTCACTTCGCATGTGCATTGATTTCAAACATATCAATCGGGCCTGCCCGAAAGATCACGTTCCTCTCCCTCGCATCGACAAGATAGTCGACTGGACTGCAGGGTGCGAGCGTTTGTCCTTTTTGGACGCCTACTCCGGGTACCACCAGATCCGTCTGTACGGACCCGACGAGATAAAGACAGCTTTTATCACCCCGTTTGGGTGATTCTGTTATGTCACCATGCCATTCGGTTTGAAGAACGCTGGTGCCACATTCATGCAGATGATTCAGAAGTGCCTGCTCACTCAGATCAGTCGGAATGTGGAAGCATACATGGATGACATTGTGGTCAAGTCACATAAAGGTTCCGACCTACTGACTGACCTTGCTGAAACCTTTGCCAGCCTCAAAAGGTATGATATCAAGCTCAATCCATCAAAGTGCACGTTTGGAGTTCCGGTTGGAAAATTACTCGGTTTCCTCATTTCCGAACAAGGGATCGATGCTAACCCAGAGAAAGTGGGTGCTATACTCCGAATGAAATGCCCTGTGTGTGTGCATGATGTCCAGAAGCTTACTGGTTGCTTGGCCACCCTAAGTCGATTCATTTCTCGCCTTGGTGAAAAGGCGCTGCCTCTTTACCGGCTGATGAAGAAATCAGATAAGTTCGAGTGGACCCCAGAAGCTGATGCAGCATTTGCAGAGCTAAAAGCCCTGCTTACCACCCAGCCGGTGCTTGCTGCTCCAATCAGCAAAGTGCCTTTACTGCTGTATATGGCAGCCACTGGACAAGTCGTTGGTATAGTACTTACGGTCGAGCGGGAAGAAGAAGGAAAAGCTTATAAAGTTCAGCGCCCAGTTTATTATATTTCTGAAGTCCTGACTCCGTCAAAGCAGAGATATCCGCACTATCAGAAGCTCGTCTATGGGATTTACATGACCACGAAGAAGGTTGCACAATATTTCTCTGATCACTCTGTTACAGTCGTTAGCGACGCTCCATTGTCAGAGATTCTGCACAATAGAGATGCACTTGGTCGAGTGGCAAAATGGGCGATTGAACTCCTTCCCTTGGATATCAAGTTTGAGGCAAAGAAAGCTATCAAGTCCCAAGCAATAGCAGATTTCCTCGCCGAGTGGATCGAACAGCAATTGCCGATTCAAGTTCACTCGGAGCACTCGACCATGTTCTTTAACGGATCCAAAATGCTGAATGATTCTGGTGCTGGGGTAGTACTGGTATCCCCCCGAGGAGACAAGCTCAGATATGTCCTCCAGATTCACTGTGATTCCTCCAACAATGAAGCAGAATATGAAGCACTCATGTATGGGTTGCGCATGGCCATCTCACTCAGCGTCCGTTGCCTCATGGTCTATGGCGACTCAGATTTGGTAGTCAATCAAGTGATGAAGGAGTGGGACGTCAGAAGCCCAGCCATGACCGGTTACTACAATGTGGTGAGGAAGTTGGAAAAGAAGTTTGAAGGATTAGAGCTTCACCACATACCCCGACTGAAAAATCAAGCAGCCGATGACTTGGCAAAGATAGGTTCCAAGAGAGAAGCCGTTCCCAGCAATGTGTTTTTGGAGCATATTCACACGCCGATAGTTCAGGAGGATCCTTTTACTGAAGAGCCCCCGCAGCCTAAGAGCACCACAGACCTGACTGAAGTCGAGGTCCCAGCCATGGTCGACCTGATCATGGAGGTTCTGGCCATTACTCCCGACTGGATAGTGCCGTACATTGCGTACATCCGCGGAAAAGAACTCCAAGAGGACGAGGAAGAGGCTCGACAGATCGTCCGTCGATCGAAGGCCTTTACTGTGATAAGAGGACAACTATTTAGGGAAAGCGTGACTGGAGTCGGTTAGCAATGCGTAACACCAGAAGAAGGTCTAATGATCCTCAACGACATCCACTCGGGGACCTGTGGTCACCATGCGTCCTCTCGGGCCATCGTGGCTAAAGCATATTGAGCTGGATTCTATTGGCCACAAGCAAATGAAATGGAAAAAGATGTAGTCGATAGATGTGAAGGCTGCCAGTTTTCCTCCGACATGTCTCATAAGCCAGCGTTAGCCCTGAAGACCATCCCCCTCGTTTGGCCCTTTGCTGTTTGGGGACTGGATATGGTTGGACCACTGAGAACTAGTAGGAGCGGCTTCACTCATGTGCTCGCTGCAGTCGACAAGTTTACCAAATGGATCAAAGCTAAACCTATCAAGAACCTTGAGGCCAGCACCGTTGTCGGTTTTATCAGAGAATTGACATTCAGATATGGAGTTCCACACATCATCATCACGGACAATGGGTCGATGTCGGTGTCAAAACCGGCGGATCTCGGGTAGGGGGTCCCGAACTGTGCGTCTAGGCCGGATGGTAACAGGAGACAGGGGACACTTTGTTTTACCCAGGTTCGGGCCCTCTCGATGGAGGGAATACCCTACTCCTACTTGATTAATATTGATGATATGGGTAGTACAAGAGTAGATCTACCACGAGATCAAGGAGGCTAAACCCTAGAAGCTAGCCTATGGTATGATTGTTGTGTATGGAGTTGATTGCCTACGGACTACAACCCTCTGGTTTATATAGACACCGGATAGGGTTAGGGTTACACAGAGTCGGTTACAATGGTAGGAGATCTTGAATATCCGCATCGCCAAGCTTGCCTTCCACGCCAAGGAAAGTCCCATCCGGACACGGGACGAAGTCTTCAATCTTGTATCTTCATAGTCCAGGAGTCCGGCTGAAGGTATAGTCCGGCTACCCGAACACCCCCTAATCCAGGACTCCCTCAGTAGCCCCTGAACCAGGCTTCAATGACGACGAGTCCGGCGCGCAAATTGTCTTCGGCATTGCAAGGCGGGTTCCTCCTCCAAGTCCTTCATAGAAGATTTGTAAACAACAAGAGTAGTGTCCGGTTCTGCAAAATAAGTTTCCACATGTTGCCATAGAGAGAATAATATTGACACAAATCAAATCTGCTGACGTATTCCGCAGTGCGCTATCACACTACAGCCAAGTCCTTTACTTGAATCATTTTTACTTTTCCACCTCAGCATGTTTTGCGAGGCGGCTTCCTTGGCACGTCTTGTCAAACAGAGATCGTGTGCCCCTTTACGGGATTCTCATCAATACAAATGTGGGTAACCCTAACCGCGCCATTTACCACGGCGCTTGGGAGGCAAGCGAGTTTTATTAGGCAGGTGGGGACGCACAACCGCATCCGCCCATATAAGGGGATAAGGATCCACCTTTTTTACCTACGCCTTCTTCCTCCTTTGCCTACCCATCTCCTGCACACTCAAGCTCCAGCGCCCAAGCCCGCGCTTCGCACCTCAACCTTCTCCAGCGATGTCCGGAGCGGGAGGCAAGTGGAAGGTTTCCCCCATCACGGAAGGCGACGTCAAAAAGCTAAGGAAGGCCGGATACTTGTCCAAAGACATCGCGCACCGGCTTCCCGAGGAGGGGCAGCTTGTCCCCACCCCAAGGCCCCATGAGAGGGTAGTATTCTTTCCCCACTTCCTCCATGGACTGGGTTTTCCACTTCACCCATTTGTCCAGGGGCTCATGTTCTACTACAGCCTGGATTTTCATGATCTGGCCCCGAACTTCATCCTCAACATCTTGGCGTTTATCGTCGTGTGCGAGGCTTGCCTCCGCGTCCGCCCCCATTTCGGCCTCTGGCTCAAGACCTTCAACGTCAAGCCCAAGGTGGTGCGTGGCAACCAGGCGGAGTGCGGAGGCGCCATGGCGGGCAAGATTGCCAACGTCCTGTGGTTCGAGGGCTCCTTCGCAGAGATCCTAAAGGGGTGGCAAGCCGGGTGGTTTTACATCACCGAGCCACGCGATCCGAAATGGATCACAGCCCCCGAGTTCCGATCCGGACCCCCCACGCGGCTCTCGTCCTGGAAAGAGACGGGCCTATCGTGGGGTAGCGAGAAAGAGGTGACCGGACTGAAGACATGCATCCAGTCCCCGGTAAACAAGTCAATCAGGCTTGTAAATGTAGTCCAGGTCATGCTCGTTCGCCGAATCCTCCCGTGTCAACAACGAGACTTTACTCTGTGGGAGTTCGACCCGGCACAGCACCGAACCCTTAACAGGCTCTTCAACACGACATATGAAGACGTCTGGAAGGCGCTAATCAAAGGTGCGGAGGCTCCCGCATCCGCTTCCGAGGACCGCGGATACAGCTCGCAGCGTCACGCTAGCGAGGTAAGCTATTTCCACCTTTTACAGGATGTTCAGCTTTTTTCATAGTTTAACTCTATGCGGGATCTAAACTCCCTCACCTTTGACAGGCTTGGCGGGCGGTATCCAGACCGATTAACTATCCGGCTCCACTGAGCGAAGACCCAGCCCCAGCTCTACTAGTGAAGCTGCTGGCTCCGGCGCCTTATGTGGTGCCGGAAAAGAAGGCCAAGAAGAAGAAGACCACGGGGACTCGAAAGAGTACCCGCAATGTGGTGTTGTCGGACTCCTCATCCGACGAGTCCGAGACGCCCTCCTCCCGTGAGAACAAGGAGGAGGAAGAAGAAAGGTCTCCCCCCTAGCGGAGGGAGGAAAGAAAAGGAAGGCCGCCCCAAGGGGGAAGGCCGAAGGGTCCAAGAAGAGGAAGACCCCTCCGCCGGACTACGGCCCCAACACCGACGAGGACGAAAAGGAGTGGCCGGACAGGGCCAGGCGTCCGGCGAAATCGTAAGTGTTCGGATACCAGAGTAACTCATGATATTCCTTTCGTTGCACAGCTTTCCCTGATGACGAATATAATCATGTAGCCCGCCCCGGGCCGAACTCAACGAGTCATCGAGCGGCTCCCTGGATTCATCGGACGTGAACTCAGTTCCGCCCGTTGTCTCCCCCCGCACTGCGGATGACGCCGAAGTGGCGTCACAACGAGCTCCGGGGCAGGAGGAGGTGGTCCTGGAGGAGCCGCAAGGCGACCTCCCGGACTCCAGGAGTAAAGGGGACAAGACCCCCCAGGGCTCTAAATCCGGCTTTATGCCGGACACCGCGCCGGAATCTTCAACAGTTCCGGACTGCGGTAGGCAAACTCCTTCCAAGAGGAGCAAGTCCTCTGAGCCGCCAGCCTCCTTCCAACCGGAGGCGCCGGACAATCTGCTAGAGGTGCTTGAAGGCGCCTCCATCGACGAGGAGCACCGTACTATTATGAGTATGGTGATCCAGAAGGTTCAGTCCGCCAAGAGCGGACTGACTGAAGCTTGCGCTAGCCTGCTAACAGGCTTCGAGGTAAGTAAAAATATGTAAAAATATTACCGCATAGATAGTAGCCCCTGATGCTCTGTTTGGCGTTCGGAAAGAAAAGCCGAATAGAGGATCTAGTAAATTTCGCAGGAGTCTAACAAAAAGAGTCAATATGCGTATGTAGACTTCGCTGCTATCCACTGCCGCACTGACTGCGGAGGTGGGTGTCCTGAAGCAGGACCTCGAGCGGACCGAGCAAGAGCTCGGCCTTGCCAAGCGACAACTCGAGGAGAAAGAAGGTAAGAAATACCTTACTGAAAAGGGTGCCTATAGAGAGGCGTGATTGCAAAAAATAACAGGATTGTACTGCTTATTGTAGGGGCCACGACTGAGGTGGCGACCCTCAAGCAGGCGCTATCTGAGGCCGAAAAGAAAACGGCCGCGGAGCGCACCAAGCGAGAGAAACTTGGGGCTCAGGTCGGCGAGGTGCAACAAGAGCTTCAGGCTCTCATGAAAAAACATGAGAGTTTGGAGCTTGAGTCAAAGACCCAAGCGTCCGAGCTCGCGGCGGCCCTTGATATTGCCAAGTCTGCCAAGGCCGAAGCCCAAAAGGCCCTCCAAGAGTTGGAGGAGGTGAAAAAGATAGCAGCGGGTAAGGCATTCTTTATGCAAAGCAGAAATATAAAATTAAACTACTTGTTACTTACCCGAATCCAGAGCTCTCCAGGGGCATTTGCAGATCTTCCCTGCAGCGTATCCGGTGCCGCCGCATTCTACCGAGCTGAAGAGGGCAGCTCGACGGAGAAGGTGTTCTGGTCTCAGTATGTTGAGGCCGAACACCCTGTGCCCTTGAGAGACCAGCTGAAACAGCTGGTCGAGCTCCACAAGGCGGCCGAACAGGCCATGAAGGGCTTCATAGTTCGGCTGTGGCCCTAAGAGGCCCTGCCTGGGAGCTACTTCGGGCTGGTGCGGCGGCTGGTGGAGGCGTGTCCAAGGCTCGAGGTCATCAAGCGCTCCGTCTGCATCGAAGGTGCCCGTAGGGCCCTTGCCCGTGCAAAGGTGCACTGGGGTAAGCTGGACGGTGAGAAGCTTGTTAGGGACGGGCCGCCGCCGGGGAAGGAGCATCACAAGCCCGAGAACTACTATAAGGATGTTCTTGCGGGTGCCCGCCTTGTAGCGGATGAGTGCACCAAGGATGTAATTTTTGAATGAACTCGCTCGATTTTATCCTGTGCGCTGAAAACTTGTTCATATGTGCTAAGCAATGCTTATTGAATTTAAAATATTATTTTCTGTGTGGCCGTTTATCAAAAATTGAGAGATGGCCAGTCGTCGGCTTCTGCCCCCATGCCACTAGTGCTGGGGTGTTCGGTGATAAACCTGTGCGCTCTTTTTCCCATGTTTGGGTCCTTCGAGGGAGGCGCTCAGCACGGCAAACCAGGCAATCGGACTATAATGCTTGAACACTCTCACTTAGCGATAGCACTTTATAATTTTAAATTTCGGCAAAGCCCCTAGTTCGAAAGATCGACTTCGGGGCGCTATCCACGCCTTGGCTGGGGTTATCTAGCTCCTCACTCGAAGCGGCATAAGTCTTTAGGGACCCAAAAAACCTCTCTAACAGCGACTGGTCTCTCGCCTCATCATGACAGTCGGTTTTAGCTTTTGCCACTGAGGTGCTTAACCCAGCTCAACCGGGGCACAATCGCAGTGGTTCTCCTAGTGCTACCTTAGCCGATATAGCGGAACGTAAGGCACCAAAACATAGGAGCCGGGCAAACCCAACTATTGACCCAAATCATGATTCGGAGCCGATGCATATAGTGCTATAAGTTCGGGGTGCCGCACTTGTGAAAGTGTACGGACTTCTCTCGCCATATTAAAGGGTACTGAAGCCCCTGGCGTACTTGCCGTACCATAGTGTACGGGTGCAACATGTCATTAATGAACATATATAAAAGAGAGTAATGCAAAAAATAGACAAAAAGCTATGCATTATTTATAGAGAGGCTATTTATCAAAGCCGAACGATACAAATAGTGTGGTAAGCAAAAGATATTGGACTATTCAGTATGTCCTGACCAGGGGCGGGCCGCGGAATTGTATTTAAAACAGGTATACCGCTCATAACAGAGACCACCTGGGAGTTCCATAATGCGGCATGGCTTGTCTGCCTCCCTGGATCTTGCATCATTTGTGCGGCAGTCGAATTGCCGAACAGGTCGTCTGAAGTATGGAGTCCTGAAAGTAAGAAAAAATTAAAAAAAGAATCCGGCAGCCCCTAGTACGTTTTAAGCCGTATTTTGGGCGTGCCGTTATTGTGCCCCTTCCCCTGTGCCCATGGTATTTCAAGGGCGTAGTTATGTACGTGAGGTACTGGTTTCGCTATGTCGCGAGAGCTGGGGTTGGGGCCGCATTGCTACGCTTGCTCAGAGTGTGTCAGGCGGTCCTGCTGTAGGTTACTCCGGGCACGCTTGGCAGTGTCGGGCTTTTTAATGGCCGGATTGGAGAATTGCCTGAGAAGGCTACTTTGTACCTCCGCTGCGAGAGCCGCTGTATGATCCTCCGTACAGAGGGAGCGTTCAGTGTTTCCGTTGACCGTAATTACTCCTCGAGGGCCTGGCATCTTGAGCTTGAGATATGCGTAGTGCGGCACCGCATTGAACTTTGCGAATGCGGTTCGTCCGAGCAGGGCGTGTTAGCCACTGCGAAACGGGACTATATCGAAGGTTAACTCTCCGCTTCGGAAATTGTCCGGGGATCTGAAGACCACGTCAAGTGTTACTGAGCCTGTAGAGTTGGCTTCTACACCTGGTATAACACCTTTAAAGGTCGTTCTTGTGGGTTTAATCCTTGAGGGATCTATGCCCATTTTCCGCACTGTATCCTGATAAAGCAGGTTCAGCCTATTGCCACCGTCCATGAGGACTCTTGTTAGATGAAATCCGTCGATGATTGGGTCGAGAACCAATGCGGCGAAGCCACCATGACGGATGCTAGTGGGATGGTCCCTTCGATCAAAAGTGATCGGGCAGGAGGACCATGGGTTGAACTTTGGGGCGACTGGCTCCATCGCGTATACGTCTCGTAGCGCATGCTTCCGCTCCCGCTTGCGAATGTGGGTTGCGTATATCATGTTCACCATCCGCACTTATGGGGGAAAGCCCTTCTGTCCATTGTTGTTCGGCGGCTTGGGCTCCTCGTCATCGCTGCGCAGCCCCTTGTCTCTGTTTTCGGCCCTTAACTTGCGTGCCTGCTTGAACACCCAACAATCCCTGTTAGTGTGATTGGCTGGCCTTTCGGGGGTGCCATGTATCTGGCACAAGCGATCGAGTATTCGGTCCAAACTGGACGGGCCCTGAGTATTCTTTTTGAAAGGCTTTTTCCGCCGATCGGATTTATAGCCTTTGAATCCAGCGTTGATTGCCGTGTCTTCATTGTTGTCGCTGTTAACGCGGCGTTTTTGCTTATTCCGACATGTCCTGCCATTTTTGTCCTTGGTATCCGAATTACCAGGGTTCTTTGATAAGTTTTTACTGCGAGCTAGCCAGCTGTCTTCTCCCGCGCAAAAGCGGGTCATGAGTGTCGTGAGGGCTACCATGGATTTCGGTTTTTCCTATCCCAGGTGCCGGGCAAGCCACTCGTCGCGGATGTTATGCTTGAAGGCTGCTAGGGCCTCTGCGTCCGGACAGTCGACTATCTGGTTTTTCTTTGTTAGGAACCGTGTCCAAAATTGTCTGGTCGATTCTTCTGGCTGCTGAATTATGTGGCTTAAATCGTCGGCATCCGGCGGTCGCACGTAAGTGCCCTAGAAGTTGTCGAGGAATGCGGCTTCCAGGTCCTCCCAAGAACCGACTGAGTCTGCTGGCAAGCTGTTAAGCCAATGCCGGGCCGGTCCTTTAAGTTTGAGTGGGAGGTATTTGATGGCGTGTAGATCATCGCCGCGTGCCATGTGGATGTGAAGGAGATAATCCTCGATCCATTCCGCTGGGTATGTTGTGCCATCGTATGATTCGATGTTTACAGGTTTGAAACCCTCTGGGATTTTATGATCCATTACTTCATTCGTGAAGCATAGCAGGTGTGCGGCGCCTCTGTACTGGGCTATATCGCGACGCAGCTCGGAAGAGCTATGTCTGTTGTGTTCGGCCCGGCCGGATTTGTTGTATCCGGAGTGAAGATTATTGTCACATGCCGTAGGGCGCCTACGCGATCCGTAGATCGATCTTGTTTGTCTTGCCTTATCCTCCAGTATGTCTCGCAGGTCGGGCGCATTTTCCCGTGCCTTAGTTGAGCGGCGTCGGGGCATGGCTTGGGTGGAGGGCCGATAGGCCTCTCTGTCATGACCGCGAGGTGGCCGGTCTACCATGTCATGCGCTGGTAATGTAGGTGCTTCCTCCTCTGATCGGGGTAGCAGCCTGCGCTTCGGGTAACTCTTGGAGGGGCGTTCGAGTTCATACTCTTCGGCCGCAAGGTATTTAGTCCATCTGTCAGCTAGCAATTCTTGGGCAGCTCTAAGTTGTTGCTATTTTTTCTTGAGGCTGCTTGCCGTAGCTAAAAGCCCGCGTTTAAAACGCTCTTGTTCGGCGGGGTCTGATGGTATGACGAATTCATCGTCATCGAGGATAGCCTCGTCTTCGGAGGGAGGCGTATAGTTATCATCCTCGACCTCTCGGTCTACCACTCTTTCATGAGGGCTGGTTTCTCCATCTTCCTGTGCCGAATTTTGCTGAGGTGGGTGTTCTTCGGCGCTATCCGGGGTAGTATTATCTCCCGTGCCGGAATCACCATTTTTTGCTTTGGCGGGATTTAGAGCGGCGCCGCTGACGTCGGCGCTTTTGCTGTTTCTTGGGGGCGTCATCCCCCACTGTTCCATCGCCATCTCCATCTTTTGGAGTATCCACCATATATATGTCATATGAAGAGGTGGCCTTCCAGCGCCCTACAGGTGCTGGTTCTTGTTCGTCTCCTGCATCGTCGTCCATGCCGTCAATGTCTTCGGAGTCGAAGTCGAGCGTGTCGGTTAAGTCGTCGACACTGGCTACGAAGTGGGTGGTGGGTGGGCTTTGAATTTCTTCGTCGTCCGTATCCCAACCTTGCTGATCGTAGTCCGGCCAGGGCTCTCTGATAAAGGGAGAGACTTTAGAGAATTCAGGATGTCGCCGAAGGGCGAGTGCTGAAAGATGTCCGCGGCGGTGAACTCCATGATCGGCGCCCAATCAGATTCGATCGGCAGGGGCGCGGGGGGTTCGGAGCTCGGAGAAGAATCCGGCTCCTCGGAGTCACGGGCCAGGCGGAGTGTGGGGCTGGAGTTCGGCTCAATCGCCTCTGAGATCACAGCCCCTGAGGCAGCGTCCAACCGCTGATCCTCGATCGGTGTAGTAGGCTCCGAATCAATGGTCGGAACCGATGCATGTGCGGCCTCCAAGGCGCTGTCCGGTGGCAGAGCTATATCATGCCCATCGAGACAGTGCGGCACGCTTGGCTGTGGCTCGAATCCATCAAAGATCAAGTCTCCGTGGATGTCAGCCGTGTAGTTTAGGCTTCCAAACCTGACCTGATGGCCAGGGGCGTAGCTTTCAATCTGCTCAAGGAGGCCAAGCGAATTGGCCCGCAGTGCGAAGCCGCCGAAGACGAAGATCTGTCCGGGGAAAAAAGTCTCACCCTGGACCGCATCGTTGTTGATGATCAAAGGAGCCATCGGGCCTAAAAGCGACGACACAGAGGAACTCTCAATGAAAGCACCAATGTCGGTGTCAAAACCGGCGGATCTCGGGTAGGGGGTCCCGAACTGTGCGTCTAGGCCGGATGGTAACAGGAGACAGGGGACACTTTGTTTTACCCAGGTTCGGGCCCTCTCGATGGAGGGAATACCCTACTCCTGCTTGATTAATATTGATGATATGGGTAGTACAAGAGTAGATCTACCACGAGATCAAGGAGGCGAAACCCTAGAAGCTAGCCTATGGTATGATTGTTGTGTATGGAGTTGATTGCCTACGGACTACAACCCTCCGGTTTATATAGACACCGGATAGGGTTAGGGTTACACAGAGTCGGTTAAAATGGTAGGAGATCTTGAATATCCGCATCGCCAAGCTTGCCTTCCACGCCAAGGAAAGTCCCATCCGGACACGGGACGAAGTCTTCAATCTTGTATCTTCATAGTCCAGGAGTCCGGCTGAAGGTATAGTCCGGCTACCCGAACACCCAATAATCCAGGACTCCCTCAGTCGAACTTCGATTCTGATGAGTTTAGAGCTTTCTGTGCTTCTCAAGGCACACGAGTTGACTATGCTTCAGTTGCTCACCCGCAGTCTGACAGACAAGCAGAAAGAGCAAGTGGCCTATTTCTCAAAGGACTGAAACCCCGACTGATGTGTGATCTCAAACACGCAGCAGGTGCTTGGGTTGATGAGCTTCCGTCAGTTCTGTGGGGTTTAAGGACAACTCCTAATCGGTTGACCGGACGAACTCCTTTCTTCTTGGTCTATGGAGCCGAAGTTGTTCTGCTAAGTGACCTACTCCACAACGCACCCCGAGTCGAGCTCTTCTCCGAAGAGGAAGCAGAGCAGGCTCGGCAAGATTCAGTCGATCTCTTAGAGGAGGAAAGAGAGATGGCCTTGATCCGGTCAACCATTTATCAGCAAGACTTGCGTCGACTCCACGCCAGAAATGTGAGGGGTCGAGCCTTTCAAGAAGGAGACCTGGTTCTTCGAGTGGATCAACAAAAACCGCACAAGCTCGCCCCAGCTTGGGAAGGCCCCTTCATCATCACCAAAGTTCTCCACCATGGAGCAGACCATCTTTATAGTGTTGAGCATCAGAAAGACGAGCCACGGGCTTGGAACGCAGAGCTGCTCCGCCCCTTTTATACTTAAGCACTCATTCAAATAAAATGTAATAAGAAGTACCTTTGTAATTTGTTCATTAAAGAAAAGAGCTTTTCACTCTTCTCGCATGATTGTTGTTACTTTTATTTACCTCTAAAATCCACCAGTGTGTGGGCTTAGCCGCGAATCCGTTTCACCTAAGTTCGAAAGAAAATCCTACCAAGTGGTGAGCAATCCTCCCACTCGGGGGTTTAGCTGCAGTCCAGTACTCGCCTAAGTTCTCTCACTCGCAGACTTAGCTGCAGTCCAGTACTCACCTAAGTTTGAAAAAATCTTACCGAGTGGACAGCAATCCTCCCACTCGGGGGCTTAGCTGCAGTCCAGTAATCGCATAAGTTCTCTCATTCGGAGACTTAGCTGCAGTCCGGTACTCGCCTAAGTTTGAAAAAAATCCTACCGAGTGGAGAGCAATCCTACCAGTCGAGGGCTTAGCTGCAGTCCAGTACTCGCCTAAGCTCTCCCACTCGAAGGCTTAGCTGTAGTCCAGTACTCACCTAAG
>NC_041390.1:456703483-456705411 GCF_002162155.2 Triticum dicoccoides
CGAGTGGAGAGCAACCCTCCCACTCGGGGGTTTAGCTGCCGTCTAGTACTCGCCTAGGCTTAAGCCCTCCCACTCAGAGGCTTAGCTGCAGCCCAGTACTCGCCTAAGTTTAAAAAATCCTACCGAGTGGAGAGCAACCCTCCCACTCGGGGGCTTAGCTGCAGTCTAGTACTCGCCTAAGTTTGTAAAATCCTACCGAGTGGAGAGCAACCCTCCCACTCGGGGGCTTAGCTGTAGTCTAGTACTCGCCTAAGCTCTCCCACTCGAAGGCTTAGCTGTAGTCCAGTACTCGCCTAAGTTTGTAAAATCGTACCGAGTGGAGAGCAACCCTCCCACTCGGGGGCTTAGCTGCAGTCTAGTACTCGCCTAAGCTCTCCCACTCGGAGGCTTAGCTGCAGTCCAGTACTCGTCTAAGTTTGTAAAATCCTACCGAGTGGGGAGCGACCCTCCCACACGGAGATTCAGAGCTACGCCACAAGTACAACGTGCGCTCCATCCCTATCCGCAAGGACGAAGAGGTGCAGGTCGACTGTAACCTTCTCCTTCGGAGCGACGACACAAGTACAACGTGCGCTCCATCCCTATCCGCAAGGACGACGAGGTGTAGGTCGACTGCAACCTTCTCCTTCGGAGCTACGGCACAAGTACAACGTGCGCTCCATCCCTATCCGCAAGGACGACGAGGTGCAGGTCGACTGCAACCTTCTCCTTCGGAGCTACAACACAAATACAACGTGCGCTCCATCCCTATCCGCAAGGACGACAAAGCACAGGTCGACTTGGGCCACCACTTCAGAACTGCATCTCCAGCGCAAAGACTATTCCGAGCGGTGAACAAAGTCCATTCGAAGGCAAAACGCAAGCGTATTCGGAGATAAACCAAATTCGGATAAATCCTAAAGTTCCAAGCAGCAAACCAAAAGTATTCGAGCATCAAGCCCGAAGGAGTTTAACGGTTACAGCAATGACTTGGCATTCCGAGGCAAATTTAAAGTAGATTCAAGTCTCATAAGTTTGTTCACTCGGCAGGAGGAGGGCTGGCAGGCTTGACGAATTCGTCCAGGTCGATCCCATCCGCGATCCGAGTAGCAGCAGCGATGAAAGTTTCCATGAAGGACTGGAAGTCATGCTTTTTGGTTTTAGCGACCTTGATCGTAGCCAGCTTGTCTTCACGAGCCTCCTTGCAATGGACTCGCACCAAGGACAGCGCCACGTCAGCACCACACCGGGCGGAGGACTTCTTCCATTCTTGCACTCGGTCGGGGATCTCGTTCAGTCGAGTCATCAGGGATTCCAGGTCTGTAACATCCCAAATTTTCAATTTGGAATGTTATACATTAGATCATCACTGCATACCATATTTTATTTTGCATTTTGGTTGATCCTAGAAATTCTACGCAACTCAATGACCCACAGAGAGATTTGGGGATTTCGTTATTTTCATATTTGAGTTCTCTCAAATTTTGAGAATAGGATCATTTGATTTTATTTATTTTATCGTCAATTATTTCTATTACAAAAATATGAGAGAGGGAATAAAATGACTTTCCTAAAATAAAGAAATATTGAGGATTTAATAATAAAATCAAATAAGATTTTATTTCGGAGTTTTTCATTATTTTATTTGAATTTAGGAAAATGTACGTTTTTCAAAATTGCATTTAGGTCCCAAATAAATGTTCACCTTGTGCAGCTTGATTTTAGAAGCCCGTGAAAATTTATTTTGGAATATTTGGAGTCCGTTTAGTATTTCTTTTTATTTTTCTCTACGCGTAATATTTTAAAAAAACGAACCGACCTACGGGCCGTGTCCGGCTAGGACTCCGGCCCGAGGTGGCTTTATAAGTCGGCCCAGCCCCGGGGGAACCCTAGCCCCGAGCCGCCCCAGCCGCCCGACCCCGCCGCCGCCGCCTGCCACGCCGTCGCCG
>NC_041390.1:456705983-456713938 GCF_002162155.2 Triticum dicoccoides
CACGCGCCGCCCCGCCGGAGCTACCGCCCCGCCCGCACGCTCGCCAAGGTTCGCCGCCGCCTTGAAATCCGTGCCCGGTTTTTTTAGAAAACCGATCGGTTTTCCGTCGGTTTTTTTATTCGGTTTTTTTAAATAGATCGGTTTTTCCGGTTTATTTAAATAGCGAGCGTTCTTCCGTTCGTTCGTTCTAGCGAACGTTCGTCGTTTTTTCTTTTTCTCGGATTAAATACGCGATTTTTCAGATCGCGATTCCTGATCCGATTTTCATTTCAGTCTAACTTTTCGCTCGTTTATCGGAATCAGGCGATTCAAGCGCCTGGAGTTTTGTCTCGAAACTCTCTATCTGTTTAACCAACTTAAACAAGATTTTTCTACTGTAAAATTTGCCCTAGATCCAGATTAGTAGAACGAAATTGTTTTCTTTCGCCGTTTGACTTTTGTTGCTTCGTTTGATTTGATTATTTTTGTCAACCGGAGTTCTTAAGTTGAACCTTCTGGTTAGATCTCTTATTTGAGTTTTACCTGTGCATTAGATGAGTACTTACTGTATGGTTGTTTGTTTGTCTGCGATAGAGTACCCGGAGTGCGCCGCTTGTTACTTCAGATCGCTAGGTTTCCCGGATCATCAGCAAGGCAAGTAACACTTTGATCATACCTTTCCTACTACCCAGTTTTATTGCATTAGATCAATCCTCACACATTTCATGATTAGGATCTAATTAAATTGTGGGATGGGAAGTAGTTGAGGTAGTACGTATTACCTGTTTACTCTCAAACCTTTGGGAGTTACTTCTACGTTGCTTATTATGCCATGCTATGCTAGTAGACGTGGATTGGGTGAGTGATATCCATGACAGATGTGAGTTTGTTAATTAATGGTTTATCTAAGGTGGCAACTTAAACACACATCTGGGTGGATTGAGGCACCTGGGTATTCCAGGACTTGCCTGTTTTCTTTTGGACCACCACCCAGGCTCAAAGGGATCATGAAACTATTCATACTAGAAACTTCCGTGTGCAGCCACAAGCTATTATGGGCTCTAGCATAGTTGACTAAGTCGTGCGAAATCTTACAGTGGTAGACTAGCAGATGTAGGGGATGTAGGTGGTACGGTCTACCCGATCGTAAGGTGCTAGTGCTTCTGAAAGACTATGTCTCGGTCATCCGTTTTCTCAAACATCATGTAGTGCGAGATACCCAACGGAGGTGATCGAGTCTTGTGGGGAAAAGTGCGCAAACCGCTGCAGAGTGTAATAAAATAATCATGGTTAGCCGTGTCCCCGGTTATGGACATCTTGAGTATCTAGTATCTGGATTATCATGTGAATCTCAACATGCTACTCTAAATTAATTTTGTTGGGTATTGTTTAATGATGATGCTTAATTGGGATTGAGAATGCTATCAACCATTCTCAATGTTTAACAACTACCATGATAGTTAAATAAATTTATTCCTTTGCAGTAGGGAAAAATTGGCTTTACGCAAAACTGTAACCATACAGCTTTCCACCAGCCAAATATGCATATAGTATAGCTGTTTCATTCCATTACTCTCTATGTGTTACCTTGCCAGCATATTCCATGTGCTGACCCGTTTCGGGCTGCAACGTTAATGTTGCAGACTTTTCAGACGATGATTAAGGAGTTTTAGGTCGTGGTTCTATACTTAGTGATGCCGTTGGAGTTGATGGACTCACTTATCTTCCAAGCCTTCCGCTGTTATCGTGATTAGATGGCCTTAAGCCATATTTATTGTAATAAGTTCTCTTTTGAGACCCTCAATGTAATAAGTGTGTGATTGCTGCTCTGCTATAAATCCTTCGAGTACTGTGTGGTGTCAGCATTAGTGATCCAGGGATGACACCGGAGCACAGAGATCAGACTGTTTGATGTCTGGTCGCTACAGAGATGGTATAAGAGCACACGCTGACTGTAGGCCACGACCCCTAACCTAAAAGACCTAGATCACTATTCACTCTCTTCTCTTCTGACTTCTCATCTTTTCTACTAGCGGATGCAAGGAACAAGTTCACACATCCGGATGAAGATACACCCTTTGGACGTCACTTGAAGGAAGTCACTAGATACCTGAATATAGGAGTACCAAGCTTCACCGGAACCTACAACGCCACTTTACCTGAAGAAGAGCACTGGATGATTCAAGTTCAAGTTCCAGGAAGTACGTTCATGCCAGTCACTGAGCCCATAGAGTTTTCTTTTGATGCACCAACTTGGAGTCTAGTTAAGAGCATGGCAGCTCACATCGCCATGGGACGTATTGGAGAAGTCTACCGCAAGGATCTCAAGGATACTATCTACCAGATTTGTGGGCACCGAGATGAGCACTAGGAGATGATCAGCACCAGGAAGGATAGATCAATCGCCGCTTTTTTCCAGGAGTTAAACCAGCACATTCGACGACAGGAGAACCAGATGTGTGTCGACATGATAGATCTGAAGAAGGCTAAGACCAGAATCAAGGAACTGGAGGAAGAACTCAAGGCTACATGTGAAGATTATGAAGAATAAATTGAATTATTGGTGGAGAAGAATGACGACCTGATCAAGAAGATCGGAATATTTATGGGAGGCCCTACGCCAGTAAAGGAAGACGAAGAACCCAAGGAGATTAGCCCGGAAGACTATATCATCATCGACGACACCGACTCGGATCCAGATAGTAGCGATGATGACTATGTTTATGAAGCTGGAGCAGATATCATGGAGTATGCAACCGAAGAATATTTCTAGTAGACCACCTCATCAGTAGTAGTAGTCCACCATGTAAATATAGTAGTCCAAGCACTTTTGCGATAGATAGATCGATTGTATGCCCTTGTTTGATTGAATGAAGTGAATTGTTTGTTTTTCCTCATGTGCATATGGGTAGTGTTTTCTCTTTAGACCCCCTCTATTCTTACATCTCATCTTTTCTAAACCCTCAGATGCCTCCGAGACGTGACCCCAGATTTGCCTTTCCACGGGAGCTCACCCAGTTGATCCAGCAGCAGAACACATTGATGCAGTTGCTAGTCCAGAATAAGAATCAGGGGAACAACCACAACAACCCACCACCACCACCACCTGTTGATCACTTAGCCCGTTTTCTTAGGCTGAATCCGCTGGTGTTTTCCAGTAGCACCAAGCCGATAGTAGCAGATGATTGGCTCCGCAAGACAGCTAGGGAGTTGACCAAAGCAGGATGTACGGATGCGGAGAAGGTGAAGTTTGCCGCACATCAGCTTGAATGACCCGCAACATCATGGTGGGAGAATTTCACAGCCACTTTCCCTGTCGACACTGTCACATGGGACCAGTTTCAGGAGGCTTTTTGTACTGCCCATGTTTCAGCAGGAGCTATGGCCATGAAGAAGCGTGAGTTTCACAACTTGCGCCAAGGAGGACGGACAGTTGGCCGGTATGTGGAGGACTTTAGTAAGTTAGCACGTTATGCCCCAGATGACGTCGCTATGGATGCAGCTAAGAAGGAGAAGTTTCTGGAAGGACTGAATGATGAATTGAGCATGCAGTTGATGGTAGCCACCTTCAACAACTACCAGGAGTTGGTAGATCGTGTTCTTATGATTGAAGGGAATCAGCAGCAAATTGAGAATCGCAAGAGGAAGTATGGACAAGGGAAGTACACTTCAGGAGCTCAGCAGAAGCCACGTTTTACCCCTAGACCAGGAGGACATTTTCAACATACTCATGGAGGAGGTAGCTCGCACAATCACAATGGCACCAAGAATGGTAATGGCAATGGAGGAAGCAATGGCCAGAATTGCACCAACCCATCAACCCCAGCCAAGAAGGACCTGAGCCAAGTCACTTGCTTTAAGTGTCAGAAGACCGGACATTATGCCAATGAATGTCCTGAAGGCCAAAATGGCAATGGAAGTTCTGGGAAGAAGCCGAACCCTTTCAACAGGGGACAGGTGAACCACGTTAGCGTGGAGGAGGTTGAAGCTCAGCCCGATGCAGTAATAGGTAAGTTTTTGGTTAAGTCATTTACTGCACTCGTTCTTTTTGATACTGGTGCATCACATCCATACATCTCAAGGGGATTTGTGGATAAGTATAACCTATCAACCCAAGCCCTTAGGTCACCCATGTTAGTAACCTCGCCTGGAGCAGAGTATGTGGCTAGTCTATGGTGTGATCGGTTACCATTAAGGATTGGTAACTATGTTTTTCCCTCAGACTTAATAGTATTGGAATCCCAAGGATTGGATGTGATATTAGGCGTGGATTGGTTATCAAAGTATGAAGGGAATATTGAATGTGCTAGTAAGTCAATTTTGCTTACCACCCCAGAAGGGAGAAGGATCAAGTATGTATCCCGACATGTGCCAAAGAGGACTCAAGTAAATTGTTTAACAGGAGTTGTGCAGGAGGAAGTACCAGTTGTAAGGGATTTCCCTGAAGTATTTCCAGAAGAGTTGCCAGGCATGCCACCGGATAGAGATATTGAGTTTTTGATTGAGCTATTGCCAGGCACAGGGCCAATATCAATGAGACCATATAGGATGCCAGCAAAGGATTTGGTGGAAATTAAGAAGCAGATTAAGGAGTTACTGGATAAGGGATATATTTGCCCAAGTTCTTCGCCTTGGGGATCGCCAGTACTTCTAGTGGAAAAGAAGGATGGATCGTTAAGGATGGTTGTTGATTATCGAGGATTGAATGAAGTAACAATCAAAAACAATTACCCACTACCAATGATTAATGATCTGTTTGGTCGATTGCAAGGAGCTAAGGTATTTTCCATGATCGATCTGCGATCAGGATACCACCAGTTGAAGATTCGAGAACAGGATATTCCTAAGACAGCTTTTACCACGAGGTATGGGCTGTACGAGTATACCGTTATGTCGTTTGGTCAGACTAACACACCTGCCTATTTTATGAACATGATGAACAAAGTGTTTATGGAATTTTTGGATAAGTTCGTCGTAGTGTTCATTGATGATATCCTGCTTTATTCGAAGAATGAAGAGGAGCATAAGGAGCATTTGCGTTTGGTACTTGGAAAGCTCAGAGAACATCAATTATATGCCAAGTTCAGCAAATGTGAGTTTTGGTTGAAGGAAGCAGGATTCCTCAGACACGTTATATCTGGAGAAGGTATAGCAGTTGATCCCACTAAAGTTGATACCGTGACCAAGTGGGAAGCACCAACAATAGTTGGAGAGATTCGGAGTTTTCTTGGACTCGCAGGGTACTATCGGAGATTTATTGAGAATTTCTCAAAGATTGCGAAGCCTATGACTAAGTTGTTAAAGAAAGATACCAAGTTCATATGGACGGAGGAATGTGAGGCTAGTTTCCAGGAGTTGAAGAAACGTTTGGTTACCTCACCAGTGTTGATTTTGCCAGACCAGACCAAAGATTATGAGGTGTATTGTGACGCTTCACATCGAGGACTTGGAGCAGTGCTTATGTAGGAAGGGAGAGTTATTTCATATGCCTCAAGACAACTGAAGCCTCATGAGTTAAATTATGCCACGCATGATTTGGAGTTAGCAGCCGTAGTGCATGCTTTGAAAACATGGAGGCATTTCCTCATTGGAAATCATTGTGAGGTGTACACGGATCATAAGAGTTTGAAGTACATTTTCACACAGAAGGAGTTGAATCTCAAACAAAGGAGATGGTTGGAGCTCATCAAGGATTATGATATGAGATTGCATTATCACCCCGGAAAGGCTAATGTAGTAGCTGACGCATTAAGCCTTAAGAGCCATGTCAATACATTAATGACGGGAGAAATACCCAAGGAGTTAGCAGAAAATCTTCGTGAACTATGTTTGGAAATAGTTCCGAGAGGCTATGTAGTAGCATTGGAGATTCAGCCAACCTTGATGGATAGAATCAAAGAAGCTCAGATGACTGACAAAGAGATTGCCGCCATAAAGGAGAAACTAAGCCAAGGAAAAGCTAAGGGATTTCGTGAGGATGAGCACGACACCCTATGGTTCGAAGACCGTGTTTACGTGCCCAATGACCCGGAGATCAGGAAGTTGATTTTGCAAGAGGCACATGATTCACCATATTCAATTCACCCAGGAAATACCAAGATGTATTTGGATTTGAAGGATATTTTCTGGTGGACCAGAATGAAGAAGGATATTGCGGAGTACGTAGCAGTTTGTGATGTATGTCAGAGAGTAAAGGCAGAGCATCAGAAGCCAGCAGGATTGTTACAACCATTGCCGATACCCGAATGGAAGTGGGATAAGCTAGGCATGGATTTTATCATGGGATTACCCAGGACTCGTTCAGGCTATGACTCAATTTGGGTTGTAGTCGATCGATTGATGAAGGTAGCTCATTTCATCCTAGTAAAGACCACTTACAATAGTGCTAAGTTGGCAAAGATATACATGACCAGGATCGTATGTCTGCATGGAGTTCCAAGGAGTATCGTATCAGATACGGGAACCCAGTTTACCTCAAAGTTCTGGAAGCAGTTGCATGAGACGTTGGGAACCAGGCTAGAATTCAGTACAGCTTTTCATCCACAGACAGATGGACAGACCGAGAGAGTTAATCAGATTTTGGAGGATATGCTGAGAGCTTGTCTGCTAGATTATGGATCTAGTTGGGATGATAATTTGCCATATGCAGAGTTCTCTTACAACAACAGTTACCAAACCAGTTTGAAGATGGCCCCTTTTGAAGCTTTGTACGGAAGGAGGTGCAGGACACCGTTGTCATGGGACGAAGTTGGAGACCGCCAGTTGTTTGGTCTTTACTTTATTAAAGAGTCTGAACAGAAGGTGAAGTTGATTCGCAATAGGCTCAAGATAGCCCAGTCCAGACAGAAGAGTTATGCAGATTCTAAACGCAAGGAGTCAGTTTACGAACTCGGAGATAGAGTTTATCTTCGAGTATCTCCACTTCGGGGAACAAAGCATTTTGGAGTTAAACGGAAGTTAGCGCCACGATTTGTAGGACCATATCGAGTTTTGGAGCGTATGCGAGAAGTGGCCTACAAGTTGGAATTACCTGAAGGATTGTCAGGAGTTCATGATGTGTTCCATGTTTCCCAGTTGAAGAAGTGTCATGCGGAGATGGCTGACATACCGTTGAGAGACACAGTGCCTTTGGAAACTATTCAGTTGGATAACGATTTGACGTACGAGGAGAAACCAATTAAGATCCTCGAGTGTGCCTGCCGAGTCACCCGCAGCAAGGTTATCAAGTTTTGCAAAGTTCAGTGGAACAACCACACGGAGGATGAAGCCACCTGGGAGCGAGAGGAAGATTTGCTTAAGGACCACCCTCACCTATTTTCTAGCCAACCCGAATCTCGAGGGCGAGATTCATCTTAGGGGGGTAGGTTTGTAACATCCCAAATTTTCAATTTGGAATGTTATACATTAGATCATCATTGCATACCATATTTTATTTTGCATTTTGGTTGATCCTAGAAATTCTACGCAACTCAATGACCCACGGAGAGAGTTGGGGATTTCGTTATTTTCATATTTGAGTTCTCTCAAACTTTGAGAATAGGATCATTTGATTTTATTTATTTTATCGTCAATTATTTCTATTACAAAAATATGAGAGAGGGAATAAAATGACTTTCCCAAAATAAAGAAATATTGAGGATTTAATAATAAAATCAAATAAGATTTTATTTCGGAGTTTTTCGTTATTTTATTTGAATTTAGGAAAAATGTGCGTTTTTCAAAATTGCATTTAGGTCCCAAATAAATGTTCACCTTGTGCGGCTTGATTTTAGAAGCCCGTGAAATTTTATTTCAGAATTTTTGGAGTCCGTTTAGTATTTCTTTTTATTTTTATTCTGCACGTAATATTTAAAAAACAAAAAAATGAACCGACCTACGGGCCGTGTCCGGCTAGGACTCCGGCCCGAGGTGGCTTTATAAGCCGGCCCAGCCCCGGGGGAACCCTAGCCCCGAGCCGCCCCAGCCGCCCGACCCCG
>NC_041390.1:456714500-456813262 GCF_002162155.2 Triticum dicoccoides
CGTCGCCGCCCACGCGCCGCCCCGCCGGAGCCGCCGCCCCGCCCGCACGCTCGCCGAGGTTCGCCGCCGCCTCGAAATCCATGCCCGGTTTTTTTTAGAAAACCGATCGGTTTTCCGTCGGTTTTTTGATTCGTTTTTTTTAAATAGATTGGTTTTTCCGGTTTATTTAAATAGCGAACGTAAGTCCATCCGTTCGTTCTAGCGAACGTTCGTTGTTTTTTTTCTTTTTCTCGGATTAAATCCGCGATTTTTTCTGATCGCGATTCCTGATCCGATTTTTGTTTTAGTGTAACTTTTCGCTCGTTTATCAGAATCAGGCGATTCAAGCGCCTGGAGTTTCGTCTCGAAACTCTCTATCCGTTTAACCAACTTAAACAAGATTTTGCTACTGTAAAATTTGCCCTAGATCCAGATTAGTAGAACAAAGTTGTTTTCTTTCGACGTTTGACTTTCGTTGCTTCGTTTGATTTGATTCTTTTTGCCAACCGGAGTTCTTAAGGTGAACCTTCTGGTTAGATCTCTTATTTGAGTTTTACCTGTGCATTAGATGAGTACTTATTGTATGCTTGTTTGTTTGTCTGCGAGAAAGTACCCGGAGTGCACCGCTTGTTACTTCGAATCGCTAGGTTTCCCGGATCATCAGCAAGGCAAGTAACACTTTGATCATACCTTTCCTACTACCCAGTTTTATTGCATTAGATCAATCCTCACACATTGCATGATTAGGATCTAATTAAATTGTGGGATGGGAAGTAGTTGAGGTAGTACCTATTACCTGTTTACTATCAAACCTTTGGGAGTTACTTCTACATTGCTTATTATGCCATGCTATGCTAGTAGACGTGGATTGGGTGAGCGATATCCATGACAGATGTGAGTTTGTTAATTAATGGTTTATCTAAGGTGGCAACTTAAACAGACATCTAGGTGGATTGAGGCACCTGGGTATTCCAGGACTTGCCTGTTTTCTTTTGGACCGCCACCCAGGCTCAAAGGGATCATGAGACTATTCATACTAGAAACTTCCGTGTGCAGCCACAAGCTATTATGGGCTCTAGCATAGTTGACTAAGTCGTGCGAACTCTTACAGTGGTAGACTAGCAGATGTAGGGGATGTAGGTGGTACGGTCTACCCGATCGTAAGGTGCTAGCGCTTCTGAAAGACTATGTCTCGGTCATCCGTTTTCTCAAACACCCTGTAGTGCAAGAAACCCAACGGAGGCGATCGAGTCTTTTGGGGAAAAGTGCGCAAACCTCTGCAAAGTGTAATAAACTAATCATGGTTAGTCGTGTCCCCAGTTATGGACATCTTGAGTATCTAGTATCTGGATTATCATGTGAATCTCAACATGTTACTCTAAATTAATTTTGTTGGGTATTGTTTAATGATGATGCTTAATTGGGATTGAGAATGCTGTCAACCATTCTCAATGTTTAACAACTACCATGATAGTTAAATAAATTTATTCCTTTGCAGTAGGGAAAAATTGGCTATACGCAAAACTGTATCCATAGAGATTTCCACCAGCCAAATATGCATATAGTATAGCTGTTTCATTCCATTACTCTCTATGTGTTACCTTGCCAGCATATTCCATGTGCTGACCCGTTTCGGGCTACAACGTTAATGTTGCAGACTTTTCAGACGATGATTAAGAAGTTTTAGGTCGTGGTTCTACACTCAGTGACGTCGTTGGAGTTGATGGACTCACTTATCTTCCAGGCCTTCCGTTGTTATCGTGATTAGATGGCCTTAAGCCATATTTATTGTAATAAGTTCTCTTTTGAGACCCTTGATGTAATAAGTGTGTGATTGCTACTCTGCTATAAATCCTCCGAGTACTATGTGGTGTCAGCATTACTGATCCAGGGATGACAACGGAGCACAGAGATCAGACTGTTTGTGGTCTGGTTGCTACAAGGCCGTTTTGAAGCATCGCCCTTGGCCAAAGCGATGAGTCGATTCATGAGACTACCTCCTTCAGGCGCACGAGGTAGCTTGTGGCGCTGGCGATACGGGACTCTATTTGGAGCATGTTCATTGCAGTTTTGTCGCAAACTGGAGAAGCGATAGGGTCTAGACCCGTCTCGACCTTTCCAGTTTCCTTGTCAAAGTCTTGACAGAATTCTGCTGCCAAAAATTAATGAGTCGACCGAGCAGGATCCATTCACAAACATCAACACAGTCGGTTTAAAAGAAATACCTTCCAGCATGAGATAAAGCTTCTTGGCAAGAGTCCTCAGATAAGCTTCCGTGTCATTCCTCTTGCGGATCGCGGACTCTAGCCTTTCATTCAAGGAAACCTTGTCCTTCTTCAGACTAGTCACTTCACGGTTAGCTTCATTGAGGCAAGATTTCATCCTGTTCACCTCCTCTTCCAGCGTTCCGACTGAAGCCAGCTTCTGGTCTGCGAGAGCAGTTTTATCTTGGGCTGCTTTTTGCGCGGCGGCGAGGTCCGAGTCCTTCTTCTCCAGAGCCAACTTCATTTTCTCTGCAAAAGAAGCAATTGAATCAAACAAGAGATCAAAGAAATATATTGAAAGACAGTCGACAGCCAGTTACCTTCCATACCAGCAGCTTCGTCTTGAGCTTTCTTCAGATTTTGCAGGGCCAATTCCAAGTCGAGGTTGAGTTGCCTCTGCTTCTCCTCAAGTTCAGCAAACTTGGAAATAAGAGTACAAGACTTCTGTAGAAGGAAAAAGACGGGTCAGTCGACAAGATCAAAGGTTGTTTACTTCCGAATGAATAAAACCTAAAGAAGTTCGCTTAGACCCCAGCCGACTGCACACAGTCGACTGCGGCGTCGGAGGCTACATCCAGCGGGTGCACTTGGCATGCCCCCACTGATTAAGACCCAACTCGACCGGTCCGCCCGGGCCAAGTAAAAAAAAGCTGTTCAGACCCCAGTCGACTGCAAGCAGTCGACTGCGGTCTCGGGGACTACACCCAGTGGGTGCACTTGGCGTGCCCCCACCAGTTCAGATCCTACTCGACCGGTCCGCCCGAGTCGAGTGGAAGAAAAGAAACGAAGGTAGAACTCAGACCCCAGTCGACTGCCAGTAGTCGATTGCGGTCTCGGGGACTACACCCAGTGGGTGCACTTAGCGTGCCCCCACCGGTTCAGATCCTACTCGCCCAGACCGAGTGGAAGAATGCAACTACCAAAGACAACAAAACACCCAGTGGGTGCTCTGATTCGACGCAAACAACATGAGATTGTGTAGAAGAAAAAATTTTGGGTAGCATATCCTCATAGAACAAGAGCAGTTGGAAAGTCTACTTACCTGGACATTGGCCCGAAGAGCAGTGTTGGCGTTGTAGGCAGCCTGGCTATTCTCATGCATCGTCTTCACCCGCTCCATCATCACATCAGCCTATCGGATGGCTTCCGCAGCCGCTTCCAACTGGTTGTCCGGGACGGGGTAGCTGGTGAAAAAGAGAGCAGACGACCCGGGTGTGGAAGCTTGGAGCTCCGTGGCATGGAGTTGGACGACTGAAGGAATCACCGGTGCAGTCGAAGGTGCGGGTGCTCACTCCACAAGGGTGCAGCGAAGGTTACAGAGGCCCTGCCCGCGTCTTCAGGTTGACGGACGGGTGGTGTTGTTGTTGGCCCTTGCTGAGACATCTTGCCAGGTGCTACCTTCTTGCTCTTCCTGGGCTTAAGACCCACATCTTCATCATCATCTAGAAGATCGATGACGTTGGGTGGAGCTACAAGACAGGTCATTCGACCCCAAGTGAACCACTAGAATGCAATCGACCATGGAATCAAGAACAAGATCATAAGAGTTTCTACTTGGGTTAGAGGTAACCGCGTCTTCCATCACCTCGTCTCGGTACTGGAGAGAAGAGGTTCCCGACGTAACAGCACTACAAAGACCCGCATCCAGTTGGTTACATTCTGTTACTCGAGTCGACGTAAAGAACAAGTCAGATAATTACCCGAAGATAGTAGGGACGGTCACTTTGATCCTGGGCAAATCCTTTGGCAGTTTGGTGGACGTGGCTTTCTATGCTTTCGGCGCTGGAGGTGGCACAACTTTGGGCTACTTCGGAGCCTTCTCAATCAGCGTTGGGGAAGATGTCCTGGGACGCTTCAAAGACTGCCCAATCAGCGCGGCCACCAGGCCCGGAGAGCTCGTCAGGTCGTGAGCGTGTTTGGATCTCCTCTCCCTGTGAGGAGGCGAGTCGACCTCTACGTCATCAGTCGATTCGTCGCTCTCCTTGTCCACCTCGGAATCCGAGTGCCCTTCGCCGCTCTCGCCCCTGCTCGCTTCTTCCTCGAAGTCTTGCTCCCGCACTCCTT
Source organism: Triticum dicoccoides (assembly GCF_002162155.2). NCBI lineage: Eukaryota > Viridiplantae > Streptophyta > Magnoliopsida > Poales > Poaceae > Triticum > Triticum dicoccoides. The sequence goes on from NC_041390.1 coordinate 456,718,808, forward strand.
TGGGCATTGAGTACATGTCGATGAGGGCCTGAAAAGACAACGATCAAAAGAAATTCAGTCCACCATCAACAAGATGTCACATAGTGAATCGGAAAGATACTTGATAAAACAGAATCGTACCTGCTCCGGCTGACGCGAGTGGTCGAATGGAATCACCCTCCTAGACCCCCGAGGGTTGTCTTTGTTGCTGGTGATTCCCATCAGCCACTTCTCCAAGGTGTCCTCGCTGACGTCCTCCGGGTGGATCTGAGTGGAGTCCTCGAGCCCAGAGTACATCCACATCGGATGATCACGTGCCTGAAGCGGTTGGATGCGTGGACCAAGAAAGACCTCCAGCAGGTCCATCCCAGTCACCCCGTCGCGGACGAGTTGGACAACCCGCTCGACCAGCATGCACCTTGACCTATGCCTTCTCTTCTGGGACCACCTTCAGGGGGGAGGGCTTCTCCACTCGAGCCAAAGAAAAGGGATCAATTCCAGTCGAATGACCCGGGGTCGGCTGGTCCTTACAATAAAACCAAGTCGACTGCCAACCCCGGACCGAGTCGGGAAGGATCATTGCTAGGAAGGTGCTCTAGTTCCTCATCTGGATCCCCGGGCCCCCGCACATCTGGATCACGTGCGTCCTCTCCTCACTCGGATTGGCCTTTTTGACCGACTAGAAGGGGCAGGTGAAGATGTGTTTGAAAAGACCCCAGTGTGGTCGACAGCCCAAGAAGTTTTCACACATTGACACGAAAGCAGCCAGATATACTATGATGTTTGGACTGAAATGGTGGAGCTGAGCCCCAAAGAAGTTAAAAAAGCCCCAAAAGAAAGGATGGGGAGGCAGTGAGAATCCGCGATCTATTGGGTGGCGAGGAGAATGCACTCACCCTCCCTTGGCTGCGGCTCGTTCTCGTTCCCCAAGAGCCGTGCCGACCTGTGGGGGATTAGTCCCCCTCCACCAGGTCATCGAGGTCGTCCTGGCGGATCGTCGAGCGGATCCAGTCGCCCTGGATCCAGCCCGGCGGCAGGCCGGATCTCGATGAGGATCCGCCCCGGCTGGTCCGCTTGCCCTTCACCTTCGCGGTCGCCTTCTTCGCGCGCTCCAGCTCCACCGTCTTCTCTTTCCCCATGGCGACGGATTGAGTTCGAGCGAGGGTCCGACGACGAGAGCAGAAGCTAGCGTGGCGGAGAGGTCGGAGGAAGAAGAAAAGAGAATGGGAGCGCACGGGGCAGAGGCCTGGTCCGGTGCCTTTTATAAGGTCGTTCCCCGATTGACTGACTGGTGGACCCAGACGATCTAAACAAATCCCGCAACAGTCGCGCGCGTAGTACGTGGCAAAAAAGGTGGCGCGGAGATCGAGGAGACTTGCCTAATCCATCCAGATTACCACGGTCTCGCCCCTTTGGCGCGCTTCCCGAAATTCGAATCCCGCAAAATCCGCGGAGAGCAGAGCAACTTGCCAGACTGAAAACGCCCTCTACATTATCATTCGGAATTCTACCGTGAAAATTCACTCGACAAAAACCAAGAATGGACCAAGGCGACTGAAAAAGGAGTCGACGTCACCTCCTTAGTTCATTGTTCCAGGACAAGGTATACTCATAGCACAAGGAATGAGTCGGAAGTGTTCCCAACTCCTTCCTCACTCAAACACTGATCCATTCTGGGGCTAATGATGAAGCTATGTACCTAGGGTAGGGTCATGGATCTGTCCAACATACCCTCCCCAAGGACATCTCTACAAGGAATCAGAAGCAGTCGAAGAGAAACCATCATCCACTCGACCATGAAGATGTGTTCACTCGACCACCTTGAAGACACTCGACCACCAGAAGATGAGAAGCCCTTCACTCCGCAATGGTCGGGGTTTAAGTCATAGCTTTATGGACATTTATAGCACTTTACTTCGAACGTTACCAGTAACGCTCCTCCTTTATGAATATTGAACCCTGTGTAACAGAGGGGAGCAGGGGTCCTGGCGCAATCTATATAAGCCACCCCCTCCTCGGGGACAAGGGTTCGCACTTTCTGTAATTCACATGCATATATCCAGTCGACCGCCTCCGGGCTCCGAGACGTAGGTTTTTTACTTCCTCCGAGAAGGGCCTGAACTCGTAAAACTCATGTGTACAACTCCTTCATAGCTAGGATCTTACCTCTACATTCCTACCCCCCTATTCTATTGTCAGGCTTAGAACCATGACACGTGCCCCCCTAGGCACGCCTCCCTGCCTCGTGGCCTCCTCGATGCTTCCTTGATGTCCACTCCAAGTCTCCTGGATTGTGTTTGTTCCAAAAATCACTCTCCTGAAGGTTTCATTCCGTTTGGATTCTGTTTGATATTCCTTTTCTGCGAAACACTGAAATAGGCAAAAAAAAAGCAATTTGCACTACGCCTTTGGTTAGTAGGTTAGTCCCAAAAATAATATAAAAGTGTATAATAAAGCCCATTAAACATCCAAAACAGATAATATGATAGCATGGAACAATCAAAAATTATAGATACATTGGAGACGTATCAAGCATCCCCAAGCTTAATTCCTGCTTGTCCTCGAGTAGGTAAATGATAAAAACAAATTTTTTGATGTGGAATGCTACCTAGCATAAATTTCTATGTAATTTCCTTCATTGTGGCATGAATGTTCAGATCTGAAAGATTCAAGACAAAAGTTTAGTATTGACATAAAAATAATAATATTTCAAGCGTACTAACTAAGCAATTATGTCTTCTGAAAATAACATGGCCAAAGAAAGTTCATCCCTACAAAATCATATAGTTTGGTCATGCTCCATTTTTGTCACACAAGAATTCTCTCATCATGCACAACCCCGATGACAAGCCAAGAAATTGTTTCATACTTTAGTAATCTCAAACTTTTTTCAACTTTCACGCAATACAACCATGGATATAGCACTATGGGTGGAATGGAGTATAATGATGGGGGTTATGTGGAGAAGACAAAAAAGGAGGAAGTCTCACATTGACGCGGCTAATCAACGGGCTAGAGAGATTCCCATCAATTGATGTCAATGCAAGGAGTAGTGATTGCCATGCAACGGATGCACTAGAGCTATAAATGTATGAAAGCTCAACAAAAGAAACTAAGTGGGTGTGCATCCAACTTGCTTGCTCACGAAGACCTAGGGCATTTGAGGAAGCCCATTGTTGGAATACACAAGCAAAGTTCTATAATGAAAAATTCCCACTAGTATATGAAAGTGACAAAACAAAAGACTCTCTATCATAAAGATCATGGTGCTACTTTGAAGCACAAGTGGGGAAAAAGGATAGTAGCATTGTCCCTTTTTATTTCTCTTTTTTTGGGCCTTTACTTTTTTATTTGGCCTTTCTCCCTTATTTATTTTATTTGGGACAATGCTCTATTAATGATGATCATCACACTTCTATTTATTTACAACTCAATGATTACAACTCGATACTAGAACACAATATGACTCTATATGAATGCCTCCGGCGGTGTACCGGGATGGGCAATGAATCAAGAGTGACATCTATGATAAATTATGCGTGGTGGCTTTGCCACAAATACGATGTCAACTACATGATCATGCAAGGCAATATGACAATGATGAAGCGTGTCATAGTAAATGAAACGGTGGAAAGTTGCATGGCAATATATCTCGGAATGGCTATGTAAATGCCATAATAGGTAGGTATGGTGGCTGTTTTGAGGAAGATATAAGGAGGTTTATATGTGATAGAGCGTATCATATCATGGGGTTTGGATGCACCGGCGAAGTTTGCACCAACTCTCAAGGTGAGAAAGGGCAATGCATGGTACCGAAGAGGCTAGCAATGATGGAAAGGTGATAGTACGTATAATCCATGGACTCAACATTAGTCATAAATAACTCACATACTTACTGCAAAAATCTACAAGTCATCAAAAACCAAGCATTATGCGCATGCTCCTAGGGGGATAGATTGATAGGAAAAGACCATCGCTCATCCCCGGCCGCCACTCATAAAGATGACAATCAAAGAACACCTCATGTTACAAATTTGTTACACAACGGTTACCATATGTGGATGCTACGGGACTTGCAAACTTCAACACAAGTATTTCTCAAATTCACAACTATTCAACTAGCACGACTCCAATATTACCATCTTCATATCTCAAAACAATCATCAAGTATCAAACTTCTCATAGTATTCAATGCACTTTTACGAAAGTTTTTATTATACCAATCTTGGATGCCTATCATATTAGGACTAATTTTATAGCCAAAGCAAACTACCATGCTGTTCTAAAGGATTCTCAAAATAATATAAGTGAAGCATGAGAGATCAATAATTTCTATATAATAAAACCACCACCGTGCTCTAAAAGATATAAGTGAAGAACTAGAGCAAAATTATCTAGCTCAAAAGATATAAGTGAAGCACATAGAGTATTCTAATAAATTCTGATTCATGTGTGTCTCTCGCAAAAGGTGTGTACAGCAAGGATGATTGTGGTAAACTACAAATCAAAGACTCAAATCATAAAAGACACTCCAAGCAAAACATATATCATGTGGTGAATAAAAATATAGCATCAAGTAAAGTTACCAATGGACGAAGACGAAAGAGGGGATGCCTTCCGGGGCATCCCCAAGCTTAGGCTTTTGGTTGTCCTTGAATTTTAACTTGGGCGCCTTGGGCATCCCCAAGCTTAGGCTCTTGCCTCTCCTTATTCCATAATACATCAAATCTTTACCCAAAACTTGAAAACTTCACAACACAAAACTCAACAAAAAATCTCATGAGCTCCATTAGTATAAGAAAACAAACCACCACTTAAGGTACTGTAATGAACTCATTCTTTATTTATATTGGTGTTAAACCTACTGTATTCCAACTTGTATATGGTTCATACCCCACGATACTAGCCATAAATAAGCAAACAACACACGAAAAATAGAATCTGTCAAAAATAGAACAGTCTGTAGTAATCTGTAGGTTTAGAATACTTCTGTAACCCGAAAAATTCAAAAATAAATTGGTGGACGTGAGGAATTTGTCTATCAATCATCTTCAAAAAGAATCAACCTAATTGTACTCTCCAGTAAAAATGGCAGCAAATCTCGTGAGCGCTTAGTTTCTGTTTTTTACAGCAAGATCGCAAAAACTCCCCCCCAAGTCTTCCCAAAGGTTCTACTTGGCACAAACACTAATTAAAAGCATAAAACTACATCTAACCAGAAGATAGATGAATAATTCATTGCTAAACAGAACCAAAAAGCAAGAAACAAAAATAAAATTGGGTTGCCTCCCAACAAGCGCTATCGTTTAACACCCCTAGCTAGGGATAAAAACAAGAATAGATTTAGGTATTATCATCTTTGGTAGGCAATTCTTCAATAGAACACTTATAACCCTTGGGAGTTTCCTTCTTTTTATTAATGATCAAACTCCTAGGCAAGAAATCAAGAAATTCATTTGTAGCAAAAGCTTCCTTAATGATAGCAAAGAAGTTGGGGTGAACACTTATTGATTTGAGATTCGCATTATCCTTACTAGAAGATTCGCCCTTATTTTTAGGAACATACATTAATTTGGAAACCTTGGTAGTAGGAGGATTTGGAGTATTTTTTACGGATGAAAAGGCAGACCCTAAATTGGTAATAATATCCTCAAGTTTACCAATTCTTGTCGAATCTTCATCTATTCTTTCGTTAACTATAGGTTCTTTTTCTTTAAAAAAATTCAGAGTAACTCCTACCTTAGATCCATATTGGGTGATTTGGTTCTGGATCTTTTTATCCAAATTTTCAATCAACTCCACAGAGGCAAATTTATTTTCAATAATTTCAAGCCTTTGCATCACATGTTCCAAAGTTAAAATAGCTCCATTAACCAAAAGAGGTGGTGGGCCAAACAAATCTATCATAGCATTATAAGAATCAAAAGTATATCTATTTTGCTTCCCAACCAAAAGAGGTGGTGGGCCAAACAAATCTATCATAGCTACCCAAGAAATTCCCTCCAGTAATGGTATCACGAATATATCTGTTCCAAGGAGTGATGCCTACATAAAAATTGCGAAGAAGAACAGAAGTGGATTGCTTCCTAGTAGATCTATTTTGAGCATTGCAAATTCTATGCCAAGCATCTTTTAGATTTTCACCCTCCCTTTGTTTAAAATTAATAACTTCATGATCGTGAGTACTAACAATGATAGAAGGACTAGCCATGATGACATGCGTCGACACAAGGAGCAAGCGAAAAGGAGCCGAACGGAAAAAGAGGGCGAATAAATCGGCAAGGGTGAAGTGGGGGAGAGGAAAACGAGAGGCAAATGGCAAATAATGTAATGTAAGGGATAAGAGTTTGTGATGGGTACTTGGTATGCCTTGACTTGACTTGACATGGCGTCGATCTCCCCGGCAACGGCGCCAGAAATCCTTCTGGCTACCTCATGAGCACTGCGTTGGTTTTCCCTTGAAGAGGAAAGGGTGATGCAGCAAAGTAGCGTAAGTATTTCCCTCAGTTTTTGAAAACCAAGGTATCAATCCAGTAGGAGACTACAGGCAAGTCGCCTCGCACCTACACAAACAAATAAGAACCTTGCAACCAATTCGATAAAGGGGTTGTCAATCCCTTCACGGCCACTTGCAAAAGTGAGATCTGATAGAGATAATAGGATAAATGTTTTGGGTACAAAAGTGAGCTCCGGAAAAGGCCCCAAGATGGGATCTCTTGGGTACATAAGGTTGCGGCGGTGGAAATAGGGTTTCGTGGTGCTCTCGGATATTTTCGGGGTATATGTGTATATATAGGCGAAAGAAGTCGGTCAGGGGAGCCATGAGGAGCCCACGAGGGTGGGGGGCGCACCTGCCCCCCTGGGCATGCCTCCCTGCCTCGTGGCCTCCTTCATGCTTCCTTGACATCCACTCCAAGTCTCCTGGATTGCGTTTGTTCCAAAAATCACTCTCCTGAAGGTTTCATTCCGTTTGGATTCCATTTGATATTCCTTTTCTGCGAAACACCGAAATAGGAAAAAAAACAATTTGCACTTGGCCTTTGATTAGTAGGTTAGTCCCAAAAACAATATATAAGTGTATAATAAAGCCCATTAAACATCCAAAACAGATAATATAATAGCATGGAACAATCAAAATTATAGATACGTTGGAGACGTATCAAGCGCATGTGTGGGACACCCCCCTGCTGCCGCCTCGAAGTTGGGAAACTGACATCATAGGTATTGAACCAGGCTTGGAGTCGGGTACGGTGTTCGGTTTGTCATGTACTTGGCGTGGCCATCGAAGTTGTGCATTTGGGATTTAAACACATCATACAGCATTGTACATGTCGTGGTTTTGTCATGGTAGATGTCCTTGTGAAAGGACTTAGTCATGGAGCCATCGCTGCGGGTTAGCTTAAAGGGGTTAAAGCGGATAAGGGACGCGAGAGATTTATACTGGTTCGGCCCCTTACGATGAAGGTAAAAGCCTACTCCAGTTGTGATAGAATTGCTAGGGTTTCGATGACCAGGGAGCGAATCCGCTTTGCCTGGCTCTCGAGTTGGTGTGTGTTGTCCCTAAACCGCCGCCGGGTCGGCCATTTATATACATAGGTCGACGCCCGTCGGTTTACAGAGTCCCGAGGCCGGATCATCAATGTGTCCAACTCGGTCTCTATTCCTCCTATCTTACAATACAGGTTACATGATAATGTCGGTTTATGTCTACATGCCTTAACCCGCCTTTGGGCCTTGGGTCTTCATAAAGCGCCAACGTCCTTTGTCTTCCTGGGCTTCTAATCTTCATAGAGTTAACCCGGCCACTCCTGGCCGGTTTATGTCCAATAATAATATCCCCAAATTAGGCCCCGGATTGATTTGAACTTCTTCATGTCGATCTTCAACACTTGCGCCTTCAAAAAGATCTTATAAACCGCCCTGACATCATCCTCCGGATTTGTAGTAAACCGTCGTGACATCACCTGTCTATTTAAAACCGATTATTTTCTTTCTAGTAAACCGTTCATCGCTTTACCACTTAAAAACACTCTGTCATAGGTGGTCTCTAACCTCTTTTGGTTTATGAATACTACATGCTAGAATTCCTTTTTCCTCAACCTATTGTACCGTACGCTTTGTCACTAATGAATCATAAACCGGCATTATTTTCTTTCCAGCTCTTCACTTGCAATGGCCAAACAGTTCTATTCCTGTAACTAGGTCCCTTCCCGGGTTACTGAGGAGCAATTGAAGGAATTGTCAAAATTGGTACCTTACTGAAGAAAAATGTAATCCGGTGGCGATTTCCAAGGCCGGAAAATCCTCCTACCCCTAGAGAGGGTGAAGTAGTGGTGTTTGCTGATAATATAGGTCGTGGTTTTAAACCGCCTGGATCCAAGTTTTCCCGAGATGTACTTGCCAGCTTTCAGATCCACCCTCAAGATATTGGACCCAACTCTGTATCCAATATCTGCAACTTTCAGGTTTTTGTGAAGCGTATCTACAAGAAGAACCAACTGTCGAGCTGTTCCGGGATTTCTTCCACTTAAACCGTTGCACTGAATTCGTAGATGGGCCCAATACTAAACTTGGTGGCGTCTCCATTCAGAAAGGAAGGATGTTAGCTTTCCTCACACCAAACTTCACAGTCACCCAAAGGAGTGGAATCAAACTTGGTTCTATTGCAAGGACACCTCTCCTGAAGATGAGAACCGTCTGCCGGGTTACCATGCTCACCGGCTCACCAATACTCATCTGCTTCCACAACAACTAAGTGCCAAGGAGCGGTCCTCATATGCACCACAACTTGCCAAGCTTAGAGCTTTCATGGCCAACGGTTTAACAGGTGTGGACTTCGTCCATTGCTGGATATCCTGGAGTATCTTGCCGTTAAGTCGCTGCTCCGGTTTAATGTGCGAGTACACCGGTGACGTAAAAGACTCCCAACGTCATATTGACATTCAGCTAACTAATGAGGAAGTTACTGAGTCTGTCAAGAAAATGTTGAATGAACCGGAAGTTGTCTGTTGCAAGATTGGGTTAAGTCCCTTTTACCTACAGATCGAACCGCCCGCTGTAAGATTTGTTTTACTTCCGCTTTACACCTGATATCTTTGAACTTTGCAACATTTAATACACTCTGCCCATTGTTTAAACGGGGTGATGACCCATTCTGGAAAAAGAAACCTCGGGAGAAAGCGGTGAAGCCTTCTCGATCTAAAATGAAAGCTGTCAAGAAAACCACGAAGAGGAAGGCAACTAAACCCATCGGTTTAGAGCTTGATGACGACCCTGATGAACCGGAAGTAGAGGTAGAACTTGATTCACTTGGTTCACTTTTCATGCACCTCATTGACAATGATATTTATTAGGAGGACTCTGAGGGCAGCCAAGCTGACGATGCAGAGGTAATTATCCTTTCCTTTGGTTCAGACCCTCTGCCAACACAAAAAATCCGTCCAGCAGTCCGGAAAGTAAGATTTTCTCAACCTCTTGCTCACATGGATACAAAATTTCTTTTGAAGAAGTAGCAGCACAAGGCTCGCTGCACAACCCGGCACAGCGGCCAAACGGTCACTTCGACCGGTTTACCGAACACCCCGGTTCGAAAACGCTGACCTGAGGTCTCACCCACTTCCGACACTTCTTATCCCAAGGCCGTCTATTTCCGACAACCTCTTAATCCATCCAATCGAATTATCAGGTGACACCTCCTTCATCATCCGGCGAATCAACAGCCACACAACTCCCTCCTCTTAAGACTGTTGTTGGCTAAGTATTTCAATGCAATCTTTTGATGTTTCACATTTTATATGCTATGCTAACCTTTGCATCTGTTCTTTTTAGAGCCAAAGCCATACCCAGTAAGAAGGCTCAGGTGAATAACTCGTCTGAAGACCATGTGGTGATTGAACTGGAGCTGACTACTAAACTGGAAGGTCCAAATACCGCGGCCACATTTGATGAACCGCTCCCTCAAGATCATAATGTTGATGAACAAGCAGAATTTGATACTGCTGTGCAAGATGATAAACCGGCAAGTCCAGTCCGGACTGATGACGGACCTTCTAGTCCAGTGAAGGCTACTGACATTCCATCAACTCCAGAAAAAGCTGTTGGTGACAAGGAGGATGAGGTGTTGGCCACACCTCTCCTGGCCATCCTGTTGTATTTGCAAAACATAGTGCCAAGGAAGAGCATGTTGCCATGGAGAAAGGCAAGTGGAGCACCGATTTATCAAGCTATGCCCACCTTAACGCCCAAGAGCTCCATTCTGGCTTTCTGAACCGCATGTACTCAAACCGTGACTATGAAGCCGGTTTAGTGAATATGATGAAGGAACGTTATGAAGTAAGTACAAATCCTTTTCTCTCTTAAGTCCAATTGCAAGTTCCAATTCCAGTAGCTCCCAAGGGCCGATTTATGATAGTAATGAAAAACCGGGACTTGATAATACCATACTTCTGCATACTTATGTTCCAAGGGTTGGTTGATCCATTAAAAATGAACCGGTATTTTAGCATTGTATTCTTGTTACTTTTGCCTGTGTAGTCCCCAATGGCCGGTTTATCTTTCCAAGGTGAACCAAGACTTTTAATTACTGTTACTTTTGAGCAAATGTACATTAGCCCCCAACTGCCAAGAATAATGCTTGTATTATACGCTTGGGACTTGAAATAATTTTCTAGAATGAAGCGAATATGCATTAGCCCCCAAGTGCAAAGTGCATAACTTGTTATGCGCTTGGTACTTCAAATATACATAGCCCATTGATGATATATCTTGTCTTTGTAGGCCGAGCTGAGTAAGAAGGATGCCCAAACCGCTGACCTTCAGGAGAACATTAAATCTCAGGAAGCGGATGCTTCCAAAGCCAAGGAAGAACTGACTAATACCTTAGTAGCCATGGAGAAGCTGAAGGAAACCTTTAAGAAGGAGCGTGCATATTGGGACACAGAGAAGGCCGCTTTAGCAAAGAAGGCCGAAGACGCAGAAGCAGCACTGAAACCGGTGGTTGAAGAACTCACCAGTTTAAAGCGGCAAATAAACGCTATGACTTCTGCTGTGTTTGGTAAGCGTCCTCATCTGACGTTTTTCAAGTCACCTTTTCCTTATCAGTTGCCGGTTTACTGATGCTTACACTGTCATAGGGACCCGCATTACTCATCTGGCCTCTGATATGCGGATGAAGCTGAAGGCTGCCTATATGTTGATAGAGCAGCTATATTCCGGAACCCAACGGGCTATCTGCACTCCTGCTTATAACATGCCTCCTCCAACACTGATAAAAGAAACTATCGAGAAGCTGTCCATGTTGCCTGCCCGGTTGGATGAACTCAAAAGATCAGCTGCAAGGTCAGGCGCGCTGAATGCACTAATTCGGGCCAAGGCATGGTTTCCAGATCTTGAACCGACAGATATTGGCCAAGGCTATCCCAGCGTAAAGGAAGACGGTTCAGAATTCAACAATGATGATCTCCGAAGACTAACAAGGGAAATGCGACCCATAGAGAGAAAATTGGCGGATGAAACGGATCTGTCTCATTATCAGCCGGTTTATTATGTTGATCAGAAAAGATATCCTGCGCCGATACATGATGTAGAGGATCTTGTTCCGCCAATTCGTAAGCACACTTATGCCCCTGACATTGATCCTTCCCCCCTTATAAGTGAAGAAGTCGTGTTCCAAGCTTTATCGGGAATCGATTGGACACCAATTGATTCCCAGCCACTGGGTAAAGAGGAGGAGGATGCACCTACTCAAGATGATCTGCAATGTTCAAGTCATCCTGGTGATGAATCCTGAACCGGAGGCCGCTTTAGCCCGTCGTAGCCTACCCTTTCTTGCTGAAACAATTACCCTGTATGGGTAGAAAAACGCCTTGTAATAGGCTAGTTCAAACACCTTGTATGTTATGCCATTGATCATACTTATGTTGCTGGATACTGATAACTCGCCATGCTTTTGGGATTGTTATTTATATTCATAATCTGTAGTGGTTGTATGTTAACTTGTTCCTGCATACAAGAGATTGAAAAAGGGTCCTGGCGGTTTACTGCTGGACGGGTCATGATGCCCAAAAAATAGAGCCTGGATGTAGGACCAAGGCTGCTTATAAGATAGAAAAAATACTTGTTACCTCGTTCCTTTCACCCATGGCTGTGTGAAAAAGAGGTGATAACACCAAGTTGGAGTACAGATGACTCCTTGTAGGTTTGCCGTTTTATGATAAAACCATACCGGGTTATGATAAACACCGGTTTAACCATATAACACTGGTGACTAGTAGTCAAAACCAGACCGGAACAGAAAAAGTCAGATTATAGCTGATCATGTACTAACAATTTAGCATTGTAAGTCACGTCGGGTTATAATAAACGCCAGGTTATCAGAAAATACTTATGAATATAAAAAAACTTTGCAAAAAAACACAAGAAGAATATGCAAGGCTTTTCATGGGCTGTCAGGCCCTAAATCGAGGCTTTTCATGGGCTGCCAGGCCACTGAGTTAAACCATTTTTCAAAGCCTTTTAAGATGGACCTCAATCTTTAACCAATCATCGTTTTAACTTTGACAAGTTCAGGGTCTATAAGATTGACTTATCAAATGTTCAACGGGTCATACCAGGTTTACCTGGACGGAGTGGCTTACTTAAAGAGGCGGGATAACCCTGGGTTTTAGGTGAATACACCTAGCTTCCAAGCCTGGCTTGATAGCCTATTGCAAAGGTGCAGACTCTTTGTTCTTTGAGAAGCAAAAGAGCCCCTAAGCAACATTTGAGTTGTGCTCAGTGGGTGCCTATGTTTGAGTTGTGGTGGTGCAACACTCTCTTTGGCCCCACATAATTTCCTGTTGGCTTTAAGCCCATCAAGAGGTGTAGCTATGGTGTAAATACAACCAAGCCCCCTAGTGATTTCCCTTTGGCTTTAAGCCTATCAAGGGGTGTAGCTAAGGTTCAGATATGACCAAGCCCCCTAGTGATTTCCGTTTATATGTGTGGTTGTACAAGCCAGATCGACAGAACTCCGCTTTGTAAACAGAAGCCCCCATGAAAACACATGGTGTAAAACAAACAGAGACCCCGCTTTAGCTGAGGCTCCGGTTTATTATATCAACTATCATATATACATTGTCATAATTATATACATGAAAAAGAGCCTATGGCTCACGTATAGTAAGGCCGAAGATGAGCTATATTCCATGGCCGCTGTGTCTCCTCCTCTGATTTACGTGAGTCTTTGTGCTCTCGAACATCGATAAGGTAGTATGATCTATTATGCAAATTTTTGCTGACCACAAAAGGCCCTTCCCAAGGTGGGATAACTTGTGCATATCAGTCTAACCCTGGATGAGCCGGAGCACCAGATCACGTCCTTGAAAAGTCCTGGTTTTAACCCGGCGGCTGTGATAACGTCACAGATCTTGTTGGTAAATCACCGAACATGCTGCCGCAAGATCACGCTCCTCATCTAACAGGTCCAGTGAGTCCTGACGTGCTTTCTCATTATCAGCTTCAACATAAGCCGCCACGCGGGGCAAGTCATGACGTATGTCACTAGGGAGAACTGCTTCTGCTTTGTAAACCATGAAGAAAGGCGTGTAACCCGTAGATTTGTTTGGTGTGGTGTTGATGCTCCATAACATGGAAGGTAACTCCTCCAGCCAACAACCCGGTGTCCGCTTTAAAGGAACCATAAGCCGGGACTTGATACCTCTCAAAATTTCTTGATTGGCCCTTTCTGCCTGACCATTAGATTGGGGGTGAGCCACTGATGACAGGTCAAGCCGGATGTACTCTCGTTGACAAAATTCCTCCATAGCAACCTTGGACAGATTAGTACCATTATCAGTGATAATGCTGTGTGGAAAACCAAACCGAAATATCACCTTTTTGATGAATTGAACCGTCGTGGCTGCATCAACTGACTGGCTTCGCCTCTACCCACTTGGTAAACTTATCAGCTGCTACCAACAGGTGAGTCTTCTTATCCTTGGATCTCTGAAAAGGTCCAACCATATCGAGCCCCCAAGTTGCAAATGGCCAAGTTATTGGAATCATTCTTAACTCTTGGGCCGGAACATGGGCACGGCGTGCATACTTTTGACAACCATCACACCTCTTTACCAAATCCTAAGCATCAGCATGAGCCATCAACCAATAGAAGCCGTGACGAAAAGCCGTAGCCACTAGGGATTTTGAACCGGCATGGTGACCACAATCTCCCTCGTGGATCTCACGCAAGATCTCACACCCTTCTTGAGGGGAGACACAATGCTGAAATGCTCCTGTGACGCTACAATGATGTAGCTCCCCATTGACAATGGTCATTGACTTGGATTGCCAGCTTATCTGCCGGGCCAAGATTTCATCATCTGGCAACTCGCCTCGGTTCATGTATGTCAGGTACGAGACCGTCCAATCCAGAATAACATGAAGAGCCGCCACCAATTGAGCCTCCGGGTCAGGCACAGCCAAATCCTCCTCCGTAGGTATCTTCACTGATGGATTATGCAGTACATCGAGGAAGGTAGTGGGTGGCACTGGTTTACGTTGAGAGCCTAAGCGACTTAAAGCATCTGCTGCTTCATTCTTCCGTCGGTCTATGTGGTCCACTTGATAACCCTTGAAGTGACCAGCCACTACATCCACCTCTCGTCTATATGCTGCCATAAGTGGATCCTTGGAATCCCAAGTGCCAGATACCTGCTGAGCCACCAGGTCCAAGTCGCCAAAGCACTTAACCCAGCTTAAGTTCATTTCCTTAGCCATCCGAAGATCATGGAGCAAGGCCTCATACTCAGCTGCATTGTTAGTACAAGGGAACATTAAACGGAGAACATAACAAAACTTATCACCTCATCGGGAAGTTAATATGACTCCAACCCCTGAGCCCTCCAATTGCCTGGACCCATCGAAGTGAATAGTCGAATAAGTGTTGTCTGGCTCTTCCTCCGGTGCCCGCGACTCTGTCCAATCATTGATGAAGTCCACAAGTGCTTGGGACTTGATTGCTGTGTGAGGTGTATATTTGAGCCGTGAGGTCCAAGCTCAATAGCCCACTTAGCAATCCGGCCAGTTGCTTCTCTATTTTGGATGGTATCTCCCAGTGGGGCTGAACTGACCACTATGATAGGATGACCTTGAAAATAATGCTTGAGCTTCTGGCTTGCCATAAATACTCCATACACCAGCTTCTGCCAATGTGGGTACCTCTGCTTTGATTCAATAAGCACCTCGCTAATGTAATAAACTGGCTGTTGAACCGGATACTCCTTTCCGGCCTCCTTGCACTCAACCACAATAGCCACACTAACAGCCCGGGGATTAGCAGCCACATATAGTAATCAGGGCTCTTTATCAACCGGAGCCGCAAGGGTGGGAGGTTCGGCTAACTGTCTCTTCAAATCCTTGAACGCTTTATCAGCCGCGTTACTCCAGATGAAGTCATCTGTTTTCTTTAGCATCTGATACAAAGGGATAGCTTTCTCCCCAAGGCGACTGATAAACCGGATTAATGCTGCAATCCGGCCCGCCAAACGCTGAACATCATTGATACATGCCGGTTTAGCCAGAGAGGTGATAGATGTGATCTTCTCCAGATTAGCCTCAATGCCCCTGTTAGACACCAGGAAATCCAAGAGTTTGCTTGTCGGAACACCAAAGACATATTTGGCCGGATTAAGCATCATCTTATAGACCCTGAGGTTGTCAAAAGTCTCTCTCAGGTCATCTGTCAATGTTTCCTCTTTCCTAGACTTCGCCACAATATCATCCACATAAGCATGGACATTGCACCCAATCTGTTTATGAAGACAATTCTGAACACAACGTTGATATGTCGCCTGGGCACTCTTGAGCCTAAAAGGCATAGATACATAGCAGAAGTCTCCAAAGGGAGTTATGAAAGTTGTCTTCTCTTGGTCCTTAACTGCCATTTTATCTGATGATAACCAGAATAAGCATCCAAAAAACACAAACGGTCACAACCCGCCGTAGCATCAATAATCTAATCTATACGAGGGAGAGAAAAGGGATCAGCTGGACAGGCTCTGTTCAAGTCTGTGTAATCCACACACATACGTCAAGTGCCATTTTTCTTAAGTACCAGCACCGTATTAGCTAGCCACTCAGGGTGGAAGACCTCCATGATAAACCCTACTGCCAAAAGCCGGGCTACCTCCTCACCAATAGCCTTACGCCTCTCTTCATCGAAGCGGCGAAGAAATTGCTTGACCGGTTTAAACTTAGGATCTATATTAAGGGTGTGCTCAGCGAGTTCCCTCGATACACCTGGCATGTCAGAAGGCTTCCATGCAAAGATGTCCCGGTTCTCACGGATGAACTCGATGAGCGCACCTTCCTATTTTCGATACAAGTTAGCGCCGATGCTAAACTGCTTGGATGAATCGCCAGGAACAAAGTCAACCAGTTTAGTCTCCTCAGCCGATTAAAACTTCAGTGCCGGATCATGCTCAGTAGTTGTCTTTTTCAGAGAAGTCATATCTGTCGGATCAACATTGTCTTTGTAAAATTTCAGCTCCTCCATGGCACAAACCGACTTAGCATAAGCTGCATCCCCTTCTTCACATTCCAAAGCGATCTTCCGGCTTCCATGCACCGTGATAGTCCCCTTATGACCCGGCATCTTAAGCTGCAAATAAACATAACAAGGCATGGCCTTGAACTTACTATAAGTCGGTCGTCCGAACAGGGCATGATATGGACTCTTGATTTTCACCACTTCAAAAGTCAACACCTCTGATCTTGAATCATGACCGTCTCCGAAAGCAACTTCCAGAGCTATCTTACCAACTAGGTATGCCGATTTACCAGGCACTACCCCATGAAACACAGTGTTTGACGGTTTAAGATTCTTATCTGTTAACCCCGTGCGACGAAAGGTTTCATAGTAAAGGATATTGACACTGCTTCCTCCATCCATAAGCACCTTGGTAAATTTGTACCCCCCAACCTGGGGTGCCACCACTAAAGCCAGATGACCCGGATTGTCAACCCGGGGTGGATGATCCTCTCGGCTCCACATGATGGGTTGTTCAGACCAGCGCAGATAACGAGGTACCGCCGGTTCAACAGAGTTGACAACCCTTTTATGAAGCTTCCAATCACGCTTACATAGGCTAGTGGTGAAGACATGATACTGCCCACTATTCAATTGTTTTGGATTGCTCTGATAACCTGATTGCCGCTGCTATTGATTCCCCTGATGGTTGTAACCTCCCTGGTTGTCCTGGCTGTTCTGATTGCCACGTCCAGTTTGGTTGCCCTGGAACCCTGAACCGGAACTGCCACCACCATAACCCGGCCCATGGAAACCGCCTCCTGAACCGCCGGGCGGTCCATTATCATATTGAAAAAGATTTGAATTTTTGAACACCCGCATAATGAAGCAATCTTTCCAAATATGCGTAGCGGGTCTCTCCTTTGATCTGTGCTTTGGGCAAGGCTGATTTAACAGGCGCTCTAGATGGGGGCCTGACCCTCCACCCCGCTGGGGCGGTTCACCCCTACGCCGCTGACCGTTATCCTGGGCGTTGGTGTTAGCCACAAAGTCCAAGCTATTATCTGCCTTGTGTTTACCATTGTTCCCATGACTTGCCGGATTATGCTGCTGCCCCATGGCGTTGCCGCTCTTCTTTCCCTTCCCTGTCTTGTCATCCTCAGACTCGGGGTCCTTGGTACTATCAGAGTCGGCATACTTCACCAGAGCCTCCATAAGTGTTCCCATGTCATTACAATGGCGTTTAAGCCGTCCCAATTTTAGCTTCAAAGGCGCAAACCGGCAATGGCCTTCCAATGTTAAAACAGCCGTGTCAGTGTTGATGCGGTCTGACGAATGCAAAATCTCCGAAACCCGGCGCACCCAGTGGGTTGTTGATTCTCCTCCCTCCTGGACACGGGCAGCTAAGTCCACGATGGACATGGGCTGCTTGCACGTATCTTTGAAATTCTGGATAAACTGGGTCCTTAACTCGGCCCATGATCCAATAGAGTTGGCTGGCAGATTTTTCAACCGTGTGCGAGCTGTTCCCTCCAACATCATGGTAAAGTATTTGGCACACGCCGCTTCATCCACATCCATCATCTCCATTGCCATCTCATAACTCTCCACCCATGACTAAGGGGATAAATCGGCGGTGTAATTCGGCACCTTACACGGGCCCTTGAAATCCTTGGGTAACCATACGTTGCGTAGTGCTGGTTTCAGGACCCCGACTCGATGTCACATCGATCTAGCCTGTAGCACCTCATATCACTTTGCGGCCTCACGCACGGTATCCCCACGGTGTCGCCTTACCTTTGCCCGGGACCGTTTGCGCCTTTTGGCTCACGTATATGATAGTGTCGCTAGCATCCATATGATAAGGAGCCCGGGCTGACATGACTAGTCGTAAACCCAAAGTGGCACAGACTTACAGGGACAGGCATTCATGACCCAGCCTCGAACATGTCGGTCAACAGCAAGTGGGTCCGGGCGGTAGCACTGGGCTAGCAGGACTCCGGTAAACCGGGCTATAGCGGGCTAACAGGACTCCGGTACTCAATGCGTGACATTTCCCCGAAGGGACAGACACCGGAACGAGGAAGGACACATGCCGGCCAGCCTAAGTGTTCCAGAGCAGTAGCAAGCTACCATGGCTCAGCGGTAACACTAGGAGACATTTCCCGGTAAGAGAGGCTACTAAAGATAAACAACTAGATAGTCAGATCCCACACATACCAAGCATTTCAATCATACACACAATATGCTCGATATGTGCAAATACAACGAAGCATCACAACATGACTCTACGACACAAGTACTTTATTTAAGGCTCAGAGAGCCATACATAACATACACAAAGGTACGGGTCACACAACCCAGCATTCAAGTCATACAGTCATACAAACCAGCAGCGGAAGTAACTTGTCTGAGTACAGACAACTAGTAAAATAAAAGAGGCTTGGAAAGCCTAGCTATACTACGTGGTCCTTCACAAGCTCAGGATCACCACCTGGGCCTTAGCCTACTCATTGATGTCAACGTCTACGTAGAACCCATCAGAAGGGGTTGCAGCGTCTTCTGCAAAAATGTAAATTATAGCAACATGAGTACAAAGGTACCCAGCAAGACTTACATCAGATCCTACATACATGCATATTATCAAGAAGGGTTGGTGGAGTTATTGCAGCAAGCCAGCTTTGACTCTTGGCTAGGCTAACCTATGAGACTCCAACTTGAAATGGTTTTGCGCACACGAGTCCAGTACTCCCCACTTCAATACACTACCGAGGATCCGCCTCCGACTTCCTACGGAAGAGCCATCCTCGGCACTCACACTTATCTTGAGGCTTTTAGTAGTTTCCATTTACTTGTCTATGAACTGTATAGGCAACCAAGTAGTCCTTTACCGCGGACGCGGCTATTCGAATAGATCATGATAACCCTGCAGGGGTGTACTTCTTCATACATGTTTCCACCACTTAGCGTCTGCACACGACATGTGCTCGGCAGACTTCAAGCGAAAGCCGACGTGGGTGTAGACCACGACCTACCTAAACACCTAAGCCTCTAGTCCAGGTTTATCGCCTATCCAGGTTCCATCCGCAGGGAGTCCGGCCGAGGTTTCCCATACGGCCCCGAATGATGTGAACAGGGTTCCCGAGATACCTAACGGGTATCCGGTACACCCGGCCACGTACCTACCGCATCACAGCCCACCCCTACGGTCAGCGCTGTCCACGGCCTCCAGTAGGCTACAAACACCAGAAACTACTTGCAACTCCTGGACAGAGAGCTAGGGTGAATAAGAAGTCGAGCGGGGTCATATTTCAGGGCCCAATGCATGGTAGTAGCTGTATCTTAAATCACACATACAGATCTCAGTGCTTAAGGTCGGCTTCAATGAAACAACCCACCATGTACTCCTACATGGCCTCTCATCGATACCTTTACCAAATCGTGTTCACCACACCACTCCTATTACCGACATAACCATTTCACTCCAGCCCATCACCCAGATGAACCAGACCTGACACGACTCTAAGCATAGCAGGCATAGCAAGGTAGGAACAACACATACATATGGCTCAATCAACTCCTACACATGCTAGTGGGTTTCATCTAGTTACTGTGGCAATGACAGGTCATGCAGAGGAAATGGGTTCAACTACCATAGCACACAGCAGTTTGAAACGCGTTGTCTTAATGCAGTAAAAGAGAGCAGGAGCGAGAACATGGGATTGTATCGATATGATCAAATGGTTGGTTGCTTGCCTGATGGTTCGGTGCACTGATACGGTTCTTCGTTAGGGTAATCACGATACTCCTCGGAGGCAGAACCTGTCGCAAAGGACACCGATACACAACCATCACCAAACAATGTGCCACAATATGATGCATGCATGAAACATGGCAATATGAGTGTGTTGGGCTAATGCAACTAAAACCAGAAGGGTTTGAACCAATTTGAATCAAGGATTCAAATTTCAAACTCAAACATGGCCCTTTAAAGTGTTTTTCCTTGTTCTGCATTAAATATCAAGTTAACTTGCTTAGTCATGCATGAAAATAGTACAAATGGATAGATTGGATTTTTCTGATCATTTTTCATATATAATTTATCTGATTTGGAGTTACAGAATAAAAGTTATGAATATTTGAAGTTTAAATTATATTCTGGAATTTCCTATATTAGAATAATTCCAGAAAATCAATTATTGCGTCAGCCTGACGTCAGTGTGACGTCAGCAGGTCAACGGAACACGTCCGGGTCAAACCTGACAGTGGGTCCCGCGTGTCAGTGTGATTAGTTTAATTAAAGTTTAAATAAAACTAAACCTGTTTAATTAACAGGGCTGGGCCCCACCTGTCATTGACTCAGGGGAGTCAACCAGGGCCCACCCGTGGTCAAAGTCAATGCCAGCGGCGCCGGCGTTTAGCCGCCGGCGAGCCCGACGCGGCGGCGGGAGTGGTTTTGGCCGTTTCGGCCACCAAATGGGTCGCGGAGACCACCGGAGTGGAGCTGAGGACAAGCCGCAGCTCTTGGTGGAGTCCGTTGGGGTCGGGGTGGCCGGAGTTGGCGCCGGCGACAACTTTGGCGGCCACCGGAGTTCGGGTGAAAACGAACTCGGCCTAGGGTGTGCGGGGAGGTGCGGGAAGTGCACGGTTGGACCCAACGCAGCGTGGTGAGTGCGTTGGACACCGCGGGTTGGCCGGAGGATGGCCGGGAGCACGTCGGCGACGAGATCCGCGGCGGTGCGTGCGTGTGATCTTCGTGCGGTGGCTACACGGCTCGGGAATGAGAGAGGGAGGGTCGGAAGGGTAGCTAGGCTCACAGCGCTCCCGTAGAGGCCACCAGCGGGGTCGGGGACGAGCTGAGGCGGCGACGACGTTGAAAGGGATCTCCGGCGACGGCGAGCTCGGGCGAGGTCGGTGCGGTGGTCTCGGGCCGCACGAGCACACGGGGCTCGGCTAGCTCGATGAAGTGGATGGCGACGGAGCTCCTGGACACGGTGGCACGGCGTGGGGTTGACGGAGGGCGTGGCTACGGCGAGGGGGTGGCGGCGATGGCGTCGGCCATGGCGTGGGAGAGCGAGGGAGAGGAACTGGAGGGGAGAGGGGGTGTCTGGGAGGTTCGGGAGAGAGAGAGAGGCCGATTCACGGCGTTAGCCGGGCGAGGGAGGCGGCGAGGCGGCGAGCAGGTGCGTGGCACCCATGCGGTGCTCGCCGTCGAGCACCTGCCTGCCTGCCTGGCCGGCAAGCAGCTCGCTGGCGCGGTGCTGGGCTGGGCCGGCAGGTGGGCCGGGGGCTGGCGCCAGGTAAGCTTTTTCCATTTTTTTTCTGTTTTCTTTTTTTTAATACTTCTGCAACTTTGTTGAATTAAATAAAATACTTAGGCTACTCCTAAAATCACCAAACTACTCCTGGTCCATAGTTGGATTATTTCCAACATGAAACATTTTAGTTTGGAGATATTTGAGCATTTAAATATTTTATATAATTTTAAATGCCCAAATTCAAATATTTATGGATTAATTCAAAAACCCTAAGATGGCCTAGGAAAATGTGCATCACTTTTGGCAGAGGTTCTGAACCAAGACAAAAATGATGGGCATTTTAGAAGGGCATTTCAGGTTCATTGAAAAAGTTTTTAGTAAACCCTAATTGGTTTCAGAGGGGACTGGGGGTTCTGTCATCCCCATTTCAGGTTTCTGATGAAAGAGTAAACATGATGCAACACTCTAATGCATGGCTAACTAGGATGTGACAACTCACCCCCACTCATAAGAATCTCGTCCCGAGATTTGGGTTCCTCCGGAAAGAAGGCGGGATACTCGAGTCGAAGACGATCCTCCCTTTCCCAAGTTGCTTCATCCTCAGAATGGTGCGACCATTGTACTTTGAGAAACTTGATATTATGACGTCGAGTGGTACGCTCGGCTGATCGAGGATACGAATGGGGTACTCTCGATATGTAAGATTATCTTGGAGATCAAGCGTTTCGTAGTCCACTCCACGGATAGGATCCGAGAAGCAACGCCTGAGTTGAGAAACATGGAAGACATCGTGGACTCTGGAGAGGTGCGGAGGTAGTTCCAACTGGTAGGCAACTTCTCCTTGTTTGGCGAGAATGCGAAAAGGTCCAATGTAACGAGGAGCCAATTTTCCTTTGATACCGAAATGATGGGTTCCCTTCAAAGGGGTAACCCGAAGGTAAGCCTTCTCGTCAACCTCGAAAGTCATAGCCTTATGTTTTCGGTCATATTGACTCTTCTGACGAGATTGGGCTGTTTTCAACTTTTCACGAACGATGCGAACTTGCTCTTCTGCTTCCTGAATCATATCCGGGCCAAAAAATTGTCTTTCCCCGGTTTCTGACCAGTTAAGGGGTGTTCGACACCGTCGTCCATAGAGAATTTCAAAAGGGGCTTTACCCAAGCTAGATTGATAGCTGTTGTTGTAAGCGAATTCGGCAAATGGAAGGCACTTCTCCCAATCCATTCTGAATGAGATAACAGAGGCTCGAAGCATGTCTTCTAGAATCTGGTTGACGCGTTCCACTTGACCACTCGACTGAGGGTGGAAAGCGGTGCTAAAGGAAAGGCGGGTTCCCATAGCGTTTTGGAAACTTTCCCAAAATCGAGAGGTGAAAAGACTTCCTCGATCCGAGTTAATTTCCAAAGGAACACCATGGAGAGACACTATTCGGGAGATGTATAAGTCTGCCAGCTGACTAGCGGTTATACTCTCGCGAACAGGTAGGAAATGGGCTACTTTGGAAAGACGATCGACAACGACGAAGATAGCATTATTCCCTCTCTTGGTCCTGGGAAAACCGGTAATGAAGTCCATACCAATTTTATCCCATTTCCATTCAGGAATGGCTAAGGGTTGAAGGGTGCCAGCAGGCCGTTGATGCTCTGCTTTTACACGACGACAGACGTCGCAATTAGCAATATACTTAGCGATTTCTCTCTTTATCCTAGTCCACCAGAACCTCTGGTGTAGGTCCTGATACATCTTAGTACTACCGGGATGAATGGTGAGAGGAGATTCATGAGCCTCCTTAAGGATCAACTGCCGTAGATGCTGGTTCTTGGGAACCACTAAACGGTTCTCAAAGTACACAGCACCATGATCATTTATGGAGAAACAACTAGCACCTCCGCTAGCAATGTTCTCCTTGATCTTAGCTATTCCCTTATCTCGCTTCTGGGCAGCGATGATTTGATCCGTAAGAGTAGGTTTCGCCACCAAGGTGGAAAGAAATCCGTGAGGAACAATGTGAAGGTTAATCTTCCGAAATTCCTCATGGAGAAGCGGTTGACTTTGTTGTAGCATCAGGTTGTTACAATAAGATTTACGACTTAGTGCATCAGCCATGACGTTGGCTTTCCCTGGGGTGTAAGTTATTCCTAGGTCGAAATCTGTGATCAACTCAACCCAACGTCTTTGCCTGAGATTCAAATCCGGTTGGGTGAAAATGTACTTCAGACTTTGGTGATCAGTGAATATTTCGCAACGGTTACCGAGGAGGTAATGTCGCCAGGTTTTAAGTGCATAGACTACAGCTGCAAGCTCTAGATCATGAGTAGGATAATTCTCCTCATGTGGGTGCAATTGCCGTGAAGCGTAAGCAATTACATGTCGATCTTGCATGAGAATGCAACCTAGTCCTTGTCGCGAGGCGTCGCAGTAGATAACAAAATCCTTGGAGAAGTCTGGCGGTACCAGCACGGGAGCAGAAGTCAGGCGTCTTTTCAGTTCCTGAAAGTTGTGCTCACATTGTGGAGTCCATTCGAACTTTTTATCTTTCTTGAGGAGTTCGGTTAGAGGTTTAGCAACTTTGGAGAAGTTTTCGACAAAGCGACGACAATAGCTCGCTAAGCCCAGAAAACTCCGAACTTGCTTGACCGATTCAGGTGGAGTCCAATTAAGGACGGCTTGAACTCGCTCAGGGTTAACAGCAATACCTTTACCAGATATTACATGACCCAGATAGGTCACTTCCGACAACCAAAATTCACATTTGGAAAACTTGGCATAAAGGCGGTGCTCTCGAAGTTTCTTCAACACTAGCCTTAAATGTTCGGCATGTTCTTCCTCGTTCTTGGAGTAGATGAGTATATCATCGAGATAAACTACGACGAATTTATCCAAATACTCCATGAAGATTGAGTTCATTAACCGAGAAAAGGTGGCTGGAGCGTTGGTTAAGCCGAAGGACATGACGGTGTACTCGTATTGGCCATAACGAGTAACAAAGGCCGTTTTAGGAATGTCCCCGTTTCTGATTTTGATTTGATGGTAGCCCAACCTCAAATCCATCTTGGAGAAGACTGAGGATCCAACGAGCTGATCATACAGGTCGTTGATCCTGGGGAGCGGATATTTGTTCTTGATTGTGACCAAATTGACAGGTCGATAATCTACAACCATCCGGTCCGTACCATCCTTCTTCTTGACGAATAGGACGGGGCAAGCCCACGGAGATGAGCTAGGTCGGATGAAACCCTTTTTCAAGGACTCATCGAGTTGTTTCTTAAGCTCGGCTAGTTCTAGTGGTGCCATCTTGTAAGGTCTTCTAGCAATCGGGATGGTTCCTGGAATGAGGTCTATTACGAACTCAACATCCCTGTCAGGTGGAACACCTGGCAATTCCTCTGGGAAGACATCCGGGAAGTCACGGACTACCGAAACGTCCTCAAGGTCTGGCAAAGGGCTGGCGTTAAGAGAATATAATTGTCGCTTGGCTAATCGGGTCAAGACATTGACTATCTTCCCCGAAGGATGAGTGAGTTGAACAGTCCTAGAGAAGCAATCAATTTTGGCATGATGAGCTGACATCCAGTCCATACCCAAAATGATATTAATATCTGAAAATTTGAGAGATATCAAAGATGCAAGGAAAACAAGTCTGTCGACTTGGATTTCATTTCCATAACTTACCCTGGAGGTCTGCCATCTAGAACCGGGAGTAGAAATTTCCATAGTGGATGGCATGTTACAGAATGCGGTGTTATGCAGACGAGCATAGTTCTCGGATATAAATGAATGAGAGGCTCCTGTATCGAAAAGAACAGATGCCGGGTGGCAATTAACAAGGAGCGTACCGAGAACGACGTTGGGATCCTCTTGAGCTTCTTCGGCAGAGATACAGTTGACATGGCCACGTGTAGCGGTGGCCGGCTTGGCGTGGAACACTTTCCCTGTCGGCTTGCCACGGCCAACAGCTTTAGCAGATTGGTTGGGGTTGGTCTGGGGACACTCACGCATATAGTGACCAGATTCCCCACACTTGAAACAAGTCACGGAACTGGTACGTGGAGGAGCATTGTTGGTTGGACCCCCATAGGGCTTGGCTGGTGCAGACTGTTGAACGGGGCGAGGCGCCTGGAAAGATGGCCTCGGTGTGAACCTGGGTGGCAGGGCGGTGTTGGGCACCCACACGCGGCGCTTCTGAGGACCAGCACCGGATGAGGAACCCATGTCACGGCCATGCTTGCGTGTTGCGTCATAATCAGTCTGACCAGTCTCAGCACTGATGGCCTTGTTAACAAGCTTCTGAAAAGATGTGCACTCATGCAGACGGAGGTCGCGGCGAAGCTCAGGACTAAGCCCCTTACGGAACCTTGCTTGCTTCTTGGCATCAGTAGAAACTTCCTCAGTTGCATATCGTGCGAGGTTACCGAACTCCCTGCTGTAGGCATCCACAGAGAGTCGGCCCTGGGTGAAACTGCAAAATTCCTCACGTTTACGGTCCATGAGACCCTCCGGAATGTGATGTTCACGGAAAGCCTCGCTGAATTCCGCCCAAGTAGTGACA
This sequence comes from Triticum dicoccoides, assembly GCF_002162155.2. Classification (NCBI taxonomy): domain Eukaryota; kingdom Viridiplantae; phylum Streptophyta; class Magnoliopsida; order Poales; family Poaceae; genus Triticum; species Triticum dicoccoides. Next base: position 456,745,099 of record NC_041390.1, read on the forward strand.
TGGCCCGCTGGGCGCATAGCTCCATAATTCTCCCACCATAGACTGGCGGGGCCTTCAAGATGATATGCAACAAAGGTGACCTTGTCAGCCTCCGCTACCAGCGCGGAACGCAGTTTGTGAGAGATACTGCGAAGCCAATCATCAGCGTCGAGAGGCTCGACGGAGTGGTGGAACGTGGGTGGATGTAACTTGATGAAATCACTGAGTGACACCACGTTAGTCCTCTGATGGTGTGCCGTGTTCTGTTCAATACGTTCCAACAGACGGTTGGTCTCCCGCTTGTTTCTTTCGGCTTCCATCATAACCTCGGCTAGGGAAGGAGGATGAGGCAGATTTGCATTCCTGACTTCGCTGCCTTCGGCCTGCTCTTGGGGAGCAGGGTTTGTGCGCGTGTTGACCATCCTAGGTAAACAAGACAATGATTTAGTCAGGATGATAAAATTCCGACATAGGATACAGAATGTAAGGAATAATTCGGAATGCAAGATGATCATCCGTATGACATGGTAGATACAGAAACTGCTTCTTTATTCCATCGTCATACACACCATACAGGGTTTAGTACAAGACCAAACAAGGTACTATTACGGTGAAAAGAGGATTACATCTCATCGGAGGCATTCCAAGCTCCTATACATTATTTTTCTACACCTCCGGAAGGCGATACAAACTAGGTCGTATCCCACGAGTCACGCAGGACGATAGACGACACAGCTAGTGCGAACTAGTGATACTACCACTAACTCAGACCGATCCATAGTAGTTCTCGTAGAAATCACCTCCATAGCCTGGAAGCTCAACATGATCATCCGGAAACAGACGATCTCGCGGAGCTTGTGGACCATAGGGGCTAGGATGAGGTCTTGGACCAACAGACGGTGGCCGGCGGGGACCACGAGGTGGGGTGATGCCTCCTACATCATGCCAACCCATCACGTCTGGCAGAGCAGATCTCACAAGATAGAGATCGCGCATATCCGAATATCCAGCTTGCACCGCCGGTGCAAACCGAGTCAATGTGGCCCAGTGGTCAGCACGGGTATTGAAGAGCTCTAACCTCAAGGCCCGATTTTCATGGTCCTTATCCTCGAGCATCTCAGCAGTGGTGCGGGGCCGTGAATCCTCCTGGGTGGGGTCAGCATAGATAGCTTGGAGATACCCTTGTGCTCCCGGAAGTGATCCTGGCATGTACCGGAAATCAGAGTCCCGAAATAGACCAGATCTGACTCGCATAATGGTCATCATAGAGTAGGCGGTGTCCTGCACAACCATCTCAATAGTAACCCCGAGTCCATAGGAGCAGTGAAGGGGCTCGGTGGATCCAGGATAAGATGGAAATATCCTGACAGTGCAGAGATACTGGCTTTGATTAAAATCTCGGAATTGCTCTTCGACCGTGTACTCAGGATACCAGCGGTATCCAGCCTCAGTCATTACCCTGACCAACATGGCGGTATGACCGGGTACATCTAGGCATCGAGTCAGGCGAACCACTTGATTGAGGTCGCGAGTGGCCATCTGAAAGCACAATCGTAATGCAAAGGCATTAGAATTTCTAGCAAATTTTCGGCAGCATAACAGCTGTAAATGCTCAAGAAGGATTTTGAGACATTTGACAAAGGATTTCATACACACTCAACATCATCATATCAAAGTTCTGAATCCATCCTAACAACATAACGTGGTAGAAGAACTGAACTAGGCTTGTATCCATCAACCCTATAAGGTACTACTGATTAGTAACACGTGATCCTGATAGAGAAAATAGATCCTAATTCCTTAACCCCCGGTGGAAGAATAGACTGACTCAGATCAGAATGTCATAAGATAAAGGAGTAAAAAGAGCCTTACGTTCCAACCCACAAACAATTCCCCTACATATAACTAAAGAATTTCTAGACTCAACATCGACCAGTTTGGCTTGGAGAACCTACAGGCAGCCCGGCTCTGATGCCAACGCTGTCAGGACCCCGACTCGATGTCACATCGATCTAGCCTGTAGCACCTCATATCACTTTGCGGCCTCACGCACGGTATCCCCACGGTGTTACCTTACCTTTGCCCGGGACCGTTTGCGCCTTTTGGCTCACGTATATGATAGTGTCGCTAGCATCCATATGATAAGGAGCCCAGGCTAACATGACTAGTCGTAAACCCAAAGTGGCACAGACTTACAGGGACAGGCATTCATGACCCAGCCTCGAATGTGTCGGTCAACAGCAAGTGGGTCCGGGCGGTAGCACTGGGCTAGCAGGACTCCGGTAAACCGGGCTGTAGCGGGCTAACAGGACTCTGGTACTCAATGCGTGACATTTCCCCGAAGGGACAGACACCGGAACGAGGAAGGACACATGCCGGCCAGCCTAAGTGTTCCAGAGCAGTAGCAAGCTACCATGGCTCAGCGGTAACACTAGGAGACATTTCCCGGTAAGAGAGGCTACTAAAGATAAACAACTAGATAGTCAGATCCCACACATACCAAGCATTTCAATCATACACACAATATGCTCGATATGTGCAAATACAACGAAGCATCACAACATGACTCTACGACACAAGTACTTTATTTAAGGCTCAGAGAGCCATACATAACATACACAAAGGTACGGGTCACACAACCCAGCATTCAAGTCATACAGTCATACAAACCAGCAGCGGAAGTAACTTGTCTGAGTACAGACAACTAGTAAAATAAAAGAGGCTTGGAAAGCCTAGCTATACTACGTGGTCCTTCACAAGCTCAGGATCACCACCTGGGCCTTAGCCTACTCATTGATGTCAACGTCTACGTAGAACCCATCAGAAGGGGTTGCAGCGTCTTCTGGAAAAATGTAAATTATAGCAACATGAGTACAAAGGTACCCAGCAAGACTTACATCAGATCCTACATACATGCATATTATCAAGAAGGGTTGGTGGAGTTATTGCAGCAGGCCAGCTTTGACTCTTGGCTAGGCTAACCTACGAGACTCCAACTTGAAATGGTTTTGCGCACATGAGTCCACTACTCCCCACTTCAATACACTACCGAGGATCCGCCTCCGACTTCCTACGGAAGAGCCATCCTCGGCACTCACACTTATCTTGAGGCTTTTAGTAGTTTCCATTTACTTGTCTATGAACTGTATAGGCAACCAAGTAGTCCTTTACCGTGGACGCGGCTATTCGAATAGATCATGATAACCCTGCAGGGGTGTACTTCTTCATACATGTTTCCACCACTTAGCGTCTGCACACGACATGTGCTCGGCAGACTTCAAGCGAAAGCCGACGTGGGTGTCGACCACGACCTACCTAAACACCTAAGCCTCTAGTCCAGGTTTATCGCCTATCCAGGTTCCATCCGCAGGGAGTCCGGCCGAGGTTTCCCATACGGCCCCGAACGATGTGAACAGGGTTCCCGAGATACCTAACGGGTATCCGGTACACCCGGCCATGTACCTACCGCATCACAGCCCACCCCTACGGTCAGTGCTGTCCACGGCCTCCAGTAGGCTACAAACACCAGAAACTACTTGCAACTCCTGGAAAGAGAGCTAGGGTGAATAAGAAGTCGAGCGGGGTCATATTTCAGGGCCCAATGCATGGTAGTAGCTGTATCTTAAATCACACATACAGATCTCAGTGCTTAAGGTCGGCTTCAATGAAACAACCCACCATGTACTCCTACATGGCCTCTCATCGATACCTTTACCAAATCGTGTTCACCACACCACTCCTGTTACCGACATAACCATTTCACTCCAGCCCATCACCCAGATGAACCAGACCTGACACGACTCTAAGCATAGCAGGCATAGCAAGGTAGGAACAACACATACATATGGCTCAATCAACTCCTACACATGCTAGTGGGTTTCATCTAGTTACTGTGGCAATGACAGGTCATGCAGAGGAAATGGGTTCAACTACCGTAGCACACAGCAGTTTGAAACGCATTGTCTTAATGCAGTAAAAGAGAGCAGGAGCGAGAACATGGGATTGTATTGATATGATCAAATGGTTGGTTGCTTGCCAGATGGTTCGATGCACTGATACGGTTCTTCGTTAGGGTAATCACGATACTCCTCGGAGGCAGAACATGTCGCAAAGGACACCGATACACAACCATCACCAAACAATGTGCCACAATATGATGCATGCATGAAACATGGCAATATGAGTGTGTTGGGCTAATGCAACTAAAACCAGAAGGGTTTGAACCAATTTGAATCAAGGATTCAAATTTCAAACTCAAACATGGCCCTTTAAAGTGTTTTTCCTTGTTCTGCATTAAACATCAAGTTAACTTGCTTAGTCATGCATGAAAATAGTACAGATGGATAGATTGGATTTTTCTGATCATTTTTCATATATAATTTATCTGATTTGGAGTTACAGAATAAAAGTTATGAATATTTGAAGTTTAAATTATATTCTGGAATTTCCTATATTAGAATAATTCCAGAAAATCAATTATTGCGTCAGCCTGACGTCAGTGTGACGTCAGCAGGTCAACGGAACACGTCCGGGTCAAACCTGACAGTGGGTCCCGCGTGTCAGTGTGATTAGTTTAATTGAAGTTTAAATAAAACTAAACCTGTTTAATTAACAGGGCTGGGCCCCACCTGTCATTGACTCAGGGGAGTCAACCAGGGCCCACCCGTGGTCAAAGTCAATGCCAGCGGCGCCGGCGTTTAGCCGCCGGCGAGCCCGACATGGCGGCGGGAGTGGTTTTGGCCGTTTCGGCCACCAAATGGGTCGCGGAGACCACCGGAGTGGAGCTGAGGACAAGCCGCAGCTCTTGGTGGAGTCCGTTGGGGTCGGGGTGGCCGGAGTTGGCGCCGGCGACGACTTTGGCGGCCACCGGAGTTCGGGTGAAAACGAACTCGGCCTAGGGTGTGCGGGGAGGTGCGGGAAGTGCACGGTTGGACCCAACGCAGCGTGGTGAGTGCGTTGGACACCGCGGGTTGGCCGGAGGATGGCCGGGAGCACGTCGGCGACGAGATCCGCGGCGGTGCGTGCGTGTGATCTTCGTGTGGTGGCTACACGGCTCGGGAATGAGAGAGGGAGGGTCGGAAGGGTAGCTAGGCTCACAGCGCTCCCGTAGAGGCCACCGGCGGGGTTGGGGACGAGCTGAGGCGGCGACGGCGTTGAAAGGGATCTCCGGCGACGGCGAGCTCGGGCGAGGTCGGTGCGGTGGTCTCGGGCCGCACGAGCACACGGGGCTCGGCTAGCTCGATGAAGTGGACGGCGGCGGAGCTCCTGGACACGGTGGCACGGCGTGGGGTTGACGGAGGGCGTGGCTACGGCGAGGGGGTGGCGGCGATGGCGTCGGCCATGGCGTGGGAGAGCGAGGGAGAGGAACTGGAGGGGAGAGGGGGTGTCTGGGAGGTTCGGGAGAGAGAGAGACGCCGATTCACGGCGTTAGCCGGGCGAGGGAGGCGGCGAGGCGGCGAGCAGGTGCGTGGCACCCATGCGGTGCTCGCCGTCGAGCACCTACCTGCCTGCCTGGCCGGCAAGCAGCTCGTTGGCGCGGTGCTGGGCTGGGCCGGCAGGTGGGCCGGGGGCTGGCGCCAGGTAAGCTTTTTCCATTTTTTTCTGTTTTCTGTTTTTTTAATACTTCTGCAACTTTGTTGAATTAAATAAAATACTTAGGCTACTCCTAAAATCACCAAACTACTCCTGGTCCATAGTTGGATTATTTCCAACATGAAACATTTTAGTTTGGAGATATTTGAGCATTTAAATATTTTATATAATTTTAAATGCCCAAATTCAAATATTTATGGATTAATTCAAAAACCCTAAGATGGCCTAGGAAAATGTGCATCACTTTTGGCAGAGGTTCTGAACCAAGACAAAAATGATGGGCATTTTAGAAGGGCATTTCAGGTTCATTGAAAAAGTTTTTAGTAAACCCTAATTGGTTTCAGAGGGGACTGGGGGTTCTGTCATCCCCATTTCAGGTTTTTGATGAAAGAGTAAACATGATGCAACACTCTAATGCATGGCTAACTAGGATGTGACAGCTGGGACAAGACATGGCACTCCCAAAGAACTGGAAGTAACCCCTGGTTCCACCGATGTTGTTGGACGAACTGGAGTGAACTGACAAACCGGCGTGAGCTGAAGGACCGGAGCCTCGTTCTGTGCCACTAACTCGGCTTCCCGACGTGCCCTAGCGCGATCCACAACATCCTGGGCATCGGCACAGCCACCCGCCGAGTTATTGCCACGGGGCAGATTATGATTCCTCACACTGCTTGATATGGCTGGCTCATCGATATGCCTGATGTAGCTCCGGCTTGGGTGGGGAGTGGAATGAATCCTTTCGCGGCTATATGAATAGGCCTGCTACTGAGTCAAAGCCGTGTGTAGGAGCTCCCTACCCCGTCGTGTCTCAACTGCTACGGGGGACTCGCCATCAATTGCGAGAGCTGCCAATCGTGAAGCGGCAACAATGATGTTATCCATTGGGTTAGAGTAATGACCCGGAGGTGTTGAGATGCGACGTGATGGAAGGCCGTTTTGACGAGGCGGAGGAGGCGGATCCGTCGCATGAGGCTGAACTGGTGCCCCGGTCCAAGGTGCCTCCGCCCGGTTCACTAGAGGTTGGTTGCTGGTGCCCGTTCCGGGTGTGTTAAAGAGATTCCTCGCCTCCAAGACCGACGGAAGGCGCGATCGGTATCTTCTCCTCATGACGTCATCCGACGCACTCTGATCCAGCATAAGCCTGTATGCATGAGCCTCCAATCCGGCTTTGTAGCCATCCTGGTGTTTTCTGCTGCCAGGTCCGCTTTAGCTTGAGTTATCTGATTTTTCACCTTTGCAATGTCTGCTTTGTGCTGATCCCAGTTTGCCGCGTCCACCTCCGCTGCCAGCAACGTTGCTAAAGCGTCGAATAGATCGGACAAAACTTGAGCTAGAGGCGGCGCAGAGCCCCTGCTCCCGCTGGTGTTGCTATTGCTGAACCGGAGATCATTGTCGCGGCGGTAGAAGAGTGTTGCGCTGGTTGTGTACCGGCCATGAAGACCGCGACCCGGCTTGGCAGATCGAGGGCGTCCGAAATACTGTTGCCATCGGAGCCTCCACTAATCTAGCCGTCCTGCAGCTAGTACAGTGACTCGGTCTCTCCGGTTGAAGACTCGTCATCAGAGCAGACAATGGTTTCGCCACCAGATGCCGATCTATCATCATATTCTGCTCCATGGATGACACCTACAAAGACATGCTTTACGGCGGGCTGAACCTGGGGAGAGCTTGCACGATGAGCCGTCTCGATGATGTCGGTGCAGATGTCCGGCTCAGGGCCCGGTTCGCCGATCTTGCCGATGAAGACGTGAATTCCACCAAAGGGGACCCGGTACCCGTATTAAATCAAACCGGCCTCGGGACTGCATCTTGCGTCGTCGATGTAGAGCTTGCCGCGACGACTTTTAGTCATCCAGCCCATAGCGTACCCCTTGAGTCCTTTGAAGCCGCCCTTCAAAAACTCAAAACCATCGTGCGATAGCCCCACGGTGGGCGCCAACTATCGTGTTTTTGTCATGGCAGATGTCCTTGTGAAAGGACTTTGTCGTGGAGCCATCACTACGGATTAGCTTAAAGGGGTTAAAGCGGACAAGGGACGCGAGAGTTTTATACTGGGTCGGCCCCTTACGATGAAGGTAAAAGCCTACTCTAGTTGTGATGGAATTGCTAGGGTTTCGATGACCAGGGAGCGAATCCGCTTTGCCTGGCTCTCTAATTGTTGTGTGTTGTCCCTAAACCGCCGCCGGGTCGCCCCTTTATATACATAGGTCGACGCCCGTCGGTTTACAGAGTCCCGAGGCCGGATCATCAACGTGTCCAACTCGGTCTCTATTCCTCCTATCTTACAATACAAGTTACATGATAATGTTGGTTTATGTCTATAGGCCTTAACTCGCCTTTGGGCCTTGGGTCTTCATAAAGCGCCAACATCCTCTGTCTTCCTAGGCTTCTAATCTTCATAGAGTTAACCCGGCCACTCTTGGCCGGTTTATGTCCAATAATAATATCCCCAACAGTACCCATACATATTTTCGGGCCGCATGCAGTGTATACAGGGTCTTCTGATCGACCACGTCTCCCTTGTGTGGTTTTTTGTGACGACATGGATATATATATATATAATCCCTTTGACTGATAATGAGGGTATGTGTTTGCCATGAATGGATTCCTCCTAGTTCTTGTTAGGGCCGGTCACCGTCAAATTTCGGTCAACCAAAACTCGAACTCATGCGTTGTCAGGATTCCCTCCCAGATTCTTGGATTGCTGGGTTCGGCCTACATGAAACCATGCGTACGTATCTCGCCCTTAACTACGTTGCCTTCATGGTTGTTGTCTGTATCAAGAGGTAGGCACCACATCAAAATTGTACATTATTCTATATTGAAAACACACATCACCCCTTCCCAACGTACATTATTTTGGGCCGCATGCAGGAGGTGCTGGTTTTGTGGTCCCTCTCGTGCGATGTTTATGATGGTTCAATCTATTGGCCCAAGCGGTTTATCGACAACAACAATTGTCATTTGACCAAACAAAAGATTCATTGGCCCGTCTTATGGTAGGTCATGTCGACATGCGTGTATGACCAAAGTATTGATCATTACATGCATCTGTCCCGCTGACACGAAGTGGGAGGTGGTGGGCCAAGCATCCTAGCTAGGTGGTTGTTAGGGTGCTTTTTGGGTTTGCGAGCCAGGTGCTACCAAAGTTATGCATTGTGTATTTAAAGTTTTAAACATCCCCAATATTCGTACATATATTTGGCCACTTCTAGGTGGTTCTTGACTTCTGGGCCCTCTCATCGATCTTCAATGACGCGCCCAACCGTGGGCCCACGGGGTCAAAGTTGTGCATTGGAATTTTGAACATCACATACCACCCTTTTCACTCATATATATATTTGGGCCACATGCTGGTGTGGCTGTCTTTTGACCCTCCCTAATGTTATATTTTGCTACAAAGACTCTAATGATCCTTAACGGACATGGGGTATAATATCTAAACCGTGTGCGATACAAGTGCGATGTAAATCACCACGACCGCTCAAGCGCGAGTAAATTAAGGTGCAGGTACTGGCTCAACCATGTGCGATGCAAGTGCACTGAAATCACCACGACGGCGCAAGCGTGAGTAAAGGGTGGAGGTACTGGCTTAACAGTGTGCGATGCAAGTGCGCTGTACAACCACCACATGTGGAAGCTAAAGGCGGGTAAGTTTATTTGGAAATTAGGACAAACCGTGTGCGATAGACCAGCTAGCTAGGAATATAAAAAACAAACTACCCGCCTTGAGCGTTGCAATAATCGACGGATCCACACCACTTTTCCTTATTATCATACACGCATATTGTTATTGGACCATGCGCGATCTTGGGCACTCCCGCCCCACATCAATTCCTTTACCCAAATTTTAGTAGCCGCCGTACTTCAACCATCACCCACACTCCTCCAGCACCGACCTTATAGTAAAATTTTAGGAGCCGAGGCATTTGAACTGTCGCCCTCCCTCGTCCATCACCATCTCCACCCACCATTACTAAAAAAATTAGTAGCCGCGGTGTATCCTCAAACACCACCCCCCCTCCATAGTCCCCCACCCGCCCCCTCCAACCTTCGAACCCTAGCTCACGGCCGCCGCCGGCGCCACCACCAATCCTGTCGGTCTGCCCATTCCTCCTAGCTTAGATAATAAAGTTCAGGTTATCCAGTGATTCCCATACCGTCGCCCCACTCCCCTGAGTTTTTAGATGAGGCCTGCGGTGTCCCTCCCTGCCAGATCCACATCCCCTGCTCCAGAATGTCGCATCCTAAGCTCGACCACGTATCTCGGGGAGCCCGATGAGCGTTTGACCAAGAAGAGGTTTGTGATGGCCTCTCCGGCATACGTTGGCGAGGTGGCCGCCCTTCGCCCCAACCTGTCGATCCCGGAGCAACACGTCGCCGCGGAAGCCGGCGAAGACGTTGACTATGTTGCCATGTAGAAGGTTTCATGTCAGCGGGCTAGCGTATTACTGTATCTCGGGAAAGCTAGCTACGACATCAAGCTCGTCCACACCGACGGCTTCATGCGGACCATGTCATAGGTTAAGTGGTCCATCCGCAACCCCTCTAATTCAACCGCCGGCGATCTCTTCGACGGCCCTGCCGCTGACCTCCTCCGCCAAGCAGTCAAGGATTTGCGATCTTTATACGCCATCGAGCCCATTTTGTCACCTCTGAAGGATACGTTCTACGGCGGCGGCTTGGGATCCTCAATTACCAAGTCAAATCTCATCGATCATGACCACGACCACGAGGAGGGCACCCACGGAGGTTCTTCCAAGGTGAAACAGCCCATCTGTGACATCAGAGAGCGCACCATGGGTCTGTGATGTTCCAACTGGAAGGATACCATCCATGAAATGTGAGGCAACATTCTATTAGCAAATATTACCTTTTCTAGCTTGCCAACCCATACCCTTTGTTGTAGTAGCATTTGCCGTGCGGTGCTTTAACTGTGCCATGTTTAACTATTTCAGTTATGTAAAAGTGTATTGTTCAATTGGTCTATGTGATGTTTAAGTGTGAATTGTCCACTTTAGTTTCACGAATGGCTATATTTGGTTGTTTATAGTGAGTAGAGGACTTGTTTATTTGTATTTGGTTGTTAGGTTGGTTGGAGTTAGTATTTTTGAGTTATCGAGCAGATGCCTTGTTTGTCTGTATTTGGTTCTTAGTTTGGTTGAAGCGAGTATTTGTCCAGTTATCAAGGAGATGCTTTGTTTATCTGTATTTGGTTGATAGGTTGCTTTTTAGCATTTGTCCAGTGTTCAAGTAGATGCCTTGTTTATCTATATATAGTTGTTAGGTTGCTTTTTTTAGCATTTCTCCAGTTATCAAGCAGATGCCTTGTTTATCTTTATCTGCTTGTTAGGTTGGTTGTAGTGAGCATTTGTCCAGTTTTCAATCATATGCCATGTTTATATGTATTTTCTTGTTAGGTTGGTTGAAGTGAGACTCTGTCCAGTTTTCAATGGCTATATTTGGTTGTTATACTGGTCATTTATGCCTTGTTTATTTCAATCATTCACAATGTGTGCTTCATTATGTGCATGTCAGAACTGTGCCACTCGACTACATCAATACCAGTTTGTACGGCTATATTTGGTTCCAGTTATTCCTGGTGTAGTTAACACATGCCCTTTATTTTTAGTTTTACACATTTATCAAGTATGATGTTTAAGCATTTCCTACGTTCTATTCATTTTCAACAATACTAGTTTGAATTGCAATATTTGATGGCCGTTAAGCCTGCTGTCGGTAACATTGCCTTCCATTTTATATTTGCATTAATAGCATGCTGAAACCAACACATTCAAGCTATCATTTGGAGATGATGTTGCTTACCTTTGCTATATTTGTTTGATGTTAAGATTGTTGTACTTATCATGCCTTTCCACTACTTATGCTGGACAACAACGGGAGTGGCCACCATTTTCCATCGAGGTTAGCTTCATCCCTCGGCTTGTACTCCCCCGTCGTTCCATAATGTAGTGCATATAGATCCAGGCCTGGACAGTAGTTAGCTAGCTTCTAATATTAACTTGTTGCTTGTTAGTACATATGCCCTTGGCAAGGATCCATGCATTGACCCTTTTTGCGTATGGGGAAATGAGATATTGATGAACAAGCATCAAGTGAGGGAACTGATAAGGATTATTAGCGAAAAGATACGAATGGTGGCAAGCAAATTATTTGTTTATGCTCTATCCAACACAACAGTGAGTGGTAGGATGGTAACTACAAACTCTGCAGCCTTCTCTTTTTACTGTCCATAATGAGTTGTTAGACAACAATGTCTGAATCTTTTTCGTTCCCAGTGGTTCCTGAAGCAGTTCACTCAAGATTACCTCGCAAAGTACATGATTGGTGGACACGCAATGAAGGTTCAAGTATTTCATCCAGACTACAATGAGCATCGAGAAGTCCTAATGAAGACAGTGAAGGATGGACGGGCAGCCATCACAAGGGGTAGGCCTAGAGTCGTGTGCGCCTTACGCATGGAGGAGGGCACAATATGGGCATTCCGCTTCACATTCTCTAGCAACAAGAATGTCTTTCGCCTCTCTCTTTACAGTCTTTAGTACAACTGTGGTTGATCATTCTTTACTTGGTACTTCTGAAGTTCTTTAGTATATGTACATGTGCATTGAATTATGGATTCGTGGTTGAACCTATATTTGTAATAAACATGGTTGGATATGAAATAAGTGATTGCCTACTTTCAAATTCATAACATGTGATTTTCAAATTAGGGATTAATTGGATTAATTATGGATTAAATAGGGATTACACTGCACACGGTTTGCGAAAGCGAAACGTCTGCGATATACGTGGAGATCAGAAATGTTTCTAGGATCCACTACGTGTGCGATCAATCTCCACTGCACACACGACTTTCTCTTGAAAACTGTTTGCGTTAGGCCACCTTGCGCAAACGTTTATCACATAAGAAGTGTGTGTGATGGAGAGCCTTTGCCACACAGTTTCTTTCTACGCACCGTGTGTGATGCATTCAATAACGCAAACGATAAAATTATTAATATCGTGTGCAATGGAAACGCTATCACAAACGATTTAACGGGAAAAATTGTGTGTGGTGTACCTGTGAACGGAAATGTTTTCCTTGGTGCGACTGTGTGGGATGTACATACAAACGGAAATGTTTAGCAGGGACTGACTATGTGGGATGTACTTGCGACCAAAATCAATTTCACAGTATAATTATATTTTTTATCTCTACTGTACGTATTTCCGTATTTGAGCTCTCCCCGGTCGCACACGACCTCATTTTGCCGAACGTGTGTGCCAGGAGGGCATATCCCCGACGGTTCTGGGTCGTGTGGGAAGGACCCCCCTATCGCCCACACTCACTTGGCGACGGTCTAGATGCCGTCACGGAAAGTGGTTTTAAACCGTTTGTTTAGGACCGACGCGCACCACTGTGTCATGTCATGGTACTAACATGTTGTGGTAAAAAAATTGGCCGAATTGGAACAAGTTTTGGTATAAGCTTCTTGCAAACCAGAGGTTCTCTCAAGAAGGCTCGTGGTTCTGAGAGGGAACGTGTCACCTTTGTGTGTGAAAGATATATGCTCCCCCCTTGATTATCTTTACAAAGGCAATGCTAAGATGACTACACATTCCTCCTCAACTCCTCATCCACAAAAACAAACAAGTCATTCAGCATCGTTCCCTTGTGTCTGCCATGGCCAGCGGCAGTAACGCTCCCCCCTTGATTTTCGTTACAGAGGCACATAGAACTATATGAGTGTCGTGTTAAATTTACGGATTAGTCCGGGTTCGTTTGGCCTTTTTATGCATTAATTGAGTTTCTAGTCATTTAATGTGCATAATTCAATTTTGAACTACAAGCACATGCTCTAGTGCACCAAAGTTTGTTGAAAAATCACATGTGTGTCCTCGGGTGAATTTCAAGGTCCCATGCAAGAAATGGGAATGAAATTCAAACATCTGTGCATTGTGGCTTGGCCGGAAACATTGAGAAACACTACTGCAGGATGCTGCTAACGCGACACTATGATCAGAGACCCTTCGAGAAACTGTGTGCAATGCAATCATCGCAAACAGTGGTGTATGAAACCCGTCAAAAAAAGGTGAAAACGTTTGCGATGGAGGATGCATTAAACACGGTTAAGATTTTAGTTGCGTGTGCGATGAAGGGCATACGGTTCAGTTCAATTAACTGTTTGCGATGAGGAGGAACAAAAGAAACGGGCAGCCAGATGAGGGCATGTGCAATACACAGCATACAGTTCAGTTCAATTAACTGTTTGCGATGAGGAGGAACAAAAGAAACAGGCAGCCAAATGAAGGCATGTGCGATACACAGCATATGGTTCACTCGGATGAACTATTTGTGATTAGGCAACACAAAAGAAACGGGCAGCCAGATGAAGGTGTGTGCGATATACAACATATGGTTCACTCGGATGAACTATTTGTGATTAGGCAACACAAAAGAAACGGTCATCCAGATCAAGGTGTGTGCGATATACGGCATGTGGTTCACTCGGATGAACTGTTTGCGTTGACACAAGAGAACATAAATGGTTCAACTTAACAAGACGTGTGTGTTGTGCGATGGGATTGCATGCGGTTCACTCGGCCGTTGTCGTTAGTGTGTAACCTCTGTGGCAACCGTTCGCTCCCCAGGCGCCTCTTCGTGTACTGTGGTAACCGTCCACCGACTTTTCGCCTTTCCCTCTCGATTTGGAACTACTGTCGCACGCTGGCTCTTCCTCCCTCCTCCATTTGCCTTCACCCTTCCTTTTGCCATTGTTTGATCGTCTTCTCCATGGAGGGAACAAGCCGGAAAGGACCCCGTTATTCTTGCCCTGATCTGAATGATGACGCGGTGGAGGAACTCATTGATTGGTGCGATGTCATCACCTCGGCTAGCATGGCAAGTTCGTTCAAGACCATTCTTGACTCAACTAATAACATCATTACAAGGAACCCAAGGGTTCAGGAGCGATTTGATCTCCCATATCTTCTTTGTCGTGACCTTGCTGGCTGGCGCAGGGACAAGTGAAGCCTCGCCTTGTGCAAGTTGATGTCGCTTGATAATGATTAGTGTGACGTTAAGATGCCATCGCTTGAGGGCAAGGATTGGGCAGGTGCAAATGGAGATTGGGTTGTTTATATTGGGTAAAACTATGAGTGGGAACTTGTGAATGTGTACACTCGTCACCGGGTTCCACTTCCAAAAATCTCAGACTACCCAGAGGTTGAGTACACCGGTATTCTACGTGAGTTCAAATATGATCATGCTGACTGTCATCTACGGAAGATAGCAATTTGCCGAGTTCCCAACCGCTCTTGGGGTTATAGGAATACTTATGTTGTCGCTATCTTCGACAAGCTTGTTGCCATCCTTCATGGTTTGACTTGATGCATATTGCTCAAAACTCAGTTTCTATACACAGATGAGTACTGTAATGCAATTCAATACAAGGGTCTTGTGTTTGCTGCGACCACTCAGGGCACTATTTTTGCACGGAATCCTCATGATTTAGGTACGTTTGTCTTCCATCATAATTATAATTGTTTCATCCACATGCATGTGGGTTAGCTAGTTTCCCTTTACTAATTAACCTTCTTGTGTTTCCAAGGTCCTGTGAACATTCCACCACGTATACTTGAAAATTTTATTCATGAGCATGAGGACGAGCAGGACCCATATACTCAGTGGCGCCTGTCAACTTATTCCGATGGATCACCTCTTCTTGTATGTATACGGGGCACTGCTGATGTTACTAAGGAAGCAGGTGTTGTCTCGTATGGTCGCACTCTCCGCACCTATTCCAACATCTGTTGCAGGGTATTCGGGATGGATACTCATGTACTAGCGCCAACACCTTCTCCCTGGTTCAGTATTGAAAGTCTTGGAGGAAACTCACTCTTCCTTGGAGAAAACTATCCAATGATGGTGGAAGGCGATCCAGCTGCTGTTAACACAACATTACTACCATTTATGAGAAGCAACTATATCTATACCTCGGACATTGCTATGCTTCCCTACCATCCCAATATAGGTCCTGACATAGGCCGCTTCAGCCTCGCTGACCAGTCCTGTGTTGGTCTCGAGATTGACAGTAGCTGGCCTTCCCAGAGAATCACTTCGGGTTCAAAGCAAGCATTTCCAACGCTGACGAGTGGTTGAGCTGAAGTTCATTTCATCGCTTTGTTATTTGTTGTGTGAGAAAAACTTTACTAGAATGTTTTGTTGGAAATGATCTATGATCCAATGTGTATCCTTGTTGTCGTTGTGGGTTGATGACTTGTTGTATGTAATCAATGGTACATTTTCATATGCGTCCATGAACTCACGCCTGCTAGTGGTGTCCATATGAATAGTGATAGTGATTTTAGTTGCAAAAATTAGATAGTGCTACTGATTTGTAGCTGCATATTTTGACAAATCGCAGTGTTACAAGGTTGAAAAATGGCAATGTTACTAGATAAAAAATGTCAATCTTTCCAGTTTGAGAAATGACAACATACCCAAAAAGACAGATATGCAAATCTTACCCAATTGTTTGTATGTGGTTGCACACGGGTCATGTAAAAAAACCGTTTGCGTTGAAGGGATGCAGAAATCCTACTCGGAACATTTTCCCTTGGCTTCCTGGGGAAGCTTTCGGTTTGCATACGGGTGTTTTAACTAAAACGCTTGCGATGAGTGTTCTATATTTAAAAACCATTGACCTTTTTTAGAGAAAATCATTTGATAAGTCTATACATTAAGAGATAAAAACGCAAGTTCGTTCAAACCATATCTTTCATTCAGTCACACTGCAAATTTATATTCATATGATCGAGAATTTGAGATACAGTATTAAACCCCCAAAAAACTATTTCTAGCGGCGATGGAGGCGGCATGCCGTGCCGTTGTTGTCGTTGTCGTCCTCTCGGACGCCGTTGTTGAAGTCTTCAAGGCAGCACAAAACGGTCTTCACTTGTAAATCAAACATCATGTCGTCGCGCGATCGACGGGCGGGGCGCGGGAGGATGGCAACTGGCACCGCTGAGAGGTAGCGGTTGATGGCAGCGTCCCATGCCGCTGAGGGGGGTGCGCACAGGCATGGGCACGGGCGCGGCGGGTGTAGCCAAATGCACGGGGACCGGCACCTCGGTGGGTGCAAGGGGTGCACATGGGCGCTGTGGCTGCAGCCAAACGCACGGGGCCGATGCCACGGTGGGTGGAGGGGCACGCACGGGCACGTGCACGGGCGCTGGTGCTGGCATGTACACGAGCTCGCGCGGGTCCACGGAGACCTCGCTGATGCCCGCGACTTCCAGCTCTGCGATAGTGCTTGGCGACATATGCCAATGGATGGCTTATCATGGTGGGAGCGAGTAGAACGTCGCTGGTGCCTGGAAGCGGGATGAGGCATAGACACAAACGCCGGCGTACTTTACCCAGGTATGGGGCTCTCCTAGGAGATAACACCCATAGTCATGCTCTACGGGGTCTCCGCATGATCACTAAGGCACTAGTGAGTACAATGGTGCTCCTCAAGCTGTATGCTAGAGGTAGAAGAAGGCAGGCACGCTCTCTCCTTCCTCTAGGTATGAGTCTAGTTCTAACAGGTTGGAACCCTTTGCATGGCTACCCTGGGGGCTTTATATAGGCCTACCCCATAGGGGTACAATGGTAATACGGCCGGGTGTAGGTCCCGGGTGTTAGTGTCTCTAGTCGCCGGCTTCTCCGCTGGCTGCTGGGGCCCGCCGCTTGGTCGGCCCCGCCGACTGGTCTGGTACAGAGCCGACAAGCCGCTCCCGCCGCTCACGGGTCTTGCCGGCTGCTGATTACTGTAGCTTTCATGCTAATGACGCATGCTTGGTCAGAGGAGCGTTGCTACAGTCCCACCGCCTGGTGGGGGATAACTGTAGCCACTCCAAGTCTCATCTGGTTAATGATGCACAGGCCCCAAGGTAGGAATGGGCCACCTGCTGGGAGCCGTCCTCCCTCAGGTTCGACTGGTCAGGCTTCCGCTAACTTCCGGGCTCTCTCTGCCCAGTAGGGCCCGCCACCTACAGGCCGTACCGACAGGTCGTCGTGGGAACAAGGCCCTGCCTGTCTGCAGGGACGTCAGGGATGGAGTGGCAACAGTGCCATGTACAGGCCGAGATATCCGCCTGTACAGAGCACTGTGGCCACACCCAACCCTGGATATGGGGGTGATGGGCTACACCGTAGCCTTACCCTGTCTCATCTTCTTAATGGGAGCACAGACTCTGAGGGCGCCATGGGCCGCCTGCTAGGAGCCGGCCTCTCTGGAGGCCGCCTGCAATAAGTCGGCCCGTCTTGGAGCCGCCTCCTAGAGCTTACCCGCCTTCTGGTAGCTGGCCGCTTGGGACAGACGGCCACCAGAAGGCGGCACTTCTTCTTGATGTATTGAGGGGCGCAGCCAGCCCCGATGTCTTAGAAGGTTCAGGGACTCGGGTTGGGCTACCCGTGGCCCAATACTCCGTCAGTAGTCCCCGAAGCTGGTGAGGCGTCGCAGCTGATAAGCCGAGAAGCCTCAGCAGTTTCCTTCTCCGAGTGCTCTGGTCTGAATCTTCGTTCGAGTCCTAACGCGCCGCATGGAGAGAGTCGGCCAAAGCCAGAGGGTCTCGTCTGAAAACTTCGAACGCAACGGCGGGAACCAAGTAGCTTACTATCGAGGCCCCCAGGCCCGCCGCCCGCTGTGGGCATGCCACTTGGCGTGATCCAACCGGGCCAGCCTGCCAACCCACGCCCATGATGGGACGTGACAGTAGGCTGGACCCGCCACTACCGGGCCTCGGCACACGGGCAGATCCGCCACGGTTGAGGCGGCCGGTTGAGGTTCTCCGTGGAGTTACCGCGCGGTAACTCATGTGATAAACGGGGGGACGTGGGGTCGTGGGCATAGTTAATCCCATGATCCCACGCCCGCCCCCTTGGCTTCATAGCCCGACGGCTATAAGTAGGGGGAGGATGTGAAGCGACGGAGCACGCGCGCCTCCTGTCCCACTCTTGCCTCTTTCTTCCTCCTCTCGCCGCAGCGCCCTCGATCTCCGCTCCACCGGAGTGCTGTCGCCGCCCGTTTCTGTCGAGCTCTTCCGCCCTGAGCCCTTCTTGGCCCTGCTTCGATCCTCAGCTCCCCTACCGCGCCATTTGCCTCGTCGAGCTCTTCATGGCGCGTGAGTGGGGAGGAGACTAGGACGGGTCAAACGCCAACGACGACCACATCGCCTTCCTCCGCGACACGTGGCGCCTTCCCGGCGATGGCTACGTGAAGGCGCGCGTGCCTCCCGAGGGGGAGATTTCGCCGGTGCTGGGGGAGGGCGAGCGGGTCGTCTTCCGTTTGCACTTCATCCGCTCGCACTTCATCCGCGCTTCGGCCTGTCGGCGAGCGGCTTCCTCCGCTCGTTCCTCGACTTCTACCATCTCCAACTTCACCACATCACGCCCAACACCGTGATGCTTCTATCCGCCTTCCTAACGATGTGCGAAGGCTACCTCGGCATCCTCCCCACCATCAAGTTGTCGGGAGCGTTCTTCTATACCAAGCTGGGCACCTGAGTCCGGGAAGTGGCTACCCAGTCCGGCGCCTTCGTCGACGTGCGCCATCCGTCTCCAAGGAACGCCTTCCCCTCCATCAAGCTGCCGCAGTCGGTCAAGATGTGGCAAAAATCTTACTTCTATGTGGAGAACTTCAACCCGGCCGTTGACTTCATCAGCCTGCCGGCCTATGAAGCCGGCCCATTGGCTGAGCCTCGGGCCAACTGGGGCTACAAGCTGAAGCCTGTGTCAGCAGACGGCGCCGCCGCCATCAACCGACTCCGGGTGCTGACGGAAGCCGAAGGCCTCAAAGTGTCTGCCTTGCTGGTCGCCTTTGTCGCGCGCCGGGTTCTCCCGCTCCATGGCCAGCCTCACTTGATCTGCTTGATGAGCAGGCCCCGCGACCCGTGCCGGCTGAGTACGAAGGAGATGTCGGCTGCTGAGGTGGAAAACTTGGTGAGCGAGATCTCCGACCTCAAGCTGGATGGTTCCTGGCAGTTCGGCAAGCAGCCGTACTCCTGCGCGGACCCGCCGCCTACCGTAAGCTCTTCAACCTTTTTCCCTCTTCTGTGCTTTATCTTGATTCCGTCTTGCTGATTCGACCAGTCGGCCTCTTACTTTTTTGAAACAGATCTGCATGTCCCAGGTGAAGGCCGTCGTCGTGGGGTCGGGTGGCCCCTACTTGCCGGACCGAGCCATGAGAGACATGGACGACCCCAACTTGGGGGCAGCCGCCTTGGAAGATGACGCCACGGGCAGAGTTTATGGAGCAAGCTGCTCCGAAGAAGGGGTCTGCATCGAGTAGTGGCCGGACGACTTCGAGGAGGAGGAGGAGGAGCAGCCACACCCTTCACGAGGCACCGGCAAGGCGGACGCGGGCCCCTCCGCCGAGCCGACCGCCCGAGGCGATACACGAAACGTAAACAGGGCGCCGCCTGGTTCGGCAGCGCGCTGAAGAAGGCCAAGAACCCGACCGCGGCGACCAGGCGGAAGGAAGTCGCCGCGAAGGCGGCCAAGTTTTAGAAACTCCCGTAGGCGCCTCCCATGGTGTCGGTGTAAGTATTTTTTCTCGTGCCTTCCTTTCTTGTTGATTCTATCTGAGCTTCCTCATCTTGTCTTCTTGACTTAGGGCTCCGCTCTCACTCGAGAAGTCGGCCGCCGCCTCCTTTATCGGGTCGGCGGAGGTTGTCTGTGTCAAAACCGGTGGATCTCGGGTAGGGGGTCCCGAACTGTGCGTCTAGGATCGATGGTAACATGAGACGGGGGACACAATGTTTACCCATGCTCGGGCCCTCTCTATGGAGGTAAAACCCTACATCCTGCTTGATTGATATTGATGAATATGCGTGTTACAAGAGTGGATTGTGACGCCCCAAGACCGATGCGCCAGGTGTCTTCCAGTTATTCACCGTCGTTGCCATGCCATTCGCTTGCGTGTTGCATTTTATCAAGTCATCATGTGCATTGCATCATCATGTTTTCAAAACTTGCATCCGTCCCGGTCTCCCCGTTCCTTCCGTTGTCCGTTCTGAGCCCAGACACACTTGCACGCGCCCGCAGCACCTTTGAAATAGTATTTTATAAGTGATCGGAAAATGTTCTCAGAATGGAATGAAAGTTGGCGTGTGATGTTGTTTTGTTGGCAGTAGGCCGCCTGCCAAGTTTCATCGCATTCGGAGCTCGTTTGATAGCCCCACCGTTAAACTATAGCGGCAATATAGCCAGTCTTTTCGTCAGACGTTTTCGATCTCCGAAAACCTTGTCGGGCTGCACTTCTCTTCTCTCCTCTCAATTCATGGCCCTCTACACAGCCCACAACTAGCTCTTTAAACCCCGCTCCAATCGGAACCATCCGATCATGATCGGACGCTTCGAAATGCTCCAGAACACCCCCTAACCCCAGCAAACCTACAATATAAACACCCCTCCTTCCTAATTTGGACAACCCTAGTCTAAACCTACCCCTAGACCTCCTCCCTCGGATCTAGCGCACCCCTTCCCCTCGAATCACGCCGCCAGCCACGGCCAACCGACTCCTCCTCAAAATTCTGGCGCAACCACCTCATCCCCGCCACTTTGTCGCCTCCTGATTGGCCAAGCCATCTCCTGAGTGCTCTGGAGCCAACCAGGGCCGGCCACGTGGCCCCTGCTCAATCCCCGCACCACCGCGGCCCTGCAGGCCCACGGGGAGCCCGACCCGGACCGGAACCGGGCCGCGCCCGAGCCCTGAGCCGTTCCCCGCGAGATGCTCACTGTTGGTGTCAAAACCGGCGGATCTCGGGTAGGGGGTCCCGGACTGTGCGTCTAGGCCGGATGGTAATAGGAGACAAGGGACACGATGTTTTTACCCAGGTTCAGGCCCTCTTGATGGAGGTAAAACCCTACTGCTGCTTGATTAATATTGATGATATGGGTAGTACAAGAGTAGATCTACCACGAGATCAAGGAGGCTAAACCCTAGAAGCTAGCCTATGGTATGATTGTTGTATGTATTGTATATCTATCGACTAGCCTGGCCTCGGTTTATATAATGCACCGGAGGCCTTGGATAACAAGAGTCCTAGCCGAATACGCCGGTGGGGAGAAGTCCTTGTCTTGATCGCTAAGTCTTGTGGAATCTTCCTTGTATGGGGCAGCCGTCCGAACTAGCCCATGAGTATACGGCCACGGGGGTCCTCGGCCCAATCTAATAGATCGGGAGACGACGTGGTGAGTACCCCCTAGTCCAGGACACCGTCAGTAGCCCCCTGAACCAGTCTTCAAGTTAGGGACACCCCTTGATTCTTCCGAACTGTTCTTCATCTTCGGTTGCCGGTCTTGAAAACTGGTTCAACAAATCTTCTCATCTTCGATCTTGAGGATCGCCGAAATGCATTCGACGAGTTTACACGTCGGGTATCCGAGGAGCCCCTTTAAGTTTTTGGCCTTTACCAATGCCTTTTTATTTTTATGCCACACCTCGGGTTTGAAGTTGTTCCCGGGCGGCAGCGTCCTCTTGCGTCCGAGCTCCAACGCGGGACTGTATTCGACGTATCTTTTGCAACCGAGCACCAACGACGGACCGCTTCCCAGCTCTAACGCCGGAATGTATCCGAGCTCCAACGCCGGACTATGTATGTGAGCTCCAACGCTGGACTATATCCGAGGTGTCATAAATCACCTTGGTTCAAAGAAGTTTGAAGGAGAATAGCCGAGCTTAATACCAGAAATGCCCTCTATGGAGCCAGCCATTAGCGCCCGAGCTTTATGCCGGGCTGCTTCCGAGGTGGCGCACCACCCTGAATGTGGGCCAATTTTTGTGAATATTTTTTATTGGTGCAATTTATTCTCTGCCGAGATATATAGCCAGTAGCCCTCAAGGTGTGTATCGATCTAAAACCCAAGATGCACCTGAAGGATGACGTAAGACCGCTGGTCCCAGTAGCCGCTGAGACTCAGGTTGATTTGCAAAATCGGCCTGAGGATCAAGTCCAAGCTCAGCAGAATACTTCGGGACACTAAAAGCGGTGTGCTCAGTCCTCGAGACTCAGGTTGGGTGCGGCCGACCAACGTGAGGATCAAAATCTCCTCAGAAACTATATTGCACATAAAATTTTCTGCATTGGACAAGCAATGCAGTAGCCCCCGAGACACTGGTCGGGTGGCAACACCAGATCAGGGGATCGATGTGCCCCTTTAATATTTGTAAATAATAAGCCCGAAGCCTAGTAACCCCCGAGCCTTAATGCGGGCACAGGTGGCTGAATTAAGGATCAATATCCATAGTAAAATCACAAATTATGTGTAATGACTCTATGTATCCAAGTACTTTACGTCATTAATGCTCAGATCCGCATTGTACAAAACTTTGTTGACCGACCATCAGCTTCCACCTCCTCGGCCAGTAGCCAAGGAGTGTTTGTCCTACTTTACCAAACCTTTATGAGGGCAAAGATTTACAACAAACAAGGCAATTGGCCATACGGTTTTATAAACAAAGGTACGCAGAGAGTTATAT
Organism: Triticum dicoccoides; assembly: GCF_002162155.2. Lineage (NCBI taxonomy): Eukaryota > Viridiplantae > Streptophyta > Magnoliopsida > Poales > Poaceae > Triticum > Triticum dicoccoides. The sequence continues at coordinate 456,768,204 of NC_041390.1, forward strand.
TACTGTTTAACAGAAGAAATGTCTTCCAAAGAAAATAGTCCCGCTATCGGTTCCTTTCTTTGGGTTGTCATGCTAAGCATGATCATTAAACCTCAGCTCTAATATAAGAGCAAAATATCGAGGATTTAGTTTGGGAGGTCAGTTAATAGCCCCCGGTAGTGTTCGGCGACAGTCGGGGTCAAGCCGTAAACACTTCGGCCAATGTTATGAACGGCCCGTCATTTAACATAGTCATCGGATCGCTGACCAGTTTACGCTTATTGTGACAGTCAGTTTTCGGCTTTCTCCACTGAGGTGCTTAACCACGTGAGCTGGAAGCACAATCGCAGTGGTTCTCCCTTTGCACGCCTAGCCGAACAAAACAGAACGTAGGAAGCAAGTGCAGGAGCCGGGCAACCCAACTATTGACCGAAGACACAATTCGAGACCGATGCATATATAGCAATATCTGAGAATGTTTTTGCCGAATCCCTAAAGGTGTCCAGCGTTGCACTGCGAGACTAATACTGGAAAAGCACAAATAGTTTAAAAGTGCCAAAAAGCTTGGAAAACCAAGAAACGTCAGTAAAAACATGACGTCCGAACAAGATCAAGTGTTCGGTGCCAATCCGAAAATTGGTCTTAGAAAAAGGAAGTGCTTCTGTTGTGCTTTAACATGATACATCCTATCTCAAGACTTCGAGCGGGTCAGCCTACAGCTTCAACCTCCTATCCCGAGGGAGGAGTACTTCTCATTAGGCCAGTTTAGCAAACTAAACTCTAGCGGCTTTGAGAGAGAAATTAGGCTCCCCGGCTAGTGACCGCACACTCGCGTCGAAAAAAGGTGATAAAAAAAGACTTTGCAACGACCAATAAGAAAACACATTTACTATAAAATAGCTCATAGAAATTTTAAGAGCCCCCAAGTGACTTGGGTAGAGGAATGATTGCATGTACCGAAGTACTTATATCATATCTATGTTCAACCGAACTTTAAACGCGTCTTAACCGACCGTCAGCTTCTCCCTCTTCGGTAAAGGACCGAAAAGTGTTATGTACTCCATCGGTCGAGAATATCGACGGTGTTTTTTGTACTCATGAGTTCCGTTGTGTGCCGACCATCATTGAAAACTATAAGAGCGCTAGCTTTCGGCTTCACCCAGTCTGACATCCGGCTCGGGCGACCCGATCGTGACAATCGCAGAGGTGCTCCCTTTACTCCCTAGCCAAACAATCGGGAACATAGGGGTAAACATAGGAGCGAGGCAACCCAGCTTGCAAATCGCTTAAGTCAATATGGTGCATATTGTGGCGTAATACATGAACAAGGAACGAAGCCGTACAAGTATAATCATATGCAAGAGAAAAGCTTCATGAAGGAAGCCCCCAAATGAATTGGGTATTTGAATTTATGCGTCACAAATAAAGTTTGGACAAGGAAATTTTTACAAGCAACTTTTTTCCAAAAAGTATAATGCTTGGTCGAACCGAACACAAGTTATAAATTAAAGCTTTGAGCATGAAAGCGACTTAACTGGTTAATGTGTTCGGTATTGATGACGCGGTCCGAGCTTGATTCGGGGCAAGGTTCCATCCCCCAAGCCGGTCCCGAGGTGGCGGCGCGGAGAGCTCGACACGCCGAAGTGGTGACATATCACGGTCAATGCAGACCGGCAGAGTGACGCCAAAGTCCCCGGATCATTTTCCTGTGCACAAAAAATAGTGCAAACCGGAGATAGTAGTAATAATGATAATTTAAAAAAATTATTGCATAATAAATAATTTATGCAAAGTGAGTAATAAAAGAAATATGGCCTGGAGCCAAAGTCAATGTCGATGCAGGGCGTCGGCGTGATACGGTAAAGGCGTGGCAAAGCCTGAATTCGCAGGTCGGTCCGAGCTCCGGATGCGGCGTTCGCCGGACTATGTACGGAAATTGACCGAACCACCATGCGACTATCGTGAATGCGGCTACCATTTGATAGACCTGTGTACATATGATGGACAAACCAGAGTAATAATTCCTTGGGAAAAATGAACCCAAACAAGCAAAAAATATTAGGGATTGATAACACCTGGTTTATTTGTTGTAGCAATCCGAAGCAAGGTGATTCCCAAAATTGGGACTCGATCCGCACACCCATTGCCTGATGGGCGATAAAACGACGGCATGGCAATGCTGATAAAGGTTGGCTCGCCGAGGCAAAGTCCTCGACCCAGCTAACGTGACGGAGCTGGTCGGCTACTGACGCCGAAGTGTCCGGAGTAGGTTGATGAAGAGATGGCGAAGCCCCTGGTCCAGCCGAGATGTCGAAGCGCCGATGTCAGCCGATGAGTCGAAGTAGGTCGGCGTGATGGACACCAGCTTGAAGAAGCGATAGTGCGGCCCTGTCGATGCAGGTCGTGACGTGGTCGATGTCGGCTTGATGAAGCAACCGTGCGGCGATGCCGGTATGCCCGCTCCGTGTAATCCATGGGGCGGCGATGTTGGTGATGATTTATCCTTCGTGATGCCGGACTCTTGTTCGGCTTGCCGAGATGATGATCCGAAGAAGTTGAGCTCGGCTCAACAAAGTGACGCCATGTCTTAGCGCAGGTCGGCAGCCGTGGAGTAATATTGCCGGACTGGTTTGACACCAGCATGCTGTTGAAGATCATGTTCAAATGATCTTAAAGTTAGTGGGATGTGTTTGGAAACAAAACACAATACCCCATACAAAACTTCCTTCAAAAGGGATGTCCGAAATCCCGTTCATAGAAAAGATGAAATCGGGTCGGATTCGTTTTCACGCAGAAAACAGATCCGAAATGTGATGCACTAATCGGAAGGTTCCCGGAGTTTGGACGGTCGGATCGAGCTGAAATTTTGAGATGGTAGATACAGGAATTCCGCAGCCGATCAACGGTTGGATCTTCCAAAGGACGTCCAAGCTAGAAGCTGGACACCACGACCTAAACACATCCAAATTCCCGTCCAGATTTGATAGGGCTCCGGTATATCGTGGATTGCCAGAGATTCCTCCATAGGAACTCAACGAAATTTTCCAGGGTTGTTGTAGACTCAATTCCGCATAATTCCACCAAAGAGATCATCAAAGCGATACTCAAGGAGGTGGTGGCAGCAGATACGAGTTCGCTGTCTAGAAAAACAGCACGGTCACTTGAGGGAAATGTTGACGTTGAGCCCCCGAGCTCCATAGATGATTCCTCCATGATCTTGATACAGATCGAAGTTGATGTTTGATGAAGGCCGTCGTCCGGACATGGTGATCCGAACACGGGGCGCAATTTTTGGTCGAACCAAGGTGACCAGTCGAGCTGGTGACGAAGATGCCGAAGTCGCAGTTGATCTGCAGGCGAGCCATCCATCCTTTTGTCGATCACACAGCGGAACCCTCAATGAAAGCACCAATGTCGGTGTCAAAACCGGCGGATCTCGGGTAGGGGGTCCCGAACTGTGCGTCTAGGCCGGATGGTAACAGGAGACAAGGGACACGAAGTTTTTACCTAGGTTCAGGCCCTCTCGATGGAGGTAAAACCCTACTCCTGCTTGATTAATATTGATGATATGGGTAGTACAAGAGTAGATCTACCACGAGATCAAGGAGGCTAAACCCTAGAAGCTAGTCTATGGTATGATTGTTGTATGTATTGTATATCTATCGACTAGCCTGGCCTCGATTTATATAATGCACCGGAGGCCTAGGATAACAAGAGTCCTAGCCGAATACGCTGGTGGGGAGAAGTCCTTGTCTTGATCGCGAAGTCTTGTGGAATCTTCCTTGTATGCGGCAGTCGTCCGAACTGGCCCATGAGTATACGGCCATGGGGGTCCTCGGCCCAATCTAATAGATCGGGAGACGACGTGGTGAGTACCCCCTAGTCCAGGACACCGTCAGTCGCCCCCGCCGCCTAGAGTTCGTCTCTGTTCCTCGTCCAGGCCGCCACCACCCCGCAGATGAGCGCCGCTGCCCCGCCTCTCTATTTCCTTCTCTTGACCCTTCGGCCTCTCTCTCTAAGTCCTCTCTCTCTCTCTCTCTCGCTCTCTCTCTCTCTCTCTCTCAGGGAGCCGCCGCCACCCATGTTGCGTCGTTCGTTGCTAGTGTTCACAGCCGATGCTGCATTTGCTCATTTCCGGTCACCAAGCCGTCCTCGAGCACCCTCACCGGAGCTCCGCCGCAGCAAGCTTCACCGCCGGCCCCTCTGCTCGTGCAGGTGCGAGACAAGGACGAACGCCTCCAGTTCCGTTGACCACGGGCCCTGCCCGCATGGGCCACGCCTTCCCACAGCCCAGCTACGCAGCGCCACCTTGGCCCAGCGCCGGATTCGGCCTCACGACCAATGTGAGCAGCCCCAGCTTTCTCCTCTGTTGGGCTTGTCCAGATTCGGCCCGAATCGTGTTTTTTTTTCTGTGGATCAATTTAGCTATTATCCAGAGAACGTTCATGCATTTGATAACTAACAAACCATGCATCGGATTAAAACAACTAATATATGAAAAATGCTTAGAATTGCATCTAGATTCATAATATCCAACTTTCATGCATTTTTAAAATGTTTAAAATGTTGTTTGTGTAATTTTGTCCATATGCCATGTTAAAATGATTTATTTCATAACTAAATAACCGTAGCTCCAAACCTAACAAACTTTATATGTAAATGGGGTAGAAAAATGCATAGTTTAACATGGTGGCTTTATTTTTCATGTTTAACAACTCTAAAATATGGTTTAGGGCAGAACAGTACCAAATCTAATATATGCTTATGAGGTTTTCTCCGGACTTGTTGCTTGTTGTTCTGGCCTCATTTAAACTTCCCTAGATAGGTAGTTTTCATATGCCTCACCCCTTGCCATGGTTAACAACATTTAATATTGTTGGGTACATAAACAAGATCGAACTAAATAAATTGAATGTGGTGTTCCGTCAATATGAAACTCGTTGCATATTGAGCTCCACTTAACTTGTAGTTCTGCTTGTGCACTTTACCATGTCATGCCTGTTTAAACCGGACATGCATCATACTTGTTTGCGCATCATTACATGCGTATGTGATGGTTGTTTACCATGTTGTTTTCTTCTTTCCGGTGTTGCTTCTTCGAGTTAGTTCCAATAACATCGTGTTTGTGATGATTCGTTCCACTACGTCCGTTTGTCTTCTTCATGGACTCGTTCTTCTTCCTTGCGGGATCTCAGGCAAGATGACCATACCCTTGAAATCACTTCTATCTTTGCTTGCTAGTTGTTCGCTCTATTGCTATGCCGCGATACCTACCACTTGCTATATCATGCCTCCCATATTGCCATGTCAAGCGTCTAACCCACCATATCCTAGCAAACCATTGTTTGGCTATGTTACCGCATTTGCTCAGCCCCTCTTATAGCGTTGTTAGTTGCAGCTGAAGCTGAAGTTTGTTCCCTGTTGGGACATGGATTTGTTGGGATATCACAATATCTTTTATTTTAATTAATGCATCTATATACTTGGTAAAGGGTGGAAGGCTCGGCCTTATGCCTGGTGTTTTGTTCCACTCTTGCCGCCCTAGTTTCCGTCATACCGGTGTTATGTTCCTTGATTTTGCGCTCCTTACACGGTTGGTTGTTATGGGGACCCCTTGACAGTTCGCTTTGAATAAAACTCCTCCAGCAAGGCCCAACCTTGGTTTTACCATTTGCCTCACCACCACCTACCCTTCTCTCGGGTCGGCCAACCCGAGGGTCATCTTTATTTTAACCCCCCCTGGCCAGTGCTTCTCTAAGTGTTGGTCCGAATTAGAGTCCTTTGCAGCGCCACCTCGGGGAAACTTGAGGACTGGTTTTAGTTGAATGGAGAGCTCATCCGGTGTTGCCCTGAGAACGAGAGATGTGCAGCTCCTATCGCGATGTCGGCACATCGGGCGGTCTTGCTGGTCCTGTTTTACAATTGTCGAAATGTCTTGTAACCGGGATTCCGAGACTGATCGGGTCTTCTCAGGAGAAGGAATATCCTTCGTTGACCATGAGAGCTTATGATGGGCTAAGTTGGGACACCCCTGCAGGGTTTGAACTTTCAAAAGCCGTGCCCGCGGTTATGGGCAGATGAGAACTTTTTAATGTCCGGTTGTAGAGAACTTGAAACTTAACTTAATTAAAATGCATCAACCGCGTGTGTAGCCATGATGGTCTCTCTCTGGCGGAGTTCGGGAAGTGAACACGGTTCTTGTGTTATGCTTGAACATAAGTAGTTTCAAGATCACTTCTTGATCACTTCTAGTTCACAACCGTTGCATTGCTTCTCTTCTCACTCTTATTTGCGTAAGTTAGCCACCATATATGCTTAGTGCTTGCTGCAGCTCCACCTCACTACCCTTTCCTACCCATAAGCTTAAATAGTCTTGATCTCGTGGGTGTGAGATTGCTGAGTCCTCGTGACTCATAGATACTTCTAAACAGTTGCAGGAGCCGATGATACCAGTGTAGGTGATGCAATCCAGCTCAAGTGGGATCTCGATGAAGATCTTGTTCGTTGTGTTGTTTCGTTTCCTATTGATCAGTAGTGGAGCCCAGTTGGGGCGATCGGGGATCTAGCAATTGGGGTTTTCTTCTTTTATTTGGTTCTGTAGTCGGACCTTGATTGTAATCTGGATGATGTATGTTTAACTTGTATTTGTGTGAAGTGGCGCTTGTAAGCCAACTCTTTCTCCCTTTCTTATTCAGTACATGGGATTGTGTGAAGATTACCCCTCTTGCGACAAACCTACCATGCGGCTATGCCTCTAAGTCATTCCCCGACACGTGGGAGATATAGCTGCATCATGGGTGTTACAAGTTGGTAATCAGAGCTATCCCCGACTTAGGAGCCCCCTGCTTGATCGAATCACTGACGTTGTTGAGTCTAGAACAAAATGTTTTGAGTCTTAGGATTATATATATCGGAGAGTAGGATTCTTTTTACTCCTCAGTCCCTTCGTCGCTCTGGTGAGGCCTCCTGACGTAGAGTTTTGACTCATCTCTCCTCAAATTTCACGAAAAATTAGGATCACACGGGTATCTTGGAATCGTTCCGATAGTCTTGTGACGAGTACATTGTTCTTGGTGCCTCCCGACATTTAGGGGTTGTGGCAGTGTCCTGGGGAGTTGAGCTCCGAGGTGTTGTCGTCACAATTTTGTCGTTGCAGTTCTGGAATACCTGGGTTCGCCAACATCGAAAATCTCTTTTATGCAGTTGTTGGTGAGATAACCTCGATGCCACCCAGTACTAGGGCGGGAGTTCGGGAGTATTGCCATAACTCGTATAACAGATGCTTTTCTAAGGTTGAGGTAAATGATTTCCGAAGGTTTCTTGGTTATGTGTTGAAGGATGGATATAGCTGGATGTTGGATTTGCTAGTTTTGGGTGAGATATTATGCTTCCCCTATATCCCCAACACCTGATTGCATAAGCAGAAAGTTTCGGGAGATTATAAGTGGGAATTCAAGTATATCGTAGGATATTTTTCCAACAGACACATGATATGATATGGGGTCTATCATATGTTTGTTTCCGGCTTATTCTGCAAGCCAATCCTTCGTTTTGGTTTGGTTTGTGGTATTCGAGTTACTTCAAAGTCAAATGTGGATTCCACACCTTTCCTAAGTGGTGTTCTCATATTTCTATGTGAATACTAATCCTTCATATAATCGAGATGGTCGTGTCAATCTGTTTCAACCAGCGTGTTCCTCTTCAAGTGGATCCGATCATTTTCAACATCCGCAAGATCAACTCTAAGTTTTTTTTCTCATCGGTGTTTGTTTCATCTGTTCCAAAGTTGCCTTTTTTTCCCGCCCTCCCACCCCTTTTTCTTCAAGGATTCAGATTTCTTAATCATGCATCCTTTTATTTGTCAGCAATCTCTTCAGTCTTTTCTTTCAATGTTTTATCCGGTGATTCTGAAGAAGATACTAACGGAGCTTCAAGTTCATCACTCTTCACTCGTTTTCTTCTCTGGTGGATTCAAATAAAGCTTTCGGTGTCCATCATATATTTTTCATTGGTTCACATGCTTTCCATTTTGGAAGTTCTTATCGAAGACTTTCTTATTTATTCACCTCTCGCAATTCATTTGTTCCGGAGTGCTGAAGATATCTTAGAAGATTCACGTTTCCATTCCTAATTCCGTTCAAGATATCTTCAGGTTGTTATCTCATTCTAGCTATTTAATTCAACCGGTGCAATATCTTTCAAGTAATCGTTCAACGGTGTTTCTTTTGAGTGGCCCATAACCCACAGATCTTTTCCCAGGATCTTACCTAACTCTTCTAATTTTCCCGGAGTTACTCTCAAATTCTTCTCCAAGTTTGAAGTAAGAATGAATTTGCATCAGTCAATTGCCTTCTCCAATATCGCTTTCAAATTCTTTTCATCTTTGGCAACCTTTCCTCTTTTAATCATTCCAGAGTGTCTCAACAAATCTTGATGATGTTTCTCATTGTCATTCTAGAATTTGGAGACCGAAGAAGAGTTTCTCTTCAATCATATCTGTTCTTTTGAAGATTCATGGTTCTAGCTTGATCCATCCTCTCATAATTGTTTTTGATTGTGAGAATTCTTTTCACCCATCCGGAGCAATTTAGGAGTATTTTTAGTTTGATTCTCCAAAGCACATCATCTCAGAATTATTCTTCGTCAGCTTTCAGCTATTGTTCTTCAAATCTTACCGGTGCATCATTCAAGTATTCTCTAATCAGTTCGTGATCTCTTCGTTCTCTTGCATCTTGATTCACTCAAGTATCTTCATCATTTTCAATTCTTACGGTGGTTCATTAAAGATTTCTCTTCCTTCATTATCATATCAATTCATTCGTTCTTTCCAAATCCTACCGGTGGTTCGTTGAAGACCTTCCTCAAGTTTGGCTATATCTTTTAAATCTTTTCAAGAAGAACAAGTAGTATGCCAAATCCGTTGCTTGTCTTCAAGTTAAGTTGATGAAGGATAAACATACAATAAATCTTATTCTTGTTTTCTTTGAAGTGATTCTATTGTTTTCTTTTGGAGCTCATTCATGATATCAATTCTTGGTTTCTAGTGTTTCACCTTTTCATTTCCTAGAGTTCCAAGGTCTCTCTATTACATCGTCGCAAAGATCCATCTAAATCATTGCAAGGCTTCAACCTTATTCTTTTCAGCCTTCACTTCTTTTTGGTCATTCTTTTATTACCGGAGTTCTTCATGGAGGCTCTACATAGTGGTTCATCAAGGATTTAATTCCTTCTCGAAGTGTTCATCGAGATTATTTTCAAAGGAGCTCAAGCATTCTTCATCTTGCATTCCGAAGTGCAATTCTTTCTCTCTTATCTTTTCAGGTGGTGTTATGTCATTCTTGATAATTTTCCTTCGTGTTTCATGATTCACATGTCGTCAAGAATGAGATATTTTAAATCCATCAATCTCTTCGTTTGAGTTATCTTGGCAAAGATTTCACCTAAAGCCTTACCTAAGGAATGTTGCTGTTGTGGTGCTTCTCAATGACCCAAGCTTGCTCTTTATCCTCTCGGTGGAACAAGTTTTCATCTCTTCGTTGATCTCAACCAAGCAACTGTTTTCGTTAGTGGCAGAATTTCACCTCATAATTTTGAGACGTTTTACATAAGCCCACTACAAGCTTATTCGTTTTGTTGTTGGTTTGCCAACAACTCCATTATAACGTTCTTGTAAGGGTGCCCTCCAAACTCATTTGTGTCAGAAGTGGGCATTTTCTTCACCATTCTTTCATTCCAATGATCTATCTTCTATTCTTTATTATGGAGGCATTGTCATGTTTCTCTTCTCTCTCATCATCACAAGTTGTGAGGATCGTGTTCTTTTCGTGCTTATCCATTCAACCGGAGTGTCCTGCCCTCTATTCAAGTTCTCTCATCTTATCAAGTTTTGCATCCCTTCTCATCCGGAGTGCTGTCTAAAATCTTTCTTACCCGTTGTGCCATTTTTCAATAGTTTCGGAGGCAGTGTGTTGTTGATTTCATCAAGTATCCTCTCATCTTGTCAAGTTCATGTTCAATTCCTTCCATTTACAGTCGGAGTGTTGTCCAAATTATATCATTCTTTTTCCTTCTCTACCTTATTTTAACTGGAGTGTTGTGGCTATCATTCCTCTTCTAACCGGACTCTCATCCAAGTGTTTCATTTTGCCAAGCTCATATTCTTTACCTTCCATTTCCAACCGGAGTGTTGTCGTAATTAATCCTTATCGTTTCTTGTACATCTCGTTCTACCGGAGTGCTTGCATGTACTTCTTGCCCATTGCAACCCTTTTCTCATGTCTTTCAACCTACAAGGTTCTAGTAATGTTCCTTTTTCCTCGTTTCTAACGGAGTCTTTTCAACTTTGTTCATCTTCATTGCATTCTTTCTTTCAATTTGTTCAACCTCTCAAGGTCCATTGGTTTCACTCATTTGTCAAAGAAGCAACTTAGTTTTACCTCCTCTCTTCCTCTTCCATTTCCCTCCGGTGCTATCCTAGATCTCGGGACGAGATCCTCTTGTAGTGGTGGAGTGTTGTGACACCCCGAGACCGATGCGCCAGGTGTCTTCCAGTTATTCGCCGTCGTTGCCATGTCACTCGCTTGCGTGTTGCATTTTATCATGTCATCATGTGCATTGCATCATCATGTTTGCAGAACTTGCATCCGTCCCGGTCTCCCCGTTCCTTCCGTTGTCCATTCTGAGCCCAGACACACTTGCACGCGCCCGCAGCACCTTTGAAATAGTATTTTATATGTGGCCAGAAAATGTTCTTGGAATGGGATGAAAGTTGGTGTGCGATGTTGTTTTGTTGTCAGTAGGCCGCCTGCCAAGTTTCATCGCATTCGGAGCTCGTTTGATAGCCCCGCCGTTAAACTATAGCGGCAATATAGCCGGTCTTTTCGTCGGACGTTTTCGGTCTCCGAAAACCATGCCGGGCTGCACTTCTCTTCTCTCCTCTCAGTTCATGGCCCTCTACACAGCCCACAACTAGCTCTTTAAACCCCCCTCCGATCAGAACCATTGGACCGCGATCGGATGCTTCAAAACGCTCCAGAAACCCCCCTAACCCTAGCAAACCTGCTATATAAACACCCTTGCTTCCTAATTTGGACAACCCTAGTCTAAACCTACCCCTAGACCTCCTCCCTCGGATCTAGCGCACCCCTTCCCCTTGAATCGCACCGCCAGACACGGCCAACCGCCTCCTCCTCAAAATTCCGGCGCAACCACCTCATCCCCGCCACTTGTCGCCTGCAGATTGGCCGAGCCATCACCTGACTGCCCCGCAGCCAACCAGGGCCGGCCACGTGGCCCCTGCCAATCCCCGCACCGCTGTGGCCCTACAGGCCCACGGGGAGCCCGACCCGGGCCGCAACCGGGCCGCGCCCGAGACCTGAGCCATTCCCCGCGAGATGCTCGCCCCCGCCGCCTGGAGTTCGTGGCCCCGTCGCCTCGTCCCGCGCATTGCCTCCTCGTCGGACCTCGTCGCTCGTCGCCGATCCTCGTCCAGGCCGCCACTGCCCCGCAGATGAGCATTGCTGCCACGACTCTCTATTTCCTTCTCCTCCCCCCTTAGGCCTCTCTCTCTAAGTCCCCTCTCTCTCTCACACAGGGAGCCTCCGCCGCCCATGTTGCACCGTTCTTCGCCTATGTTCACCGCCGATGCCGGGAACGAGATGCCCGGGGCTGGATCCGCTTGGATCTGCTCGTTTCCGGTCACCTCGCCATCCTCGAGCACCCTCACTGGAGCTTCACTGCAGCAAGCTTCACCGCCGGCCCCTCTGCTCATGCAGGTGCGAGACGTGGATAAACGCCTCCAGCGTCGTTGACCGGAGGCCCTGCCCGCGTTGGCCACACCTTCCCACGGCCCAGCTCCGCAGCGCCACCCTGGCCCAGCGCCGGATTCGGCCTCAAGGCCAATGTGAGCAGCCCCAGCTTTCCCCTCGGTTGGGCTTGTCCAGATTCGGCCTGAATCATGTTTTTTCCTGCGGATCAATTGAGCTATTATCCAGAGAACGTCTGTTTTATAGAAAAGTCCCTAGAGTTCATGCATTTGATAACTAACAAACCATGCATCGGATTAAAACAACTTATATATGAAAAATGCTTAGAATTGCATCTAGATTCATAATATCCAACTTTCATGCATGTTTAAAATGTTATATGTGTAATTTTGTCCATATGCCATGTTAAAATGATTTATTTCATAACTAAATAATCGTAGCTCCAAACCTAACAAACTTTATATGTAAATGGGGTATAAAAATGCATAGTTTAACATGGTGGCTTTACTTTGCATGTTTAACAACTTTAAAATATGGTTTAGGGCAGAATAGTACCAAATCTAATATATGCTCATGAGGTTTTCTCCGGACTTGTTGCTTGTTGTTCCGGCCTCATTTAAACTTGCCTAGATAGGTAGTTTTCATATGCCTCACTCCCTTGCCATGGTTAACAACATTTAATATTGTTGGGTACATAAACAATATCGAACTAAATAACTTGAATGTGGTGTTCCGTCAATATGCAACTTGTTGCATTTGAGCTCTACTTAACTTGTAGTTCTGCTTATGCACTTTAAATCAGATGTGCATCATACTTGTTTGCGCATCATGCCATGCTTACGTGGTGGTTGTTTACCATGTCGTTTTCTTATTTCTAGTGTTGCTTCTTCGGGTTAGTTCCGATAACATCGCGTTTGTGAGGATTCGTTGGACTACCTCCGTCTGTATTCTTCATGGACTCGTTCTTCTTCCTTGCGGGATCTCAAGCAAGATGACCATACCCTTGAAATCACTTCTATCTTTGCTTGCTAGTTGTTCGCTCTATTGCTATTCCGCAATACCTACCACTTGTTATATCATGCCTCCCATATTGCCATGTCAAGCCTCTAACCCACCTTATCCTAGCAAACCGTTGTTTGGCTATGTTACCGCATTTGCTCAGCCCCTCTTATAGCGTTGTTAGTTGCAGCTGAAGCTGAAGTTTGTTCCATGTTGGGACATGGATTGTTGGGATATCACAATATCTTTTATTTTGATTAATGCATCTATATACTTGGTAAAGGGTGGAAGGCTCAGCCTTATGCCTGGTGTTTTGTTCCACTCTTGCCGCCCTAGTTTCCGTCATATCGGTGTTATGTTCCTTGATTTTGTGTTCCTACACGGTTGGGTGTTAGGGGGACCCCTTGACAAATCGCTTTGAATAAAACTCCTCCAGCAAGGGCCAACCTTGGTTTTACCATTTGCCTCACCACCACCTACCCTTCCCTCGGGTCGGCCAACCCGAGGGTCATCTTTATTTTAACCCTCCCCCCAGGCCAGTGCTTCTCTAAGTGTTGGTCTGGACGAGAGTCCTTTGCAGCGCCACCTCGGGGAAACTTGAGGGCTGGTTTTAGTTGTACGGAGTGCTCATCCAGTGTTGCCCTGAGAACGAGATATGTGCATCTCCTATCGGGATGTCGGCACATCGGGGGGTTTTGCTGGTCTTGTTTTACCATTGTCGAAATGTCTTGTAACCAGGATTCCAAGACTGATCGGGTCTTCTCGGGAGAAGGAATATCCTTCGTTAACCGTGAGAGCTTGTGATGGGCTAAGTTGGGACACCCCTGCAGGGATTGAACTTTCGAAAGCCGTGCACACGGTTATGGGCAGATGGGAATTTGTTAATGTCCAGTTGTAGATAACTTGAAACTGAACTTAATTAAAATGCATCAACCGCGTGTCTAGCCGTGATGGTCTCTTTCCGGCGATGTCCGGGAAGTGAACATGGTTCTTGTGTTATGCTTGAACATAAGTAGTTTCAGGATCACTACTTGATCACTTCTAGTTCACGACCGTTGCATTGCTTCTCTTCTCACTCTTATTTGCGTAAATTAGCCACCATATATGCTTAGTGCTTGCTGCAGCTCCACCTCACTACCCTTTCCTACCCATAATCTTAAATAGTCTTGATCTCGCGGGTGTGAGATTGCTGAGTCCTAGTGACTCACGATACTTCCAAACAGTTGCAGGTGCCGATCATACCAGTGCACGTGACGCAATCCAGCTCAAGTGGGAGCTCGATGAAGATCTTGTTCGTTGTGTTGTTTCGTTTCCTATTGATTAGTAGTGGAGCCCAGTTGGGACGATCGGGGATCTATCAGTTGGGGTTTTGTTCTTTTATTTGGTTCCGTAGTAGGACCTTGATTGTATTCTAAAAGATGTATGTTTAACTTGTATTTGTGTGAAGTGGCGATTGTAAGCCAACTCTTTATCCCTTTCTTATTCAGTACATGGGATTGTGTGAAGAGTACCCCTCTTGCGACAAACCTACCATGCAGGTATGCCTCTAAGTCGTGCCTCGACACGTGGGAGATATAGCCGCATCGTGGGTGTTAAATGGATCTACCACAAGATCGTAATGGCTAAACCCTAGAAGTCTAGCCTATGTGGGTGTGATAATGGGTATATATGGTATCCTTTCCGGACTACCCCTTTCGGTTTATATAGACACCGGGGGGGGTCTAGGGTTTACATGGAGTCGGTTACATAAGAAGGAATCTTTGATCGCTAGGCTTGCCTTCCATGCTAAGTAGAGTCCCATCCAGACACGATGCAGTCTTCGGCCTTCATGTCTTCACAGCCCATCAGTCCGGCCCAAAGGATAATAGGACGGACGCCCGAGGACCCCTTAGTCCAGGACTCCCTCAGTAGCCCCTGAACCTGGCTTCAATGACGAGGATTCCGGTGCGCAAAGTTGTCTTCGGCATTGCATGGCGGGTTCCCTCCTTCCGAACTCCAGAATAGTCTTCAGACGAAGTAAGTATATCCGGACATGTGTATATAATGGTAGAGGACATAATACCCCACGAGCCCAACTTGTTGATAACTGTTCATGACATCATATCACACCTGCCCGGTTGCAATTTCAAACCGTCGGCTAGCGAACCGCCCCACGTCTCGGGTGCGGTTTTCCTGGCACGTCCCGTCAAGGCAGAGATCGTGTCCCTTTATTTAAGGGATTTTCATTAATGCAGGCGTAGGGAACCCAACCGTAGAGTGGGTACAACTCCTTGGTGATAGGTAAGTTTAGAGACCTGGTCTCGTCTTCTTCCCTTGCGCTCGCTCCTTCCTCAACCCCGGCCACCCCAAGTTCCAACCCTCAGGTTCCAATCGCCACCAGCCTTAGTCATGTCCGGATCCAGCCCATGGGTGGTTTCTTCTATCACAGAGGAGGATATTGCGAAGCTCCGCATAGCGAGGTATCTGACCCCGGAAATCTTTCATCGGCTTCCGGCACAAGGGCAAGTCATAGCGACCCCCAGATCTGGTGGGAGGGTAGTATTTGTATCCCACTTCCTTCAAGGGCTAGGGTTCACGCTTAGCCCCTTTGTATGAGGGCTCATGTTCTACTATGGGCTAGATTTTCACGATCTCGCCCTAGACTCTGATCTCCTCATCTCGACATTTATAGTCACGTGCGAGGCCTTACTCCGGACTCCTCCGCACTTTGGTTTGTGGCTCAAGACCTTTGATGTGAGGCTGCAGGTGGCAGAGAAGGAGCAGGCAGAGTGCGGCAGCGTCACAATAGGCAAGTTGGCCAACGCGGTTTGGCCCGAAGGATCTTTTGCCGAATCTTCCGACTTATGGCAGCAGGGGTGGTTTTATATCAACGAGCCGCGGGGCCCCAAGTGGGCGGTCGTACCTGCGTTCCGACCCGGCCCTCCAACTCAGCTCGCTTCATGGGTCAATAAGGGATTGGACTGGGGATCCGGCGATGAAGTGCAGACTCTGCAAAGTTGCATCTGAAGCCTTACCAAGAAGGGCATCGATCTTGTGAACATTGTCCAAGGAATGCTGGTTCGCCGGATCCTGCCATGTCAGCGGCAGCCTCTTCGTATGTGGGAGTTTAACCCAGAAGGGTGGCGGACCCTACAGCACTTCTTCGGCACTACGCACGAAGGAATGTGGAAATTGTATTTTGGGGAACGTGGGCAATCACCGGACGCTACCGAAGATGTTGGCCTTGACTGCAATCGTCCAGCTACTTCGGTAAGTACTTGAGCACGTTTCATTCGAGTAAATCCCAGAGAAGATAGAGTAGTGGCAGATCTAGTAGTGACCAAAGCAGCGGCTAAAGCAGTACGGGCATGAGTCAGCTCTCGAGCCAGCTCGTGGATCAATAAATAGCTAGCAGTGACATAATGAGTAAGGCGGCTACCAACACTATCAGACTCCGGATCAATGATCTGGAAACGGACACGACCAGTGTCGTGCAGAGAAGGGTAGTAAAAGAAACCTGGGTGGTTCTGCATTCGGACCTCGTTGTAGTGAAGCTCGACAAGGACCTCGAATGCAGCAAACTGGACAGCCTGAGAAGCGGTAGAGGCATAACCGCTCCGAGAAGTACGGGTGTAAGTGCCGGAATCGGAACTAGTACGCAGAGTAACCACTGCATGATACTCATACACTGAATCAGCTAGACGCTCCCAGTACACATGATAGACTGGATCATCTCCGAGGGGGTACAACCAACGCCACATGTTGCAAAGGAGGTGCGGTGATCTGTACGGCATCACCTGCAACTGGCACGGATACATCACCGAAGCCATCTACACTCACAACCATTAGCAGGTTAGCATAAAAATATAAATCAAGTGCATGCAATGCAACAACCAGCTACAATTGCTACCGGCACTCAACTTAAACTCGTATCTAAAGTCCAGTTAACACGTCGTAGTCTAGCGTAGCCTAGAGTCAGCGCGGCTCTGATACCAAGCGTTGTGGCACCGCGGCTCAGAGCGACTGGTTTACCCTGCATTGCTAGCCCAGAGACCATGTTTTCTGGCAACACACAACATCTTGGTACAGAAAAACAACCGCTTTATTGATGCTAGCGGATCAGAGTTTATATTACAACAGATGTCGAGGCCAAGCAGCACGCACGGTGCGGCTGAACAATATGTACATTATTTAGTGAACATAAAGGGGCCTTGATCATAACAACTACGCGGCAGCAGAACAACGTCATAAAGGAAACTCCATAGCACAGGAACACCGATGTGGACACGATCTAGACTCGAGCAGCGCTCCTTTCCAACGCGGCTTTCCTGAAATCTGGCATGACACGCCAGGTCAGTACATTGAATGTACTTGCAAGCTCACAACAGGCTTTTGTTTTCCAACTAAGCTAGTTCCAAACATTCTACAAATCAAGCATAAATGACTAACAAATACTTGACAAAATATAAATAACATAATAGTTATTTAAATGCAAGGATTAATCATTTCATTCAAGTAAGAAAATCATCAATATTGAAATGACACCATGAAAATGTTTTTGTGGATTGCCTTAGTGCAGATGAGGTTCACAAGCCTTCTGGTGATCCTCAAGACAAGCCTCACCCTCTGAAAATAAATTTAAGCACAAGAAGAAAATATCAAGAACTCTTCTGAAAATCACCAGAAACCTAGACAGCTCAGAAAAATCTCATTTTTGGTGAGCTGCTAGATTTCTTTGCAAAGAACATAATGCCAAAAGAATCAATTCATTTGGACTTATGGTTGAAGAGTTATAGCGGTTTGAAGCTCTCTAGAAATGGATTGAATTTGAATTTAAATAAAACAGACTAGGGGGTGACATCGAAGGTGTAAAGCCTCAGGGTGCCACCACTCGTACCGCTTCACGCGCGTACTAAGTGGCTGACTAGCGGGCCCCACTTGTCAGGTGAGAAGGAGGGGAGAAGGAAACAGAGGGGGATCGCGGCTTCACCGGAGCTCTTGCCGGCGACGAGGGCTCCTTAGCCAAAACGAGAGGGAGGGATCAAGAGAGGGGGTGGAGGCGCACCTGCCCATATCCGTAGCGTAGCTAGGGGTGGTCGGCCGGCGTCGAATCGACCTTGCAAGAGGAGGCAGAGGGCAGTGGTCACCGGAGATGAGGAAGACGGCAAGCAGAGGCAACTTCAGGGGCTTCAGGGGGACAGGATGGCTTCACCGGAGAGAGGCGGAGGCCCTCGAAGGACCTCCCTGGCCTGGGAGGGGCTGGAGCTACCACGACGACCAGAGGGGATCGCCGGCGAGCTTGAGCTCGAGGACGGCGGCCCGCGGCCTGCCCGGCCGGGCTATTGTTTCCTACGCGCTTGTGGGGTGTGTGGGAGTGGTGGATGGTGCTCGAGGAGGCTGGGGGCGGCTCCACTTATAGGCGAGCGGAGAGGGGGGGTTCGGATTCCGCCGGTGGACACATATCCACGGCACCCGGCGACGAGCAGTGTCAGTGAGAGGGGGAGAAGGCGACGCCGTGGCGACTATTGGCGAACAGGGACGAGCACGGGAACAAGGAGAATACGACGAGCACAGTGCGCACCGCACTGTTGGGTTGGCCGGACCGTGCCCGCGCTCGCTGCGGCGAGCTCCGGCGTCGGCGAGCGCAAGGGGGAGTTAATGGCGTTGAGACAAGGATGGTGGTGAATTTTGGCATGCTCGGGCAGACGAGGGAAGCTAGCACGCGCGAACAGAGCGCTCGGCGGCACCCAGAGCGTGCCGACAAGCATGCTGGCATCATGGACATGCGTGCTCACCGCGTGAACTCCTCCCTTAGGCCGACCAACGTCCACAGATCATGTCTGGCATGATGTTCGCGGTAGTTTTGAGGATTACCACGCTTTGGTTTGGCTCCAGATGCATTAGAGAAGATTTTACACGCCAGGTAAGTTTTTGATCAGTAACTTTGAGATGTTACTGAGGTAAAATGGCTGGGAATTGGGGGCTGTGCTTTGGAGGCTAGCCATCATCTACCAAGGAGATGATGCACAAGAAAATTCAGGCACAATGGAGCAGGTAAAATGGTAGTTGTTGTAGAAACCACCATTTCTGTCCAGAACAGAAAATATTTTCTGTAGCAAAAATATTCCAAAAAGTGATGAAATATTTTATCTCAGGAAGGTGCCCTAGGGTTCAAAGAATATTTGGGAATTTTCTCAGATTTTTGTGGGCAAGAAAAATGAGGGTTGCTTTGGAGCTCATTGAACTAGCTAGGGTTTTAGAGAGGAAAAATGAATCTTTTTCATTTAAGAAAAATATTCCCAAGATTATTTTGAGGTGGATCAGAAGAGGAATGATGATTAGGGAGGGGAATGATGCACTTGGGTGAAAGCCAAGGGTACCCAAGTGTTGAAGTCCATATGAACAGATTCAAAAAACCCAACTTTCAAAATAAATCCAAATGAAAATCTCGCAAATAAGAGAGGGCAAAAATTAGGCTGTCACAGTATGTATTTCGAGTATTCTTTACACCGGCGTGCTTGACGCGGGAAAGAGCTTTATATGAAATGTGCATGAAATGCAGATGGTGCTGCCGCCATGGAGACTCTTTGGGCGGAGCTAATTTGGGCCAAGGAGCGGGCCCAGTTTAGTGATGCTGCTGCTAAAGGGGCATCGGTTGAACTGAAGGCCGAACAAGTTGCGCGATGCCAGGGCGAGGAGAAGATATCCATGATGACACTCGCTTTGGAGAATGCTATTTTCCACTGCGAATTTCTTGAGAAGGAGAATAAAGCCTTAACGGCTGAACTGGACAAGGCCCGATAGGAGGCGAGAGAAGCGCGATCAGAGTCCAGAGCACTCTGTGAGGAGGTTTGGCGGGCGAAAGAGATATTGGCTGGAAAGCCTTTTCTGCTGCAGAAGAAGTTCGGTGACCCGGACTATGCTTAGCTGAACCAAGTGTGGAGTTCTTCGGACGAGTACTTGGACTTGCCGAAGAGTTCTTCCGACGCAGCGTGGTATTACCAAGCGCAAGTCGGATATGCAACGGAGAAGCTTTTTTGGTCACAGTTTGGTGTGTCAAAGTGCCCGCTGCTGCTCAATGAACAGATGTCCCAATGGGCCGAACTTCATAGGGTATCTGGCGCTGCCATGAAGGATGTCATAGTCCGGCTATGGCCGACCGGGCCTACGCCGAATAGCTATTTTGGTCTGGTGTAGAAGCTTGTCGAAGCAGTGCCGTGCATCGATGCTGTGAAGCGATCGGCGTGCATTGAGGGTGCATGGATGGCCCTTGCCCAAGTCAAGACATTCTGGGGGGAAGATGAAGGCCATCGATGTCGCGACGAAGGGTCCGCCCAAAGGCGAGGACTGTCCGTAACCAGAGCATTATTTTGAAGACGTCCTGGAGGCCGCCTGCTTGATTGAGGGCCAATGCTCGAAGAACATAATGTTCGAGTGAGGTGTATGATGGTTGTAAAAGACAACTTTATAGTTAATCTTTTTATGTTTTGCTCGAAAAGCTTGAATTCATCCTCTGCAGTCGTTTTAATATAATCTGAAAGTTTTCCAGTCGTCGGCTTCAGCCCCCTCGTAGGAAGTACGGGGGTGTTTGGAAAAGCGTTTAATCACTCTTTATCCAACATCTTGGTCCATGAAGGAGGTGATAATGCGGCAAACCAGGCAATCGGACTATAAGGCATTAACACTTTCACTTAACCATAGGAGTTGTATGGTGGGGCTACGACATAGCCCCTGGTGTGTATGCGGCGTGTGGTGCCTTACATATCTAATCCGAAAAAGATCCCTCGTATTACACGAAGAATCACTAAAGAGTCCAATAAGTCGTCAAGTGGTTGACCAGCTCTCGTCGCATCATGACAGTCAGTTTTCGGCTTTCTCTAGTGAGGTGCTCATCCGGTCTAGGCCAGGGCACAATCGCAGTAGTTCTCCCTTTACTACCCTAGCTGATAGAGCTGAACATAGGGAAGCAAACACAAGACCCGGGCAACCCAACTATTGACCCAAGACAATGATTCGGAGATGATGCATATAACGCCAAACTTGCGACGCTGAAGTACGCTATAGAGCTGTTCGGACTTTTACTGGCAACTCATTCGTTCCCATGTCGAGCCCCTGGCAGGGTGTGTCGAGGCGCGTCTGCAAAGCAGCCGTTGAGGCCGTACTTTATTGTTGAAGGGGTATGAGAGTTTGGCTCGGGTGAGGCTTACTAAGAACGGAGTGATGTGCCAATGATAAATTTATGTATATGTATATAAAAAAATAAAAAGAAACCATGGACCCGGCTATTTGACATGCTCGTCGTCGGGATCGGAGGAAAAGGTGCATAGTATAGGCTTGGAGTAAAGAGTGCGGTCTACAAAAGGTAATTTTGGACCTCCTGTCGCATGTCTGCGTAGCCCATCCTCGGGGGTGGGATCCTTAACGGAAGTAACCCCTTAGGTGAGTGTATGGATCCGAACTCCGATAGAGTCCGATGTAGATGCTTTCCAGTTGGTCACCTGTTCTTTAGACATGATACAGAAAAAATGAGAAAAACATACAAAAAATGTTACGGGAATGCTTGTAGGGTTGTCTGTGTTGTGCTTCCGCCGATGCCATGGTATGTTGAGTGCGTAGTGATGTGCACGTGGTGCAAATTTCACCAGTACAGTAGGTGGGTGGCGGTAGCCGAACTTCTATTTGCGTTCCGGGAGTGGTCGAACATTGGAGGGGAACTTTTTCTGGCCCCTGTGTTATGCTGGCGAGCCGATCCATCGTCTTTGCCACTCGGTGGCCTCCTTCCCTTGTGATCAACGTTAAGCCTTCTTGCCTTCTTGAAGACCCAACAGTTATGGTTGGTATGATTAGCTGGCCTATCAGGGAGACCGTGAATCTGACAAGGTTGGTCCAATATCCTATCAAGGGTGGATGGTCCGTCCTGGTTTGCCTTTAGTGGCTTCTTCCGTTAACTGGGCTTCGGATTATGAAATCCGGCATTCACCATTGTGTCGCGTATGTTGTTATGTTCGGTTCGTCGTGGCTTGCCATTGCCATCTCGGATTTCGGAAGTGCCCGGGCCGCTGGGGTCGTTGCTTTTACGAGCGAGCCAGTTGTCTTCTCCCACGCATAAGCGGTTCATTAGAGCGGTGAGGGCTGTCATGGATTTGGGTCCTTCCTGGCCAAGGTGACGCGCGAGCCATTCATCTCGGACGCTATGTTTGAAGGCCACGAGGGCTTCTGCATCGGGACAGTCGACAATTTGTTTTTTTTGACAAAGAACCTGGTCCAGAGCTCCCTAGCTGACTTGCCGGGCTCCTAGACAATGTGATTTAAGTCATCGGCGCATAATGGCCGGACATATGTTCCCTGGAAATTGTCTCGAAAGGCATCTTACAAATCTTCCCAGTTGCCAATAAAATTTTCTGGCAAACAGTTTAACCAGTACAGAGTTGGCCCTTTAAGCTTGAGAGGTAGGTATTTAATGGCGTGGAAGTCGTCTCCGCGTGCCATGTGGATATGAAGGAGATAATCCTCAATCCATACCGCGGGGTCTGCTGTCCCATCGTATGATTCGATGTTAATGGGTTTAAACCCGTCTGGAAATTCGTGTTCCATTACTTCGTCCGTGAAGCAGAGGGAGTGTGTGGCTGCTCTATGTTGGGCCACACTATGAAGTACCTCCGGCGGGCTCCATTTACGGTGCTCGGACTTGGCGTGGTCAGCTCTGTAGTGTCCGGATAGGCGACCATCATTGTCGGTCGGGGTATATCTTCGTGATCTATACATCGATATTGTGTGTCCTGCTCTACCCTCCGTGTCGGATGGGTTAGTATGGTGCTCTGCTTGGGTTGCTGCTTTGTCTGGACCGAACTGTGATCACCCCGCTGCATTATTCGATGGTGGTATCGGCTCCATCGCCCTACCATCGTATTGATGGAGCCACCTACTCTTGGGGTGGTGTTTGTCTTGGCTGCTAAGGCCATATTCTTCGGCGGCCAAGATCTCAGTCCATCTATCATTGAGCAAGTCTTGGCTTGCTTGAAGCTGCAACTGCTTCTTTCTTAAGCTCCTTGCATTGGCTCTAAGCCGGTGTTTAAAGCGCTCCTGCTCGAGAGGTTCCTTTGGTGTTGTAAAATTCTCGTTGTCGAGGATCTCATCCTCCTCGGAGAGGGGGAAATAGTTGTTGTCATCTGAGTCCCCACATGTGGCATGTTTGTCACGGTTGTCTTACCCGTCTTCCTGTTCCTCCTGCTCAGATTCTACTTCAATAGGGTCTTCGTTGTCCGGAGTATCGCCTTCTTTGGTGTTGGCAGTGTCTTCTCTTCAACGACGATGCCCAGGGCACCGATGTCCGGGCTGTGTACCAGGCGGTTTATCCTCGACCGGATTCTCATTCTCATCGTCGAGAGCGTCGTAAGGTGTGTCTATCATACACACGTCCTACCAGGAAGTGCTTGTCCCGTGGTTAGCGGGTAGTAAGTTCTGGCCTTGTCCCTCATCGTCGTCCATACCATCGATGTCTTCGGCGCAGGGATCGAGTGTGTTGGTTACATCTTTAACAGTGGCTATGAAGTGAGTGGCGGGTGGGAAGCAAAATTCTCCGTTGTCCGGCGCAAGTTCAAACTGAACATAGTTCGGATATGTGTCGCCCGCCAGGGATAAGATTTTTAGCGAATTTAGTATGTCGCCCATGGGTGAGTGTTGGAAGACATCTGCAACACTGAACTTGAAGATTGATAACCGATTGAGTTCGGCGTATGCAGGCTCAAAGGGTTTGGAGCTCGTCATCGGAGGCGAGTCCGGGGTTCCGTTGATGCAGATACCGTACGAGGTGGAATCCGCGTATGGCTCCAGCACTGCGGAATCAGTGGTCCCCATGATGGGGTTGAGCTTCTCATCTTCGGACGACTTGAACTGCTCTGGATTTGAGGCCAGAGCTGCTCCAGGAGCTATCTCCTGGATGCGGCCTGATGACAGGTTTAAGCCATGCTCATCGGGGCGATGGGGAGCGGTTGTCACGGTCTCGAATTCATCAAAGATCAAGTCTCCATGGATGTCCGCAACGTAATTCAAGCTCCCGAATCTAACCTAATGGCCAGGGTGTAGCTGTCGATCTGCTCCAGATGGCCAAGCGAGTTGGCCCATAGTACGATGCCGCCGAATACAAAGATCTGTCCAGGGAGGAAGGTTTCTCCCTAGACAACGACATTATTGATGATCGAAGGGGCCATCGAGCCCTTTGCTGACGGCACAGTGGAACTCTCAAATAAAGCACCAATGTCGGTGTCAAAACCAGTGGATCTCGGGTAGGAGGTCCCGAACTATGCGTCTAGGATCGATGGTAATAGGAGACAGGGGATACAATGTTTACCCAGGTTCGGGCCCTCTCTATGGAGGTAAAACCCTACGTCCTGCTTGATTGATATTGATGAATATGAGTGTTTCAAGAGTGGATCTACCACGAGATCGTAATGGCTAAACCCTAGAAGTATAGCCTATGTGGGTATGGTAATGAGTATATATGGTATCCTTTCTGGACTACCCCCTTCGGTTTATATAGACACCGGGGGGATCTACGGTTTAAATGGAGTCGGTTACATAAGAAGGAATCTTCAATCGCTAAGCTTGCCTTCCACGCTAAGTAGAGTCGCATCCGGACACGATGCAGTCTTCGGCCTTCATGTCTTCACAGCCCATCAGTCCGGCCCAAAGGATAATAGGTTGGACGCCCGAGGACCCCTTAGTCCAGGACTCCCTCAGAGGCCTCCAGCACAAGCCGACAAATTGATCCAGCGGCCGACCTCCGGGAGGCGGGGGAACGAAACATGTGTGAGGCGCGTGAGGAGCAAGAGGCCACCCGCCGGGAGAAGGCGGAGGCAGACAAGGCAGAGGCCGCCGTGTTGAAGAAGCTGTCGGAGGCCGAGGCCTATGCCGCCGCGAAGAAGGGGCTTGAAGAAATCACACGCCGCCAGGAGCCACTATTCTTCGCCCCCTGAACACCGTGCCGCCACCACAAGAGTTTGTGGTGCCGATTGGGGGTGCCAGCGACGATCACCCGGTCATGGAGAGGGAAGGCGACGACGTCATCATGCCAGACGTAGTCGTGCCTCCAGCACCGCTGTCCGAGGGAGTGCACGACAAGCAGCCGGCCGACCCGCCAGCGCCACCAGCCGTAAGCAAGATGGTGACGGGCCCAACTCCTAGGTCCGCACACCATTGTGCCGCCAGTTTGCAAAGGCGGCTTCGGCGCCGCGCCCGCTGGAAGTCGGTGCCGCGAGCTCTTGGATCCCTGACACCGAGGCGACCAGCGCCTCGCCCGCTGATTGGGTGTGGGGAGGCGGGACGGGCCCCTTGAACCAGGCGATCCTGGATGTCCAAGGCAAACTTCGAGCCGAAGCCGACACCCTGAAGCGGTGCAACCAGGCGTTCCTGGAGTCGCGAGCAGCCATCCGGGTATGTTTCTTCATCTTTGACTCTTGTATTGCTTGTACTTCTCTGTGGGGGCGCGCCAGCGCACCCATTGGGTGTAATCCGCAAGTTTTGGGCCGACTGACGAGCAGGTGGCCCGGAACTTTAATTGGTGAGCTCCGAGTAATAACTTCATCTATTGTCTTCATTATAGGATTATCACAACCTCCGCGCAGTCGCCTTCAACTCTAACGTCCGAGAGCTGGACCGATGGGCCGTTGACTTATTGGAGAGCGGGAGTAAGTCCTTCTTTTCTTTCTCTGCGGGAGCGCGCTGGCGCACCCGCGGGCTGTAGTCCCCGAGATTCAGGCCGACTTCTGAGCAGTAGGGCCGGATCTCCCCGGCAATTGTTCTTCTTTTCCATTGGCTGCTCACACCTTTTCCATTCTCCCTTCTTACAGAGGCCAACGCTGCCCTGCAGCAGCAGCTTGGTGAAGCCGACACCGCCTTGCGTGCCAAGGAGGTGGAGTGCGGCAAGCTGGCCGAAGAGTGTGATCGGCTGGCCACGCAGCTGGCGGAGCAGGCGGAGCTTCTCAAGATGGCTCAGAAAGAGGCGGAGGCGAAGGAGTCCGGTGTCCTTACTGAGTTCGAGACCGAACGCTCCGCTTGGACTGATAAGGAGGCAATGCTGACTGCCGGCTTTTTCGAGATCGAAGACATGGTTGACGGTAAACTTCTTCCTTCTTCTTTCTTTGATCTGCCAGCTGCTGACCAGGCCGACTTCTAGCTTCCGGCTTCTGCCTCACTTGCTTTCTGCTCGTGCAGACTTCTTCCCTGGCCAATCCAGCGCCGCCAACTAGGCTATTGTGGCCTATCGCGAGGAACGGAGGGCGGAAGGAGCACAGATTGCTGCCGACACCGCCCGGTCCCTTAGTGAGCAGCTCATTAGCATCCAGGCCCGCCTTCGGCCGGCTCATCGGATGTTGCGTCGTGTTCAGTGTGTCGGGGCCCAGGCGATCTCCGCCCTGTGGCCAGACATGCCGGCTCCGCGCACTCCCAGACAGACTGCCAACTGGCTGGAAGTGGCGGTCGGCCGTCTTGAGGCTTGGAAGGGCTCCTCAGCCCGGGCTAGAGCACGCCGGGCCTTGGAGTTCATCAAGGTGTGGTACCCTGGGCTAGATCTATCCCAGTTGACCATGTTTCGACAGGAGGCCCAGGAGGAGTTGGTGGCGGTGGAGCATGATCTCATCAAGCGGGCGGCGGCGATCGCCGAGTACGTACACCGACACTAGCGTCTTCGTCCCGGAGCTGGCTGAGAATGGTGCCGAGGCACCACCAGAGTGGTTCGGGCTGAACCCGGAGGATGGCGAGGACTCGGCCGAAGTGATGGACTCCAGCGACGAGGGAGAAGACGAGGAGGACGAGGAAGATGAAGAGGAAGCGCCAGAGGTTGAAGCGGACGACCAACCTTAGCTCGACAGTGCCTATGGCAACGAGTCACGCCTGAGCAAGCCGACTGCCACTAAAGGCGACCAAGCACAGACTAACCAGTCGGCCGCTCCACCAACTGGCACCACCGACTCCACCGTTCCACTGAACCCGTCTGTTGCTCCCTAGGCTGCCAATTTATCTTTGTTTTTACCTGCTTATCAGTCTCAACAAACTTTGTTAGCTTCGCACAATTCCACCCGCGGGGTGTATTTCAAACTTCTGTTGAATGTTGGCCAAGGGCCTTTTGATATGTAAATATTTTTGCCGAGTTCTATCTCTTCTTGCTTTTATGCTCCTTGGCCTTTTTCCTTTGTCGCCCTCCCTTAGTTACTGTCTTGCTAGCCGAACAGCTGCTCTACGGGCTGTGGCTGGGTCAAGTACTTAACCACTTTCGGGAAGGCAAGTACTTAGCCAACTAGAGCGTTTAGCAATTTAAGTAGAAGCCGGTTGGCCGACTGCTCGGCAGCCGGTCGGCGAGGCGAGGAGCCAGCTTGAACTATGTACATGCTTTGTGGTCCTTAGCCATTTTTCATGTGGGCACCCTTTCCGGCCTTTGGCTCCTACCTACCGGACAGCCACTCTGCGAGCTATGGCTTTGGCAGGAGAAGGCTTTAGGTGCCAACACATTACTTGTCCGGCTGCTGGAAGCATTACATAGTACACGGCGGCGAGCCCCCGGGTCGACTGGTCGAACCCGATGCCAGGCGGACTAACACATTCATAGGCATAATACTTATCATATAAATAAAGGAGGGCAGTCCCCGAGCTTCTTCTTGGGGGACCCGGAGTCTTCATACTTAATACAAAAGTTGTCTAGGTACATACTGCATCAACTGTAAAACCTTGGGAGGAGGTTTGCATTCCATGGTCGTTCCGTCTCCTTGCCGGAGTCGTCTCTTTTGCGTGCTCGAGGCTTCTGAGCATCGATCAGGTAGTAGGAGTCATTGCCCAATACCTTGCTGATGATGAAGGGGCCTTCCCAAGGTGCGGAGAGCTTGTGTTGGCCGGTTGTTCACTGGATCAGCCGGAGCACAAGGTCTCCCTCCTGGAAGGATCTTGGCTTGACCTTCCGGTTGTAGTATTGGCGTAGACTCTGTTGGTAGATGGTGGACCGGCTGAGTGCCAACAGCCGGCCCTCTTCCAGTAGATCGACGCTGTCTTCTCGTGCATCTTTTGCCTCCTCTTTGGTGTACATGGTGACTCGAGGGGAGTCGAATTCGATGTCCGTCGGGATTACGGCTTCGGCACCATAGACGAGGAAGAAGGGCGTGAAGCCAGTTGACTTATTCGGGGTTTGCGCAGGCTCCAGAGGATGGACGGCAGATCATTGAGCCAACAGCCGGCCGAGCGCTCTGAAGGCTCGACCAGTCGGGGCTTGATGTCGAACAAAATGAGGCCGTTTGCTCGCTCCACTTGGCCGTTTGACTATGGATGGGCAACGGACGCTAAGTCCAGGAGGATGCCCTGCGTCGTGCAGAACCAGGCCAAGGCGCCTTTGGCAAAGTTTGTGTCGTTGTCAGTGATGATACTATATGGTATGCCATACTGGATGGTGATGTCGGCGATGAAAGTCACAGCAGTCGGACCATTCAACTTCTTGATTGGTTTTGCCTCTATCCACTTGGTGAACTTGTCCACCGCGACAAGCGGAAGAGTCATGCCGCCGTGTTTTGTCTTGAATGGTCCCACCATATCCAGCCCCCAAACAGTGAAGGGCCAGGCGATGGGAATGGTCTTGAGTGCAGAAGCCGGCTGAGGTGGCTTGGAGTGGAACTTCTAGCACCCTTTGCATTTCTCGACCAAGTCTTTGGTGTCTTCTAGAGCAGTCGACCAGAAAAACCCGTGGCGGAAAGCTTTGGCAACAAGTGCTCTTGAAGCAGCGTGGTGGCCACACTCGCCTTGGTGGATATCTTTGAGGATTGCCTGACCTTGCTCTGGTTCCACGCAGCACTGGTACACACCAGTGACACTGCGCCTTACAAGTTCTCTATTGACAATGGTGTACGCTGATGCCCGGCGTTGGACTTGCCGGGCCGAGATCTCATCAGTCGGCAGCTCTTTGTTCACCATAAAGTTGAGGATTGGTTGCACCCATGAAGGTGCTGCTATTTCTTCGACTGCCAGAACTGCAACTTGCACGAGGGCGGTTGGGCCGAGAGGCGGCGGATTGGAGTCGGCTACCGCTTGCTGAGTCGATAAAGTCCCCGGGCGGACTGCTGCACTCCCCAGACCGGATTCTGAAGTCCCTGGGCCAGGTGCGGCTGCTGCAGTCCCCGGGTCGCCTGCCGAACTCCCCATGCCGGCTGCTGAGATCATCAAGTCGGATCCGACTACTTCACCAGGAACCAGCACGAAGATGGAATCTAACTCTGGCGATGGCTTGACAGACGGCTTAAGGAGGCGCTGCAGGGCGACGTCGGATGATATTGCTTGCCAGGTGGTGCCGATTCGTGCCAAAGCATCTGCTTGCTCATTGTCATTTCTCGGCACATGTTGGAACTCGCACCCTTCAAAGTATCCGCTGAGTTACCGGACGAGAAAGTGGTAGCTTGCCATGTTTGCATCGTTGGCGTCCAAGTCGAGTGACGACTGCTGGACCACCAAGTCAGAGTCTCCATCACACAGGATCCGACAAATGCCGAGTTCCTTGGCAAGCTGGAGCCCGTGAATGAGTGCTTCGTATTCAGCAACATTGTTGGAGGCGGCAAAGTGGATTTGTAGCACATATCTGAGCTTGTCGCCTTTGGGAGGGGTGAGGACGATGCCGGCTCCCAAACCGGTGCACATCTTGGAACCATCAAAGTGCATCTGCCAATGGGTGGAGTCTGGCATTGACGGCAGGTACTGGGTCTCGGCCCAGTCGACAAGAAAATTGGCCAGTGCTTGTGACTTGCCAGTGGTGTGAGGCTGGTAGTAGATGGTGTAGGGGGCCAAATCTATGGCCCACTTCGCCACTCGGCCATAAGCATCTCGGCTTCCAATGATCTCGGCAAGAGGAGCAGTATAGACAACCGTGATTGGGGGCTGTTGGAAGTATGGCTTCAGCTTCTTGGCGGTGAAGTGTACGCCGTAGCACATCTTCTGATAGTGAGGGTAGTTCTGCGTGGAGGCGGACAACACCTCACTCAGGTAATACACCGGCCTCTGGACTGGTAGTGCTTTGCCTTCTTCCTTGCGTTCCACAACTATGACTGTGCTGAACAGCCGGCTAGTGGCGGCGATGTAGAGAAGCATGGGCTCCTTAGCAATCGGAGCCGCCAGGACAAGTGGAGTGGTCAGCATCTTTTTGAGCTGGAGAAAAGATTCATCCGCCTTGTCATTCCACTCGAAAAAAGTGGTCTTCTTCATTAGCTGGTACAAGGGAAGAGCCTTCTCGCCCAGCCGACTGATAAAACCGCTGATAGATGCCAAGTAGCCGGTGAATTTTTGCACATCCAGCAGTCGGGTGGGCACCTCCATCCTCTTGATGGACTTGATCTTCACGGGGTTGCATTCTATGCCGCACTCTGAGACCAGGAAGCCAAGAAGCTAGCCGGCTGGTACTCCAAAGACGCATTTCTCCGGGTTGAGCTTGATTTGAAATTGGCGCAAGTTTTCAAAGGTCTCCTTGAGGTCTTCTAGCAGCGTTCCGCGCTTCTCCGTCTTCACCACAACATCGTCCACATAGACGTGGGCGTTTCTGCCGAGTTGCTTGAGGAGACACTTCTGCATGCAACGCTGAAATGTGGCGCCGGCATTTATCAAGCCAAACGTCATGGTCAGGTAACAGAAGGCTTCGAATGACATGATGAAGGCGGTCTTCAGCCTGTTGGCTGGGTTCAGCTTGATCTGATGATACCCCGAGTATGCATCCAAAAAGCTCAACAGCTCGCATCCGGCTGTGGAGTCAATTACTTGGTCAATTCTTGGCAAAGCAAATGGGTCTTTGGGTCAAGCTTTGTTCAGGCTAGTATAATCAATACACATGTGCCACTGCTTATTTTTCTTCAGCACGAGGACTGGGTTGGCTAACCATTCGGGAAAGAACACCTCCATGATGAAGCCGGCTGCTAGAAGCCAGGCTATCTCTTCTCCAACAACTCTTCGCTTTTCTTCTGACAGCCGGTGCAAGGGTTGCCTGAGTGGTTTGGCTTCAGGTCGGACATGTAACTTGTGCTTGGCGAAATCCGTCGGGACACCCAGCATGTCCTTGGGAGACCATGCAAAGATGTCCCGATTCTCACAGAGGAAATCGATGAGCTCGCTTTCCTATTTGCTGTCAAGGTTCGCACCTATGACAGCGTGCCTCTCCGGCTGCTCCGGGTCCATGGGTATCTTCCTTGTTTCTTTGGCCGGCTTGAACTAGCCCTCAGCTTCCGACTCCTCGGGGTTGGGTCACATTTCCGGCAGCTTGTGTGCCATTGCCACAACCCGGTCAAGGAGCCGCTTTTCAGTCGCAATCACGAGGGACTCGGCTAGCCGGCTGCTGTCTGCCGCGCAAGCGGACGACTTCTTGTAGTCCCCAGTTATAGTTAGGATTCACTTGGTGCTTGGCATCTTCATCTTCAGGTAGGCATAGTGGGGGACCGCCATGAACTTGGCCAGAGCAGGCCGGCCAAGCAGTGCATGAAAAGAGCTCTCAAGGTCCACCACCTCAAACCAGACCGGCTCTCGGCGAAAGTGTTCCTTGTCACCGAAGAGGATGTCAATTTGAGTCTTGCCGATTGGTGAGCAGGAAAGGCCAGGAACTATGCCATGGAATACAGTCCGACTGGGCTGAAGCTGCCCCTCCTTGATTCCTAATTTCTCCATAGTGTCTCGGTATAGGATTTTGATGTTGGTACCGCCATCTATTAGAACTTGGGAAAAGCGAGCAACCCGCCTCTCTATGCTGAAAGTGGCATCCAAAACCAGGGCATAAGAACCGGGATTGGGCATCACCTCCGGGTGGTCAGCTCTGTCCAGCTGATGGGCTTCTTAGACTAATGCATGAACTCGGGGTCTCTGAAGCGACTGCATTTACTTCTTGCCATCGCTATCGTCTGTTGTGCCTATCGTCGGCCGCGCTGGTTAACACGACATAAGCTCCATGCTCTTCGGGGTATTCGTCTTGTTTGGCACCGACTGGCCGAACCATCGGCTGTTGGGGAGGAGAAGGCGGCGGGCCGACAGGCGGAGGAGGCGGGAGTCCATCACCCTTGGCGATCCTGGTGAGCCAGTGGCATTTCTGAGTGGTGTGGTTGGATGGCTTCGCGCCGCTGTGGAACTTGCAAGGTGCGTCGAGAGTCTGCTCGTGTGAGAAGGTGGGCAACTAGTTGGGCTTGCCGCCCTTCTGACGCTTGGGTGGAGGCTGCCCTTCTGGCTGCTGACCTTCGACTGTCGCCACCTGCCGGCTTGCGGAAGCCGGCAGCGTGGCCTTGCGCTTGTTGTCATTCGGTTGCTGACGCCGACTAGTGTCGCCAGCCGGAGTCCGAGGAGCTTGCGGAGCCACTTTGCCAGATACGTCAACTCGGATTTCCACCTTCATGGAGGAGTAGGCCGTGGCGTACTTGTCTGCTATGATCAGCAGTTCATCAAGGGTCGCCGGCTCGTCGTAGAGAAGTCGATGCTTGAGGAGGGTGCCTTCTCGGCACCTGGCAGTGAAGTACTCGATGGCCTGCACCTCGTGCACGCCCGCGTAGGAGTTGCGTAGCTCGGCCCAGTGCGTGAGGTACTCACGAGTCGAGTTGGTGGGGCCTTGGACGCATAAGGAGAGCTGGCGAGGCTTGGGCAGCCGCTTGTACGTGCTGGTGAAGTTGCAGATGAAGGCTTCAGGAAAATCAACCCAGCTATTGATGCCGCGGGGCTTCAGGCTGTTCAGCCACGTCCGGGCTGTGCCCTGGACCATGAGTGGAACATACTTGACGGCAACGCACTTGTTGCCGTTGGCGATGCTGACGGCTGTGGAGTAGTCGACCAGTCAGTCCTCCGGCTTCACGGAGCCAGTGTACTTGGCCGTATCTCTTGGGAGCGTGAACACTTTGGGGAAGGGCTCATCTCGGATGCGGGGGCCAAAACTAGGCGGACCCAGCTCATCTTCTTCTTCTTCTAGCGCCAGGGATCGGTTGAGGCGGTCGATCCGGTGGCGGGCGTCGTTCCCTCCGACTCCATCTCGACAACCGAGGCGATCGCCGAGTGTCGAGTGGTCAACAGGCGGAGGGGAAATGCGCCTCTCCCTACGGGGAGGGCAAGGCGGACAGTCATCTCATCGCCGCACAGTTCTTGGGCGGCCATCCTGATCGCGCTCGATGGTGATGCGAGTCTGACTGCGGCTGGCAGCCGGCTCCTTGTCTCTCATATCGCGAACGCCACCAGTCGGAGTCCGAGATGTCGCGCCTTGGTCCCGGCGAGGAGGTGGATCATCGTTTCGACGGTTGGGGGCTTCAGCGTGGTAGCCAGCCTCTTGCTGCTCGGCAGCCGCGTCAAGGAGGTGCTAGATGTGCTCCGTCATGTGCCGACGCTCGTCGCCCTTGAGCTTGTCTAGCTTGTCTGCTGTCGCCTGGGCAGCTCGTATATTCTCTGCAGGCGTGGCGTAGATGGGACGATCTGTCCCAAACATGCTGGCGATGGTCGCGCCACGCTGCCGGATCGGGCCAATGCGGCTAGGCCCGCCAGGAGCTGGCATGCCGCCGACGGCACGGTCCATCTCACGCTAGTAGGCCTCTGAAAGGCATCTCATGGTGGCCAGCCAGTTGGCACTTTCGACGAGCTGGACACGGTGTGCCTCCAGCGTCTCCGCGTCAGCGACTTCCAGGATGGGCGCGGTCAGGTCTTGCATCACCGCCTGCAACGGATCCTGGCCACCTCCACCAGAATGCTCGCCGTGGCTGATGACGAGCACCTCCATGACGGTGCTGCCACCGCTATCCGCGCGAGGAGGAAGCGGTTCGTCGCACACCACCACGTTGGTGGGGAACGCGTCAAGAGACGATGTGTCGGAGTCGACGAGCATCGGGTCGGTGGAGCCAACCGACACCAACTCCACAGCAGGCTCACTGGCGACATGGAGCTGATCGAGAAGGTTGATGAGGCGGCTCTCGGGGCCTTCTGGGCCCACATCAGACACGGGCTCTTCGGAGAGGCGAATCTTGCCAACAAGATCGGCGAGGCAGCTCCCTGCACAGGCGACCTCCGCGTCGTGCAACGCGTCGGCATAGACGCCGTCTGGCGTGACGGGCTGGCTGCGCTCCCAGGAAGGAACAAGGTTCCCGTCCAGAACAGGTCTCCGGGAGACGGTGCACCTCGCCCCACGGTGGGCGCCAAATGTTGGGGGTTGGGTGCGACATATGCCAATGGATGGCTTATCATGGTGGGAGCGAGTAAAACGTCGCCGGTGCCTGGAAGCGGGATGAGGCGTAGACATGAACGCCGACGTACTTTACCCAGGTTCGGGGCTCTCCTAGGAGATAACACCCCTAGTCCTGCTCTGCGGGGTCTCCGCATGATCATTAAGGCACTAGTGAGTACAATGGTGCTCCTCGAGCTGTATGCTAGAGGTAGAAGAAGGCAGGCACACTCTCTCCTTCCTCTAGGTATGATTCTAGTTCTAATAGGTTGGGAACCCTTTGCATGGGTGCCCTGGGGGTTTATAAGGTACCCCCCAGGGGTACAATGGTAATACGGCCGGGTGTAGGTCCCGGCTGTCAGTGTCTTTGGTCGTCGGCTTCTCCGCCGACTGCTGGGCCCCGCCGACTGGTCTAGTATGGAGCAGGCCGCTCCCGCCGCTCACGGTCTTGCCGGCTGCTGATTACTATAGCCGTGACGCTAATGACGCATGCTTGGTCAGGGGAGCGTGGCTACAGTTCCGCCACCTGGTGGGGGATCACTATAGCCACCCCGGGTCTCATATTGTCAATGATGCACAGGCCCCGAGGGAGGAACGGGCCGCCTGCTGGGAGCCGGCCTCCCTCAGGTCCGACTGGTCAGGCTTCCGCCGACTTCCGGGCTCTCGCTGCCTAGTAGGGCCCGCCGCCTGCAGGCCGTATTGATAGGTCGTCGTGGGAACAAGGCCCTGCCTGTTAGCAGGGACGTCAGGGAAGGAGTGGAAACAGTGCCACGTACAGGCCGAGATCTCCGCCTGTACGGAGCACTCTGGCCACGCCAGACCCTGGATATGGGGGTGATGGGCTACACTGTAGCCTTACCCTATCTCGTCTTCTTAATGGGAGCACAGACTCTGAGGGCGCCGTGGGCCGCCTGCTAGGAGCCGTCCTCTCTGGAGGCCGCCTACAAGAAGTCGGCCCGTCTTGGAGCCGCCTTCTAGTGCTTAGCCGCCTTCTCGTAGCCGGCCGCTTGGGACAGCCGGCCACCAGAAGGAGGCACTTCTTCTTCATGTCTTGAGGGGCGCAGCCAGCCCCGAAGTCTTGGAAGCTTCAGCGACTCGGGTTGGGCTACCCGTGGCCCAATACTCCGACAACCTGCACATTGGAGGATAGCTTGCACGCCTCTCGGTCAGCCTGCGCACCGGACTGCGCTTGCACGTCTCCCAGTCAGTCAAGGTCAAGCAGCTGTCTGCACGACACCTCCTACAACCATTAAAACCAAGACATGTGGCATCACGTGAATGGTTAACTAAACGTATATGGTTTGAATTATACAAACGTTTGAGATATTGAAGTGGCAGCTATTTTTTCAAAATACCTTTCTTGGCTATCATTATTCGAGTGTGCCTTCTCTCAAAATGGACACAAAAAATACCACATCATGTCGGGTGCCATTCCATGATAGCATGCCAAGTTTCATGAATTTCAGACGAGTTTTGGATTTACTAGAATCTAAAAACTAGGCATTTCAATATTTTGCCGGCAATCAACGGTGCCTTGGTGTTTGAAATTCATTCCCAGTATTTGCATGGGACCTAAGCATGCACCCAAGGACACAGATTTGATTTTTTAACCAATTTATATGCATTGGAGCATGTGCATGTAGTTCAAATTTGAATTATACACATAAATGTATTGAAAACTCAGTTATGCATAAAAATTTCCAAAAGAACCCCAAAAATCACAAAAAATGACACAACATTCCTGTTGTTCTATGTTGACACGAGAAAAAATTGGAAGTAGTAAAAGGCAGTGGATATCGTTTCATCCCCAAAGGTGGGACGTTCCCTACCGAAACCATGATGCTTGTTGTGAGAAGCTCTGATTTGTGAGAAGCATATACCCAAACCTGTCCCAAACGGGACAAAAAATTTACCATGACATGTTGATGCCGCTCCATGAAAGCACGCCAAGTTTCATGAATTTCAGACGAGTTTTGGATTTACTTGAATTTAAAAACAAGGCATCTCAATGTTTTGCCGGCAATCAACGGTGCCCTGGTGTTTGAAATTCATTCCCATTTCTTGCATGGGACCTAAGCATGCAACCAAGGACTCAGATTTGATTTTTCAACCAATTTATATGCACTGGAGCATGTGCATGCAGTTCAAATTTGAATTATGCACATAAATGTGTTGAAAAATCAGTTAATGCATAAAAATGTCCAATCGAACACCAAAAATCCCAAAAATTGACACAACACTCCTATTGTTCTATGTTGACACAAGAATTTTTTTGAAAGCAATAAGAGGCAATGGCTATCGTTTCATCCCCAAAGGTGGGACGTTCCCTTCCGAAACCATCATGCTTGTTGTGAGAAGCTCTGGTTTGTGAGAAGCATATACCCCAACCCGCCCCAAATGGGACAAAATTTTTAATTTGGCAAGTTGATTCTGCTCCATGACAGCATGCCAAGTTTCATGAATTTCATACGAGTTTTGGATTTTCTAGAATTTAAAAACCAAGCACCTCAATGTTTTGCCGGCAATCAACAGTGCCCTGGTGTTTGAATTTCATTCCCATCTCTTGCATGGGACCTAGAAATTCACCCAAGGACACAGATTAGATTTTTCAACCAACCTTAGTGCATTGGAGCATGTGCATGAAGTTCAAATTTGAACTATGCACATAATTGAATTGAAAACTAAGTTAATGCATAAAAATGTCCAAATGAACCCTGAAAAATCGCAAAAATTGACACAACACTCCTGTTGTTCTATGTTGACCCGAGAAAATTTTTGAAAGCAATAAGAGGCAATGGATATCGTTTATTCCCCAAAGGTGGGACGTTCCCTACTGAAACCATCATGCTTGTTATGAGAAGCTCTGGTTTGTGAGAAGCATATACCCGAACCTGCCCCAAATGGGACAAATTTTTTAACACGGGATGTTGATGCCACTCCATTATAGCGTACCAAGTTTCATGAATTTCATACGAGTTTTGGATTTACTAGAATTTAAAAACCAGGCATCTCAACGTTTTGCCGACAATCAATAGTGCCCTGGTATTTGAATTTCATGCCCATCCCTTGCATGGGACCTAGAAATTCACCCAAGGACACACATGTGATTTTTTAACCAACCTTGGTGCATTGGAGTATGTGCTTTTGGTTCAAATTTGAATTATGCACATAAAATGCCTAGAAAACCTAGTTAATGCATAAAAAAGGCCAAACGAACCCCGAAAAATTCCAAGATTGAACACAACACTCCTTTTGTTCTATGTTGACACTAGAAATTTTTTGAAAGCAATAAGAGGCAACGGATATCATCCCGTCCCCAAAGGTGGTACGTTCCCTAACGAAACCATCATGCTTGTTGTGAGAAGCTCTGGTTTGTGGGAAGCTTATACCCGAACCTGCCCCAAATGGGACAAAATTTTCACCATGGCATGTGTGATGCCGCTCCATGATAGCATGCCTAGTTTCATGAATTTCATACGAGTTTTTGGATTTACTAGAATTTAAAAACCAGGCATCTCAACATTTTGCCGGCAATCAACAGTGCCCTGGTGTTTGAATTTCATTCCCATCTCTTGCATGGGACCTAGAAATTCACCCAAGGACACACATGTGATTTTTCAACCAACCTTAGTGCATTGGAGCATGTGCTTTTAGTTCAAATTTGAATTATGCACATAAAATGCCTAGAAAACCCAGTTAATGCATAAAAAAGGCCAAACGAACACCGAAAAATTCCAAGATTGAACACAACACTCCTGTTGTTCTATGTCGACACTAGAATTTTTTTTAAAGCAATAAGAGGCAACGGATATCGTCCCGTCCCCAAAGGTGGTACGTTCCCTATCGAAACCATCATGCTTGTTGTGAGAAGTTCTGGTTTGTGAGAAGCTTATACCCGAACCTGCCCCAAGTGGGACAAAATTTTCACCATGGCATGTTGATGCCGCTCCATGATAGCATGCCAAGTTTCATGAATTTAGAACGAGTTTTGGATTTACTAGAATTTAAACACCAGGCATCTCAATGTTTTGCCGGCAATCAACAGTGCCATGGTGTTTGAATTTCATTCCCACCTCTTGCATGGGACCTAGAAATTCACCCAAGGACACACATGTGATTTTTCAACCAACTTTGGTGCATTGGAGCATGTGCTTGTAGTTCAAATTTCAATTATGCACATAAAATGCCTCGAAAACCCAGTTAATGTATAAAAAAGGCCAAACGAACCCCGAAAAATCCATTCCCATTTCTTTCATGGGACCTAAGCATGCACTGAAGGACACATATTTGATTTTTCAACCAATTTGTATGCACCGGAGCATGTGCATGTAGTTTAATTTTGAATTTGCACTACAAAAAATAGACTTCCATGATGATATGTGTTTGTCATAGTAGGTCGCGTTTTCTGTCATGCATGTACATCCATGATGATTTTATGACGGAATCAAGATAGTCATACATGTGCTGTCGTAGAAGTGTTCCATGACGTTACCAAAATTATCATCACGGAAGTGTCCACTTCCATGACGATAAATCGCGCGTCACAGAAGTGCTTTCGTCAAGGTTGACCAACACGTGGCATCCACCATAACGTAACGCCGTTAAGCTATCGGGTCGGGTTTTGGATTCGATAACCCGTTAACAGCCCCGACCAATGGGGATTTTCCACGTGTAAAATCATTATTGGCTGGAGGAAACACGTGTCGGCTCATCGCTGGGATAGATGTCATCCACTCATTGGACAGAAGGCGCCTATGATACGTCGACACGTGGCACAGCCCAATAGAGGCCCATTCCTGTGAAAAGGCCGGCCCGTTTGACTTGGTCAAAGGGTGGCGGGCCAGCCCATGGAAAGCATGTTAACGACATGTTCGCATATAGCCTATTTACAGCCCGCTAATCTAAGGCCCGTTACGCCCTATCCGAATTAGGCCCAATAGCGTCATCTGGGCCATCCAATATGATTCCAGCCCGTTTTCACTTCTGGCCCATGTATGGCCCATGACGTCTTTTGTCCCATATTAGGCCCTATGTAACTCTTGGCCTATTAGCGGCCCGTGGTGAAACTAGCCCGTAATGAACAGTGTATCAATTTACACCCATTAATGGCTCGTGGTGAAACTGGCCCGTAAAGAACAGTGTA
Organism: Triticum dicoccoides; assembly: GCF_002162155.2. Classification (NCBI taxonomy): domain Eukaryota; kingdom Viridiplantae; phylum Streptophyta; class Magnoliopsida; order Poales; family Poaceae; genus Triticum; species Triticum dicoccoides. The sequence continues at coordinate 456,807,250 of NC_041390.1, forward strand.
TCACTTTATACCCATTAACGGCCCATTATTCCGTTGGGCCGTTTCCAACCCATGTTATCTTTCGGCCTTCTCAGAGCCCATTTATCCTTGGGCTATTTTCCAGCATTCATTTACTTATGCCCCATTACTGTCATTTTCTTCTTGTGGGCCAAATTCAGCCCGTGGTTACAGTCGGCCCGTTTGTGGTCCGTTAATACGTTGGGCCATTTTCGTAGCGTCATCAAATACAGCCTATGAACGGACGATTCCAACTCTAGCCCGTTTATGGCCAAAATGCGGTCTGTTTGGCCCATGTTTGGCCAATCGATCATACGGCCGGTATAAGGCCCATTGATGATACAGCCCGTAGAAGGCCCATTGTTTCTACGGCCCATAGAAGGCCTGTTGTTTCTACAACCCGTAGAAGGCCCACTGTTTATACGGCCCGTAGAAGGCCCACTGTTTCTACAGCGCGTAGGAGGCCTAGTGTCACTGCAGTAAATATTGGCCCATGGTTATTGTGGCCTAGTTTTAAAAAATAGGTTATTGCAGCCACTAGCAAACCGCAGAAAAAGAATTGCACTGACTACAAGCAAACAAATAAACAAGACAACAAGGAAATAAATAAGCAAGCAACTTACACTAGGCTATCACGGCTATTACACATATTACATCCACTGGGCATCAAAGTTCGCCAGCAGTGCAAATATAGGGAACACAGCAGCATATAAACCCCGCAGCAAAACAAGTCCAGAACTGAAACCACTTCAGAAGATCTCAAGAAACAATATCCTGGGTACCCATAATGCTGGCAAGATGCTTAGCAATCTTATTAACTTTCTCTTGTTTGGTGCTTAAGTCCTCCAGTGCTTGCTGTTGCACCAGAAAGTATGCATCTGAATTCTGCAGGGACTTCCTCAGTCCTTCGGCTTCCTATCGCATAACATCTGATCGATGTCTTTCACCTTGAAGTTGAGACTCAAGAAGCCGAACTGATTCAGGCAACGAGTTCGAAGAGCTGGTGCCAGCAGTGGTAGCGAGTAACTCGAACACTACATCAAGACAAGACTTTGGGGTTGTCTCAGTGTCTTCAATATAGTTTTTATCAGCTTTCTTGGAGACCAATAGGGATGTCTCACTATCTTGAACCTTATCTACATTACTTCCTTTACCATTGCATAACAAGGTACTCTTCTCCAATATTTTATCCGCGTTCTAAAAGAGAAACAAACAAACACATCTCAGGTTTACAATGTAGTATATGAAACTCATTTTGGTAAACCAGTTCAGTAGTAAGGTGGAAAGGATAACAGCATGAAACAAACATATAAAACATATATCTATGTAGTATGGTCACTGTATGGTATATATCATTCTAGTTTATGTTGCCAAATCAAGATAGATATATTTCGAATCATATCTATTTAAGACAAAGCAGCATAGACAGAATATAAGTGTGGGAAACTACACAGCAATAACAACACTTGTAATGTGCATGGCATGAGAACATAACTGTTTATTCAATTGAAACTGAAATCAACATAGAGCAAGTTACAACAGCAAACAGCCAAACACGTTGAAGAAACAGGTTTAAAACATACATGTTGCCCCATTGGAGTTTCAATTGCATCCTTCAAATTTGAAATTAGTTGGTATCAGTAAATACAGTGATGCAAGAGCAAAGTAGTATGAACCATAGCTACAGAACCTGACCTGAGAACAATTCTTCTTCGGCTTTAAGCGTTGACTTCAGGTTCGGAGTGGTGGTCCTCGTGATTTGGGCACTACAGTTGCCTTACTAACTACTCGTATTTGGGTGCTCTGTGGTGGAGACGGTGCTGTCTCAACGGGAACTGGGTGTCTATCTGCTGAGGTTGGGGTTAGAAGGGTTGTGACTGGTTCTCTGTCCAACTGGGTAGGGGTACAATCTGCATGAGTGTGGGTTATGTGTGGTGGGGCTGGTTCTTGGGGAAGTACAACTGTGGTTCTATCTACATCGACAGGTAGCACGATCTTTTCTGAAGACCGTGGTTTTACTCCCAGAGATGCTGCCATCACTCCCTCCAATTGAAATGGCTGATAAACAAGAAAAGTAATTGAATGTACATACATTGTAAGATAGACAGGTGCAATGGATAGTAGGGAAGAAATCAGGGCATGAAATAATTCGCATTTATGTTGTCTAAGCAAACAGAATAGCAGGACATAATTTCACATATATGATGGCTAATTAAATAGGATAGCATGACACAACTTCACATGTATGATGGCTAACTAAACAGGATAGAATGACATACTTCAAAATATGATGACTATGTAAATAGGATGACATGATATAACTATACGGTGTGTCTATTAAAGTGGTTGGCATGCCATAAATCACAAACATGCCGTCGATGGAAACATGATGGCATGATATAATTCACGGATAGAATGACATAATTTAAAATATGATGACTATGTAAACAGGATGAGATGATATAACTATATTATGTCTTTAGAAAATGGGTTGGCATGCCACAATTCAGATACATGTTGTCTATGTAAACATCATGGCATGACAAAATTCAAATATATGATTTATATACTAAGGAAGTGAGCAGAGGGCAATCACATATATGATGTGTCAACTAAGGAGATGGCATTCAATATTGTGTATATGATGTAAAAACTAAGCATTGCAATACAACATATGCATTATATGAGTAATATAACCCTGCCAAGTTTGAGCATACACCTTAGGGGGATAATAGGACTGGTCATCTGCCTCTGAATCCTCCTCTGAAGAGCTATCTATAACCAGCAAGATATCTGCTTCAGCAGGTAGCATTGTCTGCTCTGAAGACCTTGTTTTCACTCCAGATTTCTCCATCACCAATTCAAATGGCTGATGCACAGGAAGAGCAGTTGAATATACAAACATTGTCGACAAAAGCAATAAGAAATACAAAAAAAGGATGGCATGATATAATTCACATATATGACGCTTGCCTAAACAGCATGGCATTGCATAATTCACATCCATAATGCCTTGCAACAAGATAACATTGCATAATTCACATATATAATTTCTTGCAACAAGATGGCATTGCATAATTCACATATATGGTAATTAGACACTAAATAGGTGGCATTCACACAAAGCATGTCTAAACTAAGCAAATGACATAGCAATGCAAGATACCATACGCACGATATGAGCAACATAATCCTGCCTTGGGGGGAAATATGACTGGTCATCTGTATCTGAATCCTCCTCTAAGGAGCTATCGGTTACCAGCAAGACATGCGCTTCGTCAAATAGCATTGTCTGCTCTAAAGACCTTGTTTCCACTCCAGATTTTTCCATGACCATGCCGAATGGCTGATGCACAGGAAGATTAATTGAATGTACTAAAATTGTTGACAAATTTAACACGTAATAAAAAATGATGGCATGACAGAATTCACATATAAGATGACTGGCTAACCAGGGTGGCATTGCAAAATTCACATATATGATGCCTGGCTAGAAAAGATGGCATTGCATGATTCACATATACGATAAAGAAACTAAACAGATGGCATTGACACAACGCATGTCTAAACTAAGCAGATGACATCTTTAATGTATATAGTAAGCAATACAAGGCACCATATGCATGATATTACCAGCATCAGCATGCCAAGTTAGAGCGAAGACCTCATGGGGTAAATAGGAGTGGTCTTCTCCTTCTGAATCCCCCTCAGAACAGTTATCTTCCTCTTGATTACGATCCGAAATTGGTGGAGGGGGGCTGCTTTGCGCCCACCATGGAACGACGTCTGCATGAAATTTTATTGCCACGCAAGGCTCGTCTCTTTTTCTCTACATGATCAGTTCCATTGTGTACAATAACTGGCATGCATAGGAATAAAACATAGTGAGATTATGTAAGGAGTGCATGCACAAATCTAGAGTGATGGTAGCAAACTGTGGATAGACCCAAAACCAATGATAGCAGGCAGATAATAGCTTTAGTTAAAAAATACAGATAATGGCTCCTTTAATGTTTGTTTGCACCCAACATGAAACTCATAGTAGACACCGGAGATTAACCAGATAGTAGAAATACAATACTGATTGCTGCCCCAATATGTACCCCACAACCATTTAAAAACTCAAGTTTCAGCATTAGTTTGGACCTGACTCGGAGTCTAATAGGTGAACACGATGATAATGTAGCATGTCATCATATTAAGCGATGCATAATGTAAGCAGATACGGAAGAGTGCGACCTCTCTTGCGGACCCGTGTAGTCCTCAAGGTCATCTGCTCAGTTGATGATGGTAATGCAGTTGCCGTGGCTGCCGACGGTGGGGAAGAAGATCTGAGGCGGCGAAAGACAGTCTGGAGAGCGGATCCCTGCTATGGTGAACCCTTCCGTCGTTGGAGCAGCTGAACTGGGGTAGAACACAACACCGCAGGAGCAGGACAAACCACACAAGGGTTTCTTTGACACATATCTTTAACAAAAGTAATTGAGTAAGGGCTTGTTTGAATTTGAGGATTCTAACAATGCAGGGATAGGAAATAGGTAGGAATAGGATAGGAATGCACGTGCAAAACAGATAATTTCAAAACACGGGATTTCTGCCAATCTGGGTGTTTGATTCACAACAATTGGAAGATCACATGATGCAAAAAAGCATGGTGAGATTAAGTTAAACCACAAGAAAATGTATGGTTATAATGCTATTATGCTACTATCTCTTAGTCTTGTGCTTGATGAATAGGAATATGAAAAGTAGGAGAAGTGGAAATTAGAATTCCTACGGTTTTTCTTTCAAGGAGACACTAAAGGAACAAATCCTACGGTTTTCCTTTGCTCCATTCCTTTGCACCAAATTCATGAAAAGTAGTACCATAGGAAACTTTCCAATTCCGATGTTTTTCATTCACTTTTCCTTTCAAGCACTAGCGATTCTAGTACGCAGGCTTGAGCAAGGAAAATCCTACACTAAAAAAATGTTTTTGTGCTACTTCTATTACTTTGGACCCAGGCCACTGCCATACTAGCTCAACTCCCAGGCCCATCGACAAATGCACAGCTCAAACGCACAGAGATAAATAATGATGGCGTTCAAGAGAGTCCATCACGCATAGCTAAGTTGCCTGGTACCTCACTGCTTGTCATATAGTAGGATAAAATAATTGTATTTCCCGTTACTACGAGTGCTCAGTGGACAATATATATAACATGTAGAGTAAAAAAGGGATGCAACAAGTGTACAACATCTTTGGCAAAGCCATGTCGATCTCAGCATGATTGGGTTGGCCGGTGAGGATGCTCCGGCTGACTTGGCTGTCGGAGGAGGGGAAGAAGATTTTAGGCGTCTAGAGATGGATCCCGAGGTACTGCTCTGCTGTGATGGAGGGTTTTGTCATTGGAGCAGCTCCGGTGAGTTGTACAACGCCGAGGCTGAAGCAGGACAAGAGAGAGAACGAACAACGTTAACCTGAGTGGAATTCTAATAGCATCTCCAATACAGGACGTAAAATACACAACCACAAAATGCTAGATGTAAAATACATCAGCCGCTCATCTCTGAACTTAACTGTTGAAACTGAATTTAACTATCGAAACTGAACTTAATTGTCGAAACTGAACTTAACTATCAAAACTGAATTTTGCTGTTGAAACTGAACGCACTAGCTAGGTGAGGCTGCACGTCGGTCGACTGACTTTTTCATCGCTGGTCAGTCGATTTTGTAGCCGTTGGAAATGAAATCAAGGGCCTACGGTTCATCTTCAACCTCCACCCCCCTGAGCCGCTAGCCACCACCGGCCAAACAGCAGCCCCCCGCCAACCGCGGCAGGCGGTGCGCCGCCCCGCCTGCCCCAAAAACACTCCCCACCGCCGTTCCGCCGCCGCCCCGGCCATCCCTCTAGGCTTCCCGTGTCGAGCTTTTTATCCGGTGTTCCGCACGCCACCGCCCCACCAATGCCCCACCACCGCCGGCGACCACCGCCCCCATCCTGAACCCTATGATAGATAGCGGGGTACCTCTCCG